>NC_092361.1:12451443-13051443 GCF_030848805.1 Temnothorax longispinosus
AAAGAATACCAAAAAAAGACAATGGGTAGGTACAATTCAGGACGTACTACATGAAAATTTGAGTGAAAATCTGCGAGATAAACGCGAAATTAATGTAAATTTAGAACGTGTGGAAATTGAACGTGAAAATTGTGTCATGAGCACGATAGAAATCGCGAGTTCTCTCGCGGGAACATATAACGATCCTTTTGCTTAACTTAATAAATCGTAACGTATTATACCGTACGAGCGAGCACGCGGGCCGAAATGTGGAAGTTGGCGTAAAATCATCAATAAAGTCAAGTATTACGGAATACTTGAATACAATAGAAATTTATAGATCTCCGGCGGACTGCACACCTACGACATTTCGCTCCCCGTGGATTTATTAAATTTACGGTATTGTCTTGAACACGTCGCACCTACGTGCGTGGGAAATGGGAAGCAAATGAAATAAAGGTGAACGGTGTTAGACATTGGGAAAGAGCGGGTCGGTTGGAAAATTAAATAAATTAAAAAAGAAGGAAAACGGAACGTTTTACCTCTCGCACGACAGGGTAACTCCGGTATATACGCCGCACCTAAGGAAAACTTAATTTGTCGAGTACTATTTACTATGTTTAAGGCAAATGAATTATTACCAATAAAAACTTTATATTGTCTATACTACTATAAACAAATTAGAAATATGAAATATTTATTCTTAGTATTTAACAAAAAAAAACTTTTAGAAACCCTTGCATTTTTGCCATATATCCCATAGGAGTGAGATATATGGCATTTATGGATGAAATATACGCCTTATAAAAAATTTAATTTTTATAAATAAGGCAATAATATGTTATAATAAGTTATAAAATGTATGTAAAAAGTTTATGAAGATGTAAGAATGATAAACAAATTATAAAATTAAAAGATTTTAAAAAGAAAATAGAAGAACGATAGAGATGCTTTAAAGGTTATTGGTATACGATCCAAGAAAAAGATAAAAAAATAACACATAGGAGATTTCAATTTTTATAGAGTGTCTGTACTGTGGCATAAATCTCGCGTGCTAAAAATGCCGTATATCTCAAACAGGAGGGATATACAAGATATGAAGTTAAACAAAGAATACAAGAGCTATGCACTTGTATTTTGCTGTATTCCATCCTTTACTATCCCTCTACACTTATGTATCATAAAATAACTATTAAACCTTTTATATTCTTTACAGTAATCATTTTACGTAGGTCGTAATATATAATCGCGCTATTTACTACGGTGAGAAATCGATTCAACTCACAACGGTTTTGTTAATATTAACAAAAGAACTGCAATTACAGCACAATACTAATATGGCATAAAGGCACATAAAAGTGTGATTACAAGCAAGTATCTTTATTCCTTCTATTTTTTCTGACTTCTGCGGCGTAAATCCCCGCGCGGCGTAAATACCGGAGTTACCCTAATCGCGGGCCTCACCTGTGCGCGTTCTCGGTGATCGAGCACTCCGATTCTTTCGAAAAATTGCACATTCGACCATCCAAGTGGATAATATACGGGCATGAGCTCACGGCCGCCTCGAATGACTCTCCAGCTGGAACAAATTTTATTGCCGCTTTTTTGCGTGAAGTACAAATCTTTCAACCATTGAGATAATTGCGCAACGATTCTCTAACAATAATATTAATAATTGGTGTTTTTTAACGATTTTTAGACCACTGTTTGCATGTGTTGCTCTCCTTACGTAATTATCTCGATTCCGTCATATATGACTTTGGAAATTGGAAACTTCTTTCTCTTAAATTTCTACATCTTCTTTTGAGCTATATTAAAATGATATTCTCGAAAGAAGATATAGAAAAGGGTAATTCCTCTGTTATTAATACCGGTAAATCCAAAATTATTGTTTGATACGTCGAGAGAGAAGACTTCGAGTTCCACGCAACCGGAAGAGAGCACTCCGGCCAGCGCTATGCCGTCTTCCGGACCTAATTCGCAGCCGCTGATATTCAATGTTTCCAAAGTTTTGTTTCTCACCAGGACTGAAAATGACAAATTAACAAGTATAATATAAAAACAGAAATCTTTTACAAATGAATATTTTTGCAAAGAATGTATTATAAGGAATATAAAAAATATATATTTAGATAAATTATAAAAACAAAACTATCATCAAAGTAATTAATCACACTATTTATCTACTAAATTCAGTAATATATATCTTGCATTAAAGCAATATAATGTTATGTCACTACGTTCTGTCGTTTATATCATATCTAATATTTTTTAATAAGATGGTTTTATTAAGATAATAATCTGAACATTTTTTTTTAGCAAAATTTTACATCTAGTGAACCGACCAGGGTCAAAGATTAGCAACCTAAATTTTCTTTTCTGGAAATTTTTATTCATATTAAAATTGAAGCTATTATCTTATGAGTACGTATTATAAATCCGGGAATATATCCACGAGAAATTGCGGTAGTGATTTTGTATATGTACTGTAATAGGTGTTATTGCCCTTTTATGCATTTTTATATTGCAGTTTCAGACACGTTCCATGTGCTGTAACATGCGATTTGTATGCACGCGCATGCCACAATCTGCTATTCAGCTTGCATTTATTTAAATAATTCAGCGTGCCGCTTATGCTACACTTTCGACCTGCAAGTCGATTACGCTCTTTTTTTCTCTCTCTCTCTCTATGCTAATTTTCGAGATTATATGGGATTGTGCATTCAGTTTTTAAAGTCGGCAATAAGCAGTATGGCTTCGTGTAGCGAGGTCAAGTATGATACCTGTACATTCAGTCCATGATAAAGACAATTAAGCGATGCTTTAAAGTAATGACCCAGTAAGCCAGAAACGTCAACATTTCAACTTGTACATTGCAGCAACTTTGTAACGTTAATACAATGCAGTTGAAATATTTCTTGATATTTCTTGCTTACTGAAAAGATAATCAAGATGACACCTTTTAATCTGAATTCTTCGGCCTTGGACGTAGCATATTATCCGGCAATAAAGCATCATTAATATCTCAGACAAATTTGATATTTAAAAAAGTAAATTCCATTATTTTCTTATCTTTCTTTGTTCGAAATAAATTCTCTCTCGCTGGCATTTGTTATCGTCATAAAAAATACATTTGGAAATGCAGAAAATATAAATTTCGAGATCCGATTTTATCATTGATCTGTCCTGTGTACATACGTACATTGATAAATTTATAGCTTTTTGAGAGAGAGAGAGAGAGAGAGAGAGAGAGAGAGAGAGAGAGAGAGAATGGTGCTGAAATACGAAATCCGTGATATTTCCATTATTTGGCGAGAATGCAATGCACCCCTATAGTGCACTAGCATAAAGTAGTACCGCACGCAACATTAAATTTCAATTTACCTCAACGAGCTTTGTATTACTCGGGCACTGAATTCTGTAGAAAACACCACTGGATAATCTTCGAAGTGGCGTTGTATTTTTCCAAATAAACAAAGAATTATCTATTTTGATATATCGTTTTCAGACCAAAGAGAGAAAGAGAATTGCTTGTGAAATCATTTGCTCTATATAATCGCGTCTATTTACATTTATCGCTATTTTACTTGTGGAAAGATTATTTAAAAATTGATAGAATCCGTTCATTGCCGATTATACATATACGTGCTATTTATAATTGTAAATACAAATTAAAATTGTATTCTTGATTAATATTGCAGTTAGTTATATTAAGCATTAAGATTAAGCAAAAGCGTAAATATCGCTTTATTCTTATTACTTATTACTTATAAAGATACTGAATTTATCACACACAAATATTTCTCGATTTAATCAAAGAAAAGACTCGAAAAAGTTATTAAAACTGAGAGCTTACGTTAAAAGATATTGGGCAATAAATTTTAATGTATCTGCTTGCTCCTAAGTTATGATATGCCATATAAGAAAGTTTTCGGCATCTTTAAATATTTTTTTAAGCCTCATCTACTTACATCTATCGTAACGCTTTAATCGTAAGTGATCGTGGTCGTAAGGAAAGAAGCTGTCGTAAACATTGTGTGTGTATATACATAGCAATGCGTGTTATAAAATTGTGCACAACAGCAAATGGCGAAACAGAATGTCAGAGGCCAAGTAGAGCTGTTACGACGAGCGTTATACGGTTAATATTACGATAGATGTAGATAGACCTTTAAAAACTCGATTTTTTCATCATGCAACTGTTCTATTTCAGCAACGAGAGTTAAATCCCTTCTGACATGCATAGAACGTTTTATCTAGTCCTAAAGTCCCGAGATTACACAATCTTAAAAATCAACCAAAACATTTTTTAAATATTTTTTATTTTCTTATAAGTCTGAATCTTTTTCTATCTGTTAAGATTAAGTGAAAATTAGGTATTAGCGTATTTAAAAAATGGTTTAAATATTAATTTTATTGTTAGTTTATCAGAAAATGGTATTCAATAAAATATGAAATAAAAACACAATTTAATATCTGAGTAGAACTGAGGCTGCTATATATATTTATCGAACTTACGAGCGCATATGTGATTAGCTCCCTCATTTTGTATAGGATTCAGTCGTAGATCCAAATCTTTCAGAGCCGTCGTGTTTGCTTTCATTAATCCGTGAACGATACCAGCAACTCCGATCGGTCCTATATTGTTGTTCGCCAAGTGCAAAGTCCTCAGTTTCTGATGCATTGACAGAAATTCACCCACCGCGTGCACACCAGTATCCATCAATTTGCAATGCGACAGATCCAACTCCTCGATCTGCATCCGAGATAATTGAGGTAATATACGTGAAACGTGTGTGATAAAATTCTCCGTTAACACGTTGCCTGCCTAGCGAGTTTTGTATGTCTTATCGTGCGCGCCACAGTAGAATTTTCATTATCGTAAGCATATAATAGTGTAAAGCCCAAAACATTAAAAAATTAAAAAATTATTTACACATTGCCTGCATTCGTTTATTCACATTGGGAGCTATTGGGAAAATAAAATATATAATATATGTAACGTGCGTTATAGATTTTATTTTCCCAACAGCTCCCGATGGGAATAAACGAACGCAGGCTATAGGTTTTTGTACTTTGTTTGTACACTTGTTAGTACCACATTTCGTTTCATTTGTATCCAAAGGGTTAAAAAGTTAGGGGAGATGAAAAAATTGTTCAACTTAAAGATATTTGAAAACGGCCAACGTCATTCGAAAGAACATTGTTTGTACCCCTTTCCAAATCGTTTGTATCTCAAGGGGATCGAAAGTACAGGCTTTTCAAAATACGTTCAGGAAGTAGTTTCGCCAATTTTTGAGATATTTCAAAACGACCAATGCCAATCGCTAAGAGAATCTCAAACGAGGTACAAATGTATATATAGTGTAAACGATAGTTTAATTTTTTAATGTTATACGCTCATAGTTTTACACCAGCAAGCATAACGATAAAATATTATGTAATATGATTAAACAACTGCATCCTCATGAGTACCGTTGAAGAACGCATTTTTTAATTTACATTGCTATTTAGCTATTTGTGTCATGTAAAATTTTATATTAGATAGCGTTTATCTTTTACAAGCGTTTTCAAAAATTTTGATAACACTGATCACGGATCACCAGCATGGTTACGAGGTGTAGTAGTCCAGTCGGCACGTCGTTAAAAATGACAAATAAATCGACTAATTAGGACAAAGCTGCAAAAAATTTTAATCTCTTTATTTGGGGGTCAGTAATGACATACTAAGTTTTTGACCTCCCCCGTAGTGTGCTTCGGCCGCCATCTTGGAAGAAAGGGGTGAAAAATCGGTTTTTCGCGAATATCTCGGTTTCCATTAGACTTAGGCTAAAATAGTTTAATGCAATATTGTAGGGAATTTAGTTCTCTACAAAAAAGGAAGTATAGGTTTTTTTCCTACGACCAATAGTTTTGGCGCTAAAGCCGGGAGGAGTAGGACACTTTGGGTGGAGTTCCGAAGACGGCCCCCCTCCGATTTCGATGAAACTTTGTGAAAAGCTTCGTCTTGGGTTAAAATGAAAGCCCTTAAAAGGAATTTTGGCGACTCCTATGATAAAGCCATTTTTTAAGATAAAATGATAAAAAATATAGGGCTGTTCTTCCGAAAATGTCCGCGCTCCGATTTAGGTGAAACTTTGTGAATAGGTTCCCTTTAGATAAAAAACACATGGTAAATGTCTAGCGTAAGGGCGACCTCACCGCGTTCACGGACCTACATAGGTTAGTTGACGCGCTTTACGCACTTGCGACTGTTCAACGCGAGCCACTGCGCCACGCGGGTTAGTTTTACGCACTCGATACTGTTCAAGGCGAACCACTGACCCACGTAGGTTAGTTGACGCGCTTTACCTACTTTTTTACTGTCTACAGCACTTCACTGACCCACATGAGTAAGGTGCTGCGCTGTACCTACTTTTTTACTGTCTACAGCGCCCCAATGACCCACATGGGTTAGTTGACGCGCTTTACCTACTTTTTTACTGTCTAAAGCACCCCACTGATCCACATGGGTTAGCTCATAGAATTATGAAAGTCTTCTTATATTTTTTATCATTTTCCTTTTCTAAAAAGGAGATGTGAAGTTTATTGTTGTCGCTTTTCCGCGATGCCGATTGGTTTTCTTGCTGCGCTTACTTCATTTGCAGCTGTCATTGTATATTTTGACAGTTGTGTATAATAGGGTTAATAGTGAAATGTTAAAGATAAATAGCGCGCGCGTAGCGCGTGTCTGTAGTGTCTAGTATCTTAAAAAAGGGCTTTATCATAGGAGTCGCCAAAATTCCTTTTAAGGGCTTTCATTTTAACCCAAGACGGAGCTTTTCACAAAGTTTTATCGAAATCGGAGGGGGGCCGTTTTCGGAACTTTATCCGATACTTTTTGTAACAAACGGTTTTAGCGACTCTATCTCGCCGTATCTCACTTTTCAGGTAAATGGCGTTGTTATTGTGCTAGTGAACCGTTGTCGTTTCACACATCTGGCTTTGTATTATTTACTCAACAATGCTATAAACACTTCTTGTTAGAAGTTAGGAGCATCCAAGATTTTAAATAAATTAAAAGATATAGTTATGACGATTATCTCACTGTTTACAATGTTCTGTTTACAATACGTCCTTCGGTGGGTGGGCTCAGGTCAAAATTTAGTATAACATTGACTTTGGTCAACGTTGCATGTGTTTTCGTGTTCCTATACTAAAATAAAATTATGAATTTAGAGCAGTGTTTTATTTGTGAGGAGACGTTATTCCGCGGTGATACAGTTGATGTCAAAGAGAGAGGGATTAAAACTCTTATCGAAAGCAGTAGAGAGAGAAAAGACAATAAACAATTATTCCTAAGGGGATTAAACTGTGTAACTGTGCACGTCAAGTGCCGGAAATCTTATATAGATAAGAAACTTATAATTGCATTACTGAGAGCCAAGGAGAAAGCTGTTCCTAGTGTAATCGGCTCCCGAAAATCGAGCATTCCATCTTTCGACTTCAAGACGAAATGTCTGTTCTGCGCAGAAGAGGCATCGGAAGAATTTGTAAAAAAACAAACGAAGAAGAATGTTGCAAGGCGCGATACTGTGCACGTGATCAATACGATGCAAGTTAAAGAAAATATTTTGGAAACTGCAAAGAAAAGAGGAGATACGTGGGGCGAAACTGTAAGTATGCGCATCTTAAACGTAATGGATTTAGTTGCAGCCCAGGGTCGATACCACGGTTCATGTAAAAAAATTCTCATAATCTTAATAATAAACTTATTGTTAGTGGATTAGACCTACAGGAAACGCCACATAAAAAAAAACGCGCTACTAACTCTACCGTAAGGTGGTGAGGAAACGAGTTCAAAAGTATACTACAGCCTCTGAGAAGTGAGATACGGCGAGATAAAGTCGCTGAAACCGTTTGTTACAAAAAGTATTCTACTTTTCCCGGCTCTAGCGCCAAAACTATTGGTCGTAGGAAAAAAACCTATACTTCCTTTTTTGTAGAGAATAATAATTCCCTATAATATTGCATTAAACTATTTTAGCCTAAGTCTAATGAAAACCGAGATATTCGCGAAAAACCAATTTTTCACCCCTTTCTTCCAAGATGGCGGCCGAAGCACACTACGGAGGAGGTCAAAAACTTAGTATGTCATTACTGACACCCAAACAAAGCGATTAAAATTTTTTGCAGCTTTGTCCTAATTAGTCGATTTTCAAATGTACTTGCCGACTGGACTATAGCAGGAATTACAATATTCATGACCATGGCATACAACTCTCTACTATCTACCAGTGGATGCCAAGATCGTTTTTACATATATATAGATATTACCAAGTAATATCCAGTGAATAGTGTTATATTTCTTCGTTTTACTGTCACATTGAGCATTAAAGCAGATAGCGCTTGCAGTCACGTTAGTTTAGCTTTTAGCAAAGTTGCATCTTTAGTTGTACTTCTATTAATTTTTAATCGAAAATAAAGCGGTTTATGTGTTATTCACATAACGGGAATACACCGACTAACGTTATTGTTCGACACCATCCCTTGGAGAATGGCTGCGACTCGGGGCTGATCCAAGTTGCTTCGGGTCAAACTGAATTTCTTCAATTTTGGGCTGGCTTTAATTCCTTCCCCCAGACTTAAGCAATCCTCCAGCGAGAACCTGCACGAGCGATGAATGTTTTATCAATCGTTTAACGTGGGGATCCACTTTATCGTCGCGCTTGCTGAATTTCCGACTCACTCGAAGTCTCGCCATTCGAAACCGTCGTTCATGTAAATCATACCGAAGTTGAGATAAATCTCGGTGAGATATGGAAATCGCGGGAGTATAACTGCCATAGGAATGTGATGCGCGACGTTTTCCTCTGGGGTTGACTCGTCCTCCGCGTTAGCTCGCGTCGTCTGCTCTCTAGAAAGTTCGTATATCCAAATCGCACATGTATGAGAAACGGAATTTTGTCGGTAATTAATTTTTTATTCAATACAATTTTTTTTAGAAATCAGCTACGCGTTTATGCGTGAAAAACGAGCCGTGCTTTGACAAACGAAGCGTAACAACACATTCAATGATAAATTTTGATTGACAAAGTTTAAAAATTGTAGAGATTTATTAATTAGAAATTAATTTCTATTTTAATTTACTTCGTATGAGTGTCATGATACGAATACAAAACGATAAAAATTTTTATTCCATGAATTTTTCAATTTTTTAATTCATTTATACATATAATCTTTATATGGGGAGAACACGATAACTAGGGCCCCTTGATTTGACTGTGGTTTCTGGTAGTATTTTTTACGCCAAACAAAAAATTATATAGGTCTTATAGGGCTAACTGCTTTAGTTTTTTGAGATATGCAGTATTAAGGTGGTCCTTTCGTGAGAACAAGTATTAGATAGGTACCTAAATTTGATATATGTTAAATATACAGTAATAAGGGGCATGTGTACGAAAAATCAAGTAAGGTTACCGACACTTTACAAGAAATAAGTCATTCTAAATGTGCGTTCGCGGAGCGTGCTATTGTCATTCTATCCTTGTTTACATCTAATGAACGAGAAAGATAGAATGATGCAAATCGCCACGTCCGACGTTTTCAACGAATAATACATGTACTTAGCGATCAGATGAATACATTATTCATGTCTTAAAATATTCCCTGAAGTTTCCGGATTTCGTACATACCTTGAAAATAAGGGCTTGCCGAATGTTTTGCTCTGATATATGAGGTTAAATAAGTAGTGGTCCAATCGCATATTGCTTTACTCGTACTGTCATGCCTGACCTAACCTAAATCGAGTCCAACCGCACTATTATTGTGATATTTTTTTAATTAGTAAATAATTAAATACGATTAAATCGTGCGTGTAAAATCATATTATATTATTATAATTATTGGGATGTTGTGTAATGTTTGTCAATATGTTTGTTTTCAATTACCTCATGACGGACTGTTACTTGACTAGCTGGGTCCGCGAAAGGACAACCTTAAGGTGATCCTAAAGCCGTGATCCTAGCCGATTTTTTCCAGTTTTTTTCTTAGCACTAATCTTTTAATTGGCTTTATAGAAATGCAAAATTCTTGTCTAGAATTAAAGTACGCATCAAAATCTAGGTCATGGTCGTCGAATTTATATCGAAAACGAAAAAAAATTAATATTTTTTGTTATACGTGACGACCACCACATATAAATTCGACCACCATGACCTAGATTTTGATGCGTACTTTAATTCTAGACAAGAATTTTGTATTTCTATAAAGCCAATTAAAAGATTAGTGCTAAGAAAAAAACTAAAAAAACCGGTTAGGATTACGGCTTTAGGATCACCTTAAAGCTCAAAATAAATATAATATAAATCTTTACTTGGTAATTGTATAGATGGGGGACCACCTTGGATGACCTTGATATTTTAGTATGTTGTCAAGGTCACCTTCCTGAGTGACCTTCAGAAGGTTTCAGCCCGCGTTCGTTATTTGTTAAAAAGTTATTAACAAAAAACTGTTTAAAGCGCGTCACTAACCTACATTTGGTAAAGCAGCGACTTTCTCGTGAAATAAAGTATTCTCTGCTTTAACAAAAAGACAATTTATCAACAATTTACTTCTTTAAATGTTGTGTTTTGGTAAAGCAGCAACTTTCATGCGAAACGAGATATTCTCTACTTAAAAAAAAAGACGTAATATTAGTCATTTATGCCTTCCAATACTCAAAATAGCTGCTATATTTTCCAAACTTTTTTTGTTAATAACTTTTTAACGAATAACGAGCGCGGGTTGAAACCTTCTGAAGGTCACTCAGGTGGGTGACCTTGACAAAATATTAAAATATCAAGGTCATCTAAGGTGGTCCCCCCCATCTATACAATTACCAAGTAAAGATTTATATTATATTTATTTTGAGCTTTAATACTGCATATCTCGAAAACTAAAGCAGTTAGCCCTATAAGACCTATATAATTTTTTGTTCAGCGTAAGAAATACTACCAGAAACTACAGTCAAATCACAGTCAAATCAAGGGGCCCTAGTTATCGTGTTCGTGCCGTAATATTTACCCCCCAAAAAATTTTTTTTGAAAAAAGGGACCTTTTTAAATAATTTTGTATGGGGGTCCCTTGTCCCCGGGCTCAGACCCCTTCCCAAAACTCTCTACGGTCTAAGCTAGAGTATCATGAGATAGTATACCAAATTTAGTTGTTCTAATGTGAAAACTGTGATCGATAAAATAATATCACAAATTAAATTGATCATCAAATTCTAAACGCAACTGACGCTTATAAACATTCCTTCCCAGCAGACCTTTTCCCCTCACTTTGATTCCAAAACTCTCTAATACGGGCTAATTTATTAGACAGTAGACGATTTTTTTCCCCGAATAATAATATTTACCTCCAAAAAAAATTTTTTTTTTTTTAAAGAGACCTTTTTTAGACAATTTTGTATGAGGGTCCCCTTTTTTATTTATTTTTATTTTTATTTATATTTTCTTATATTAATTTATTCTTTATCGACGCCATCCCCGAAAAATTAGACAAATTTTGGCATCGGTTTCCAGAAAATCGGTCCATTCATGAATGAGTAGTTCGCAGTCAGACAGACATTAGAAAAATTTTGGAACCGGTTTCCCAAAAAATCGATAATGATGCGGTTCTCAAAATACGTCTACGATTTAAGTTAGAGTATCATGAAATAGTATACCAAATTTAGTTGTTCTAATTTGAAACTGTATTAGATTTGCATAGCGGATAAACATACATATATTCATTTTTATATATATAGAGATAGGGACAAAGATTCCATTTGTACATATTTTTTCATATCTATCGCGATTTTTCGTATTATATCCAGATTGTCAATCAATCCGTGATGCAACGAACGAGCGGAAAAGCAATTTTTTTAATGCGGAGGAAAAAAAATATTTTATCCCTAGGACGTATGGAAAAAATCCACGTGTATGTAAAGAATTAGTTCGAGCTGTTACTGAATGGTTTATCCGCGAAACAGTTAATGTATTTGAGTGAGTCACGGCTCTGATCAATATTGGACGATGGATTACGTTGCACAAACTACGTCGTGTATGTAGAGGCCTAGTTGCATGCTAGCCGTTGTGAATAATTGAAGAACGCGTACACGCCGTACACGCGCCGGGCCATATTAACCGTCAGATAGATATATACTGGGTACGTTGGACGTTCTAGATTGATATACGAAATGGAATTTTGAATAATAAATCCGTGCATGCAGAAAGACAATATTGACAGTTTATATGTCTTAATTACTATAGCCGTATAATTCCTTATGTATCTTATAAGTCGTATAGTCTTTAACCCTTTCGTTCTTCAATTATTTAGAATATTTTTTTGCGCGTCAAACACTTCTATATAGTCAAGATTATTTTAATTTATTAAATTAAGTATTTATTGTTAATCTTAATTTTCTTGTATTTAAAGTTTAAATAGCAATGATATTAAAAGAAAGGGGTTAAAGCTGAGACAGATCTCGATAAAAGGATCTATTATTCGTAATCCAAATAAAAGCGAAGATAAATCTTGCAGCGGATTTACGGATCGCTCGGACAGGGAGTAGCCGTGTGATCTGAGAGAATTACTTTTCCCAAATGCGCTCTCTCTCTTTCCCTTTTAATTAAATGAAATTTCTGGGCTAGGATCTGTAACGATTGCCATCGCGGAATGATATAACGTTTCCTAACGATTCAATTTTACTTATTAAAATCGCGATACATATTGAATAACGGGCCAAGCGTTCTCGGAATTATCAGCGCCGAATTGCAGAAGAACGCTCACACGCGTTTACGAAGAGAGCTCTACTATGAATTTTATCAAACTAGAATAGCAAATATTTAGATGGTGCGTGAATAAATTAGACAGATAAAGCTATATAGATATAATGACTCAAAGTAATGATAATGACATTATTGGGCATTAAATAATATATATTGCTACATGTGTGGGATAACGCAAAATTCATCTTTCTAGTTAATTTCAAATCAATTTTTCGTTAATATATTTCTAAATGACGCTGAGTTGTTTAACATTAAGTAAAATGGTTTAAAAAAATAAGAATAACGATTTTCTATTATTTTTATTAAAAATAGAGAATTTTCTTATACATAGATGATATAGGGTAAACTCGGGTAAGATGGCCTATGTGCACAACATGCTTTCACTTAAAATAAGTTCAGGAAATAAAAATTTATTTTGTAAACTTTTTATAAAGTTTGCATTGCCGCGCTACATAATAATGCCTTTTTCGTGTTAATAATACTGCTAAATTCGTGTGCAGAGGTTAATTAAATTTTTTTTGCGAGAACAATACAGGCGAAACGAGCGTTTTACTTGTTCCGCCTGAGATTAGTTTTGCAAACGTGATCGCGGAACTTTTTCCCGTCCTCACGTTTACCTGTTCCAATTTTATTACAACGACAGTAACCATTTCTACCCTGCCGACTCTACGGCCGTAACTATGTAAATTTGCTTCCTTACTTTTTAAACAGCATCCCCGTTCTCAGCAACATTTTATAATGCGGCCTTAAAAGCTGGAAATGAAATGAAACTGGAATGACGGCGGCGCCGGCGCGACTGCAACGTTAACAATTCCTCTCGCAATGTGTAGGTTCATAAAAAGTATATCGGGACTTTTTGAACACATTCCAAAAATTTTGCACGTGCATTTACACGCGAAATTAAATAAAGCAGGAAAAGATTTCACCTTTTGCAAATTCGTTGTAGTTATTACGTGTAGATTTTTATTTACAAATATTTATATTACGATCTTGTATTATTAATTTTTAATTATCTCAAAATAATTATAAAATTATCCATTTTTTTATTATTGTATATATTATATTATATTTGTATTGTTATGAAGTCTTTTTCGTATCACACACTTTGTGTTCGCGAGAGGATGTTTAGAAGGGAAATGTTTTTGCTCACATTTTCTTGTCATAGCTTGCACTTGAGTTACTTTCTACTTCGCGAAGTCACGTTTATATAGTGGCACACGTAGCCAGCTGCCTAGAATCGACTGTCGCACTGTCACACATATCAACTTGGCCGCGATTGTTGCAATTTCGCACAAAATTTACACCGCTCGGCGTCTAAAAGTCGTCGCTCAATGGCCACGGCAATTCTACGGCTAGCGCGTGTACCTATATATCTCCCGCCGCGCGTGTATAATTAGAATCCTTAACGCATTAACAAGTTTATTCGCTCGTAAGTGCGTTTGCCGCGTGTCCGCCTTTGCCGTCGCGATTTCGGTAAACTTAGCGCGGCCGAATTTGCACAAATGTTCTCTTCAATAATCACATTGTACGGATGGCGTACAAATGTAAATTTGGCACAAAGGTGTGAATGAAGGTATAGTAAGCCATTAGCAATCGGCGATGAGAAGGACGGTTCCACAGAATACGATATTACAAAGATATGTAAGGTAAATGTACCAATGCCTGGACACGTGCCTAGATACCTATGTCTGGACATTTTTATCATTTTAATCCTTAAATAAGTTATAACGCGAATTAAAATCAAAGATGAAAATCTTTTTCTTGCATTATATTTTTATCTTTGATTTTAATTCGCGTTATAATTTATTTAAAGATTAAAATGATAAAAATGTCCAGACATAGGTATCTACGTGTCCAGGCATTGGTACATTTACCTTACAGACTTTGTATTTCGGGGTCATAAAAATAAAAGCACCAAATGTGAAGACTACGTCGAAAAATAGGAGATAATTACTGTGCATGTGTTATCGCGATAACGAAAGCGATGAAGGAATCCGCTGAAGCTCGGTACACAGTAAAAAATAAAATGTTAATCGTAACATTTTTCAAATGTCCCAGAAAGTCCACTCTAAATTTTGAGTTAAAATAACTCATTCATCGTGTGTTACTTGTTGACAAATTAGAAATGTTAATTTATTGACACTATATTTTACATTTATATTTGTTCTTTTAATTTTAAGTATAATGTAAAAATAACTTGTAAAAAATGTCGATATAACATATTTGAATAAACGATAGTTATTTCAACTTAGAAGAAATGTTGTTTTGAACATTTGATTGTAGTAAATTTGATTATTTTGTATGTCAAAGTTTACGATTATTTGAAGATTTACTTTAACTTTTGTTTATGTTAAAATAACTTTAAGGCGTATTGATTTTTTGAAATAATTATGTTAAAAGAACTCAAAATAATATTCAATTTCTAAATGACATACATAAAGTGTTAAGTTATCACGTTGACATTAATATAACACATGAAAATGTTACGAAAATAATAACATAGCTGTTGTATGTTAATTTTACATTGAAATAATAGTCAAATCTTGGTAACACAAGAAAATTTTAACATTTGGACGCACGATTTTTTACTGTGTATATTCGCGATTTTCTGGCGTCCGTGATTATAATTGGCCTCCTAGATACTCCGGCCAATTATAGAATCGGCCGCTACGCTTTCGCGCGATATTTACGCCCCGAGTCCATCGCACTCCTTGGATCTTCAAGTGCAAGCACTTACGGTTTTAGTCGACAAACTGACCGGCTCTAATAATAATTTTCCGATGTGTTCTCGGCCGGGCGTAAATACTGTGGATTGCTGCGCGGCGCGACGTAAAGCGGTGCAAGGTCTGCTCAAACGTTGGCACTACATAAATACGTATCTACTCGTATCTACTACGATAACGATCTATAAATATATTTTTCGTAATTGTCATAAATTTTTGCAAGTTTTCATATATCCTCTCATTAAAAAAGATCGTCTGTGAAAAGATTTGCGATGCCTAATTTCAACGTTGAAGTTATGTTCATCAGACAGATAAAGGTGTGACAGATGTTTGGAGATATTAAAACTTCATAATAATTGTCGAAAATTCTCTATTTTTTTAAACTACTTCATAATGTATATATTTACGCGCATAGTAAAATCTTTATTAATCTTACAAAAAAACCGAACCTTATTTCTCCTAACTAGGTATAAGTCGCTTCGATTTGTCTTCATTAATTTATTATTATTATTGTCAAGCATAAAAACTAATTGAGAATTTAGTATATACTAATTTGCTTTACTTGGTCGGTACAAGAGAGCGAAGCCTTATGACGTGTATGTGGTTCTTCACGAGAGCCATCAATTTCTCACATTCCTCTCTTTGGGACTCGAAGTAGCTCGCTTGCAAAGTTTCCAGATACTCGGCTAAGTGGCGTTCGCAATATAATCGCCGCCATGAACCACCGTACTCGCCCGGATCGTTATGTTCCCATCTGCGACAATAGGAATTAAATCGTACTTGCGTACGCAAATCACTTTGACAAATCGCTTTTAGTATCAATTGATTATGCCTTTTAAAAGCACCCGCAGTTAATTGCAGTCTGTTGGTGTGAAATTCATGTTTTAACGTTTTAACGTAAAATATTTTCGTCCGTAAAAGACGTATAAATACGTCTTTTACGGACGAAAATATTTTTGCAAGATAAATTGGAAGTTGAAACAAAATTAAAAGAAGATTTAAGTCAAGAACTATCAAAGTCAACTAATTATAAAGAGATTAGAATAAAATTGGAATGAAATTACAGTCGATTAAAGTTGAATGAAGTCGGCTATTATTTGGCCAGATTAATCCATAATTGCGACGTAAAGTTCAAGATAGAGCGTTTTCGATAATACGTACTATTACATAATAGTATTTCACATAATCGAGAATCGATAGATGCTCCGTTCTACCTGTCCTTGGCCGAGCGTTCCCAATAAAACTCATCCTCGATTCTCGGTATCGTCAACTCGAAGGGTAGATTAGTCGGCAGTGTTTCCAGCAACACGTCCCTGTCGGCGCACGTCGGCAGATCCTCCAGAACAGCATTATCCTTCCAGGCCGAGACTATGGTACGAAGCGCGAGAATCTTTAAATCGGGGATTACGCCGTCGTCCCACGAGGCGTCTTCCGCTCGCAGCGTCCGTCCTTGCTCTTGCGGTAACAGCGAGGTCTCTGGCGAGCACCTGCGAGCCAATTTGCCAGGATAAACGTTAAAAATTGTTGAATGAGTAAAGCCAATATTATTCATATATCCAATACGAAGATGTTTATTTCGAGGATTGTTGTACCACACGTGACGCGATTTCTTGCGATACCTTGCGTTGTCGAAATTGAACTGCTTTAAAAGGATATACCTAGGGATATACTTTACTTTATTCAAGAAAAACTCGATTTGCACGGTATATACGGAATCAGAATATATGAGGCGAGATAAGAGAAGATACACGTGTCGCGAGGACTCCTATAAAACTATACCATTAGAAAAAAGAAGAGAGAGAGAGAGAGAGAGAGAGAGAGAGAGAGAAGAGAGTTCAGATATACGTGCTAATTTATTGCTCTAATCCCGAATTTATCACTCCTATCTATTCGCAGGCAATTAATATCAAAAGTGGGGATGCTGTCTTCACGTTACGCTAGCACAAGCACCCCCATTCCTGAATAACACGTATAGAGTACCGTAAACGGCGTAAACGAAAGAATCGATATACCAGAATTTTGTGCCAATTTTGTACTCTAAAACGCTCCAAAGAGATATCAAAAGTATTGAATGGTGATGATTTTGAATGTACCGATATGCGGTTACCGTAACTGCATGAAAGCAAAATAATCAAAAATAAAAAGTTAACTATATATAACATTAAACTATTGGCGATGTCAGTGTCATGTACAAGAGTAAAGTGTATTAAACAAATTAGTTTCTGTGCCGATTGTGGTATTAAGATGATCCTAGAATTTAGTGTTCTTAATATCCTTCTTATCCCGAATTTATTGCTTACTATTTAACTTAACACAGTCGATCGACATTGCGACGGTGTTAGCGTCACGTACCTACAAGAGTAAAGTGTATTAAACAAATTGGTTGCTGTGCCAATTTTGGTATTAAGATAATCTTAGAATTTAGTGTTCCTAAAATGTCCTAGTCGCGAACTTAAATTGCTTACTATTTAACTTAACGATGCGCGATGTCGAGACTTTAAGTCAAATATAGTAAAAGTTAAATAGTTAAGTTAAATAGTGAGCAATAAATTTGCGACCAGAACATTTTAAGAGCACTAAATTCTAACATCATTTTAATCCAAAGTCAGCACAGCAACTAATTTGTTTAAAATACACTTTACTCTTGTACGTAACGCTGACATCGCCATACTCTCGGTGGACTTTGTTAACTTAAACAACGAGCATTAGATTCCAGACTGGGGTAGAGCACTAAATTCCAGGATCATTTTAATACCAAAATCAAGACAGCAACTAATTTGTTTAAAATATATTTTTCTCTTGTATCTTTGTGTGTTTTCGATAAATTTTGAAGTTGTCTTGTAAGTAATAAATTCAAAAATAAAGTATTTAACGAGTATTTGATTGGAGAAACAGTTTAATGTTATATCTATAGCTTAATAGAAGTCTGTGCGTATAATACCCGAATTTTTTTTTAATAGTAAGGGTGCTAAGTTTATAAAGGTCCATTTATTCTATTCCATTTTACCTGTAAGCTGCTATAACATTCTGCGGTATCGTGTGCGGGATCCTCATTGTTCACGTCCGTTTCTGCACAAAGATGGAAAACACGATAGTTACTTCACCAGAGTTCGCGAAATGTCCACATAGATGATTTACGATATGTTTGCTGTTTCGACATGCTATTTCTTACCCGGGGGATACGAAAATATTGCGGATCAATAAAACTGTTATCTATGCAATTGGTTTTATCAACTGTCTCTCGCGCCTGTATACGATCTACCGCCTCGACATTAAAGCGACCGATGTTATTCTGTGCTTTATTGATGGAGGAACGAGTCACCGGTGTCTCGCCAGTACATATTTTCAAGCCACAGAATATCACTGCTCATCCGAACAAATAGTCCGTCGGCAAATATATACATATATATAGTATATGGAGTGTCTCGCTTAATCTCGCCCTGATAAAACTCTCGCGGAACTGAGTATGATCATTTTTCACGGCTTTTTTCTCTTTTCTTTTTTTTCCAGGAGTGCCCCGAGGGAGTAGTCCACGAGGATTCGTTCAAGGACATTTATGCGAAATTCTTCCCGCACGGCAGTGAGTTTATTAAATAACAGCCCACGTTTTTGCGTAATTAGTTAATGGCTACCCCTCATGCGAATTGCAGACTCCAGTCCCTACGCCCACTACGTATTCAAGGCCTTCGACGTTAATTGCAACGGGGCCATCAGCTTCAGGGTAATTAAGTCTCTCTCTCATATGTAATGTGTAGTCTTTTCATGAATTTATTAATTTTAACTTGACTCAATGTCCGCTGGCGTATATCTTCGCACTCGAATGACGGCGCGCGACGTGTGTTCTCGTCTTGAGATACGTCGCGTATATCTTTTGTGCAAGGAAATTTTCCTCGGCGTATGTTAAGCACCTGAATGTTATTGCGCGTACATTTATCAAGGAAACGAATAGTCTAGTCAAATTGTCATTTTACCTGAACAAAAATCCGATATGCAAAATTCCTTTTGGGGGGTGTTGGAGGCATGTAGAAAAGCTTAACTCTAAGTTGGCGGGACAAAATATGCGGAGGCTTTTCCGCCAAATCGTTTTTTTGCAATAACTCGGCTCCCTGGAAAGCTACAGAGAAAATAAGGTGACCAATTTGTAGCTTTTTTTGCACTCTACAATTTATGTTATATGACTTTTTTCCTATAATACGATGGGTATTTGCCGACATATTTGACGATATAGAAGCGATTTAAGATCGATTACTTATATATTTATTTTCGTCGTTTTCGTCAAATATGTCGGCAAATATCCATCGTAGGAAAAAAAGTCATATAACATAAATTGTAGAGCGCAAAAAAAGCTACAAATTGGGTCACCTTACTTTCCCTGTAGCTTTCCAGGGAGCCGAGTTATTGCAAAAAAACGATTTGGCGGAAAAGCCTCCACATATTTTGTCCCGCCAACTTAGAGTTAAGCTTTTCTACATGCCCCCAACAACACCCCTCAAAAGGAATTTTGCATATTGGATTTTTTTCCAGGTAAAGCATGGTTTCCCGACAATTTGACTGGACTAGAAGCAATTATTCGGAAATTCTTAAGTAAATTTTATTCATTCGCGCTCCTTAATTGATTGTCAAGTACACAAAATATACTTCATAAAGAGTAAAATGCACATATTTTATTTATAAGATATGTTATTGTTTATGTAAATAGTAGCTTTACCATTGACTATTAACTACACAATAATAATAATAAATTATCGAGACGAAATGATAAAGCGATCGTGTGCTATTCGATTAAGTATAATGTGAAACGACCACATCAATTTTAAATTTAGTGCATGATTATCGTCAATCATTCGAGATTTAATCTAATTTGGTTCGTGTCTAATTCAAGCCACGCTTGATTCGCTGCGTATTTTATGCCGCGATTCCCGCGGTTCGGTCCTACGGTCGTCATTGACGCGCGGATAAAATGCGGGCGCGACGAACCTCGGTAGGAAATTTCGGCAAGCGAAACGCAAATGTCGATGCATCTATATATGCGGGCGGACGATGCATGTCCGGCATTTCGCGATAATGATGCGGCACGCGAACGACCCGGGGTCGCCGGGGTCGACAAGCCGGGGCCAATTGAGCGGATCGTCTATCGGACGAATATAATTAATCGTTTTTACGATAAACGCGGAATACGCATCGGAATATGCATCGGATATCGAAGGACAAAGTGCGCGCCTGCGAAGCTCTCACGGGGCGGCTGATCATCCGTCATTCCGCGCGAATGTTGCGCGTACGAGGATTTATTGCACGGCTGCGAAGGCAGCTTGATGCCTGAACATCGGCATGCGGGAGCTTTCAGTGGCCCAACAAAGTACTCGCGCGGGACACGAACTCGGCTATGTTCCGGGACATGTGGATATTACTTTATTTGACTAATTTCCCTCGCTGATGCTTTGCGTCACAGATGGTATGGTTTTTTGGGGCATTTTTACGGGTTTTTTTTAAATATATGCACCCACGAATAACTTTGTAGCTGTATATATAACAATATATTGCTAGATATATAAGCAATTTAAACAATAAATTGCTTTGGTTTATATAATTCGTATAATAATATAAATTATAAAAATTGTTAATTTATGAAATAATTACATATTGTTGTCAAAAGTGTAGAAATAATTATGATGATTTTATTTAATTTTATTTAAAAGACATTACAAGATAATCAATATGGCAATTCAATTTAAGTTTAAGTTTACAAGTTATATTGCTTTTTTATTCAAAAAATGCATTTGCATCATTATTGCAATCATAATTTAAATATGCAATATTATATTATTGTAATATTTTTCTATATTAAATTATCTATGATTATTACAATTTTATTATTGTATAATCTTCTACTTCGTAATGGAAAACGTCAACGCGAGCACTCGTTTTAAAGAAACAGTTAACTTTCTCTCTGGTTTTCTGCTTCTTTCGCTTTTTTTACATTCATTTACGTCAGAACCGTTTCTCGTTATCCGTCGAGTCGTGAAATTTTATTTCAATTTTTATGGAGTTCAACAAAATGGACGATCTCGGACGAGATTTGGTCCAGAACACTGGAGAATGAAGCGCACTGTCGTTCCGTCGCGCTTCGTATTAAAATCGCGCGCGACTTCAGACAATTCCGGGGATTGCAGGACCTCCTCGTGACGCTGTCGACCCTGCTGCGGGGCAGCATTTATGAGAAATTGAGATGGACCTTCAAGCTGTACGACATAAACGGCGACGGCTGCATCACCAGGGGCGAATTGGGCGAAGTGGTGACGGCGGTCCACGAGCTCATGGGCAGACGGCATCACGCCGAGGAGGAGAGGAAGGCGAGAGAACAGCTGGACAGGGTCTTCAAGAAACTCGATCTCAACCAGGACGGTGTTATCACGATCGAGGAGTTTATCGAGAGTTGTTTGAAGGTACGTCTGGCCGTGAAATAACTACCAGCGATCAAGTAAATGGAAAGTATACAGGGCGTCCTTACCGTCGCACACTTTTGTCTCCGTAGACCCTTTGAGTATGATACGCTGACTTTTCTTCGACGCTTTTGCTATCAGCATGTCTTGCTATCACGTTTTCATATTGACGAACAGGCTATTTTAATAATACCTTCAACTTGGTTAAAGTTTGAATAGAATAGAAGAAGGTATAGTGAACTCGGGACACTCTGTATGCATTCCCTTCGTAAATGAATGCCAAGTTCCTCGAGATATACATATATACGAGAGATGTCCCAGATCTGCCGGGTGTTCTTTCAGTTAGTTTCAACTCGCAATTTCAGCCAAAGAGAAGACTTGGAACGATTCCCTCTTTTTGAATTAAGCTCATAATTTTCTATGTTACACATCTCGATAATTAACTGTCGGATTATATATTTCTGTTAAAGTAATACTCTGTTACATCTGACCAAGAAATACGAGTTCATTATCCATTTAGTTCGGTAATTAATTTGGCAAAATTATTTGACATTAAAGACTGTTGAATATCTTCGTAATTAGGTATTCTCATCAAAGAGTTTGGTATCAAAAAATATTTCGCGAAATATTTGCTATCGCTGCAAATCCAAATGTATTATTTTAGCTGAAGTTCTCTTACTTTCTAAAAGTCGAATAATTCATATCTCAAAACGAGTAAAATAATTCAAATGTAACGAAAAGTGAGCATGTGCACTTCGAGTGAATCGCCACTCTAAGAAAGAGTAAAATTATGCTCTATAAGTTGGAGTGAAATCGCATTCTATTTGAGTGAAAGAGCGCTTTTTTCGAGTGCAGTAAATCAATATCCATAGAAGTGAATTACGTCGCACTCTACAATTTTGAGTGCATGGAAAATTTCATTCTGTTAGAGTCATTTATCAGTCGATCTTTAGTGAATCGTGATTCACTATAGCTTTTAGAGCGAGATCGTATCACTCTGGTATAGAGTAGCCGCATTTACTCAAATTAGAGTGCATGACAACCTTTTCTTTTTGGGGTGACTATCGCAATTACTGTAATATATTAGTAGTGAAACCATTCTATGAGATTTAGAAAGTCCCTACACATTTCTTAATGTGATTTCTTTAAATCACATCGTTTAACACGATTGAACGTATTATCTTTTAATTTAATACGATTAAACGTATTAAATGACGTAATTTAACACGCAAGAAGCATGTAAAAAGAAAAGTTTAGTCAAATATGTCAGTTTTAGACGTTTATGCATGTAAAAATGACACACTTGAATTTGCAGTGATGTAACGAACTTACAATTCTAGCGATGGAAATTACATGCACAATAACATATACGAATATATTGCTTGAACAATAGATGCACGTGAATTCGCACGCGGTGCACGTGAGGCGCGAATGCAAGAAACAAAAATAAGGACACACTGGAGATTAATCGATGCTTACGGAGCGTGCGCGAGGTTGTTTGTAGTTTGTTCAGCGTTCTTTCGTCGATAACGGAATAATATACCGGGCAAGGCATGCGACTTGCAACCGTCGCGCTGAAATCGAACTGAATGGTTTTCAGTTGATCAAGAGACGGTAATGTCTCGCGCCAAAAGTATACGCGCAGCGAGACCCCGTGTATCTTTACACGAGTAAAGTTGAGTTGCGAGTAAAGGAGAGTTGCGATTATCCGAGATTACCGGATCTCAACAACGGCTGAAAACCGATCAAATTCTAAGTAGGCTCAATCGATAGCTTCGGTTTGAATTATATGATAAAAGTGTTTTTATTTTTTGTCTACATATCCTATACGAGCGGAGATATTGCGATGCAAAGTTTCCGAATCTGGAAATTTACATTTAAGTTAAGAAACACCATCGCCACCAGAAAATCTTGCCCGGTTCATATTTTGTGAACTTGACGCAGGACGATGTGATCACACGGTCACTGGCGATGTTCGACTGCGCGCTTTGATCTCCGGCTAAGGACGAGCCTTCAGCAGTGGTCACCGCGACGCCGCCGACACCGCTCTCGACGACAACGTTCTCGCAATCCCTGTCCCCGTCGCCGCCGCCGCCGTCCTATTCCCTGCTGCCACCTATCCCGCCGCCTTTGCCCTCTCAACCGCCACCCGGTTACACCGTCCAGGATCAGGAGCTCTATCTACTTCTGGCCGCCCACTGGTGGAACCAACCGGAGGCACCGCTCTTTTGTTAAAGGTAAACTCGCCGAGGTTTAGATTTTCCCGATACTCGCCGAAACCGCTGAGAGCTAGGGGATAACTGTGGAGCGTGTCAATCCAGCGACAAATCCCTCGAGGAATTCTCGAAGACGACTCTTCCCGACGAAAATTAATTGGGAGGCTGAAATATTTGTTGAATCTTTTTTCGATGTTATTTTGCCAGCTCAAGCATCGAATAATATTAAATGTTAAAGCGTACTTGAGTGATCGAGAAGCGAGTTTTCGCTACTTATTTTTATTCTAAAACTTTATAGACACTTTTTTTATATTTTCTTATTTTTTTCAAACCTTTTATGGTTTAAGGCCTTGATCTTCCTCTTTTAGGGCAACGCGATAACACGACTCCTAAGCGCCGTAGAATAGCAATCGAGGTCTAAATCTATGGAATCGACGAGCGGATTTCCCGGCATCTTGTTGCCCATTCGTTCTGCGACACGTTGCGCAAGCAGCACGAGGACACGGTGCAAGGTGTCGTCCTTATTCTCGCCGACTAACGGAGCTTAGCCGAAAGTTCAGCCGTTTCGAAAACAGCACGCGGTACCCGCGGGGACCGTTGCTTTACGCAGCGCGAGAGACAACGTCTCGCGAACGATCCCGCGACGATGATTGCCGGATATTTTGGCAATCACGGAACCGACAATTGGCGTCGATCTCTGGCAAGGGTCGAGCGAGAGTTGCAAGAACGATCTAAGGTCGAATATTAATGCGCGAGATAGGTATACCGCGGAACTCCTACGTTGCGATCTCTCGCGCTTTAGACGCGAAGAACGGCGTCTGAGGAAGAGAGGATACCCTCGAAAACGAAGAGATGCCGGGCGAGGGCTCGAACAAGAACACGAGCGAGAAGATCTCCCGCGATCGAAGAACCTGGTATCGCGAGAATTCGTGCCAAATGTTGGGAATTTCAGACTACGATGATGAAGGAACAGGGGGGAAACGGCGGAGTTTGGTGCTATGCGTGGCTGTGAGTCGGAAACTACAGCACGAGAACGAGGATTCTAAATTGTTCTAGAAAAAAAAAGAGAAAAAGAAAGATAATTATAGGTCACCCGAGGGACGTCGTATCCAGTTTCGGACGTTTGCGTTATTCGCACGATTCTATTTCTACGGTAGGTGTTAAAGACGAGGATCATAACGGATCGATCGCGCGACTTTGCGTTACCAGGAGCGTTCTCACGACTTACGAGAGATCGTGTGATTCATTTGGAAACACAATCGGCCCGTATTCTGAACGCATTTTTATCGATAGATGTGCGTCCAGAATACGGGCCATCTTCTCCCTTAATGATAAATAACGCTTTGCGTCGTAAAAAAAGAATCTCCCGCGCTGAGAAATTAGTCTGAATTTCCCTTGTTGTAGATTATCGCTCGACATTCGGAAAGATATGTTATTTTGTTAAAAAGAGAAAAATGTATCACATATGGTTATATGTACAGGGTACGTCTCGCCGTTATCGCATTGCCTCCTTGACGGCGATCGTTTCTCGGATAATTTGGGATCCCTGTATAACGTAGTATACGCAAATTGACTTTTCTAGTCTATCATTTTAGTTTAAACACTCCGCATAATTGTTGTACTCGTCGATCTCTTTACATTCTCCACCGTTACGACCGTTTATTACGATCGCATGGTCGCGACGATTGCGTATCGCGAACGGCGAGGATGATTTGTACGTTTTCGACGTGGCTGTGCGTTTCGGTCTCTCTCGATTAAATTGTTAGCCACACGATGATCATCGACGAACGTAGATATCATACATACGTACGTACTTTCGTTGGTAGGTTCGTAGGTTGAAAACTTCGTTGTACACCCTTTTCTAGACCCAATCGATTCTAACGAGTCTCGCGGGCATTCAATATTTCTGCTGGCGAGGGTACGGCCAATTTTTTTCGATATACCAAACGCATACCGTATCGGCCGATGCTTGCTTATTAGCAAAATTTAGCAATTCTCTACCCCCCCCCCCCCCAAACATCTGCGAACAACTTTTTCTTTCGTCGTTGATTTGTCGTGACACGCAGCGTACACGCTGATGCTTACCGGAAAGGTATTTTCGGTTCTTATCAATCCGACACTTTTTCCTTAGCGATAGTTTCGCAATCGATATTTGCCATTCAATCGTATTCACCGATATTGAAGCCGCTGACAAGAGATATTGATCGCCCCCGCGGACTCCTTGTAAGCGTTCATAGCGTTGTAGGTGTACGTGTGCGAAGCATCGATTTTCTAATGTATCCGATATTGCGAGTCGTATATAGGCGTGCGGGTGTTGCGGGGGGCATACGTCAGACTAGCCGAGTAGCGGAAGCCTGAGCGGCGATTATGCCCGATCTACAATAGCTGTAGTAAGCTGTAGTAAGCCTCAAGCCGTAAGAAATTGACCAATTACAGGCGAATGTGAGGAGAATAATCGACTGTGATTGGTCAGTTTCTTACATCTTGAGGCTTACTACAGCTTACTACAGCTATTGTAGATCGGGCATTATGGATTATCAAAATCGATTACAATGAAACACCAAAGCTACCGTAGTTAGCTGTTACTTAAGTATAAAACGAGAAATATAATATAGTACAATTTATATATACATACATGTATGCATATACGTAATTTAGGATAAATTCGCGTTTAAGCGCCCGGTCGTCGAACTCGGGAAAAATTCATTCATTCTCAGAAAATGCACGTCGTTTCGTCGATACGCTCTATACAAAATACATCGCGCGATCACGATCCACACGTACCCCTTTGTAGTATCGCCCGTCACCGTTGGCGGTCCGCATCAAGCCAGAAACTTGGGATCGCCGTTGATCGGTCGTCGTGATCGCGAGACTCGTCGCGGGATTTTCTCTTCCCGGAAGGAATTATCGTCGCCGAGCGACGGATGGGACACAAGACACGAGGCACCTCGCCGGCGGTGGCTTTCACGGGAATCGGGAATGGAACTATGGAACACGCGTGTTGCTAGGCTACGCCCTATGGCGCGTGCGTTTCTATAACGACTAATCAACGACTTAATAACGGCGAGATCGCACAGCTTTTCCATCGCGGTCGAGCGCGGGACAATTAAGTTGAGTTTACGCTGAATCTCTACAAGACACAGGGTCACGTATGTACATACATAGAGGATAAGGTCATCGGATCAAGAACGCTTAAATGTTAAAACCTTATTAAAACTCAGGCAAGAGATTCAAACAAATTGCGCTCGGACAAGTCAAAACGAACAAATAAGAATGTTCGAGCTTTAAATCCGAGTTCGGAGGTAATGTTCGAGTTTGAAATTAATGGTCGATCGGTTCGAAGATTTTGCTGTTTGATTAGCTCGGACATCTATTGCAAACAAAAAAAATTATTGTTTGTTCTATTTTAAACATACGAGATTAGATCCAATGGATCGAACAGTTCGAATTGTTCGATATTAAATGGTCTGAACGATTTAAAATCTTGAAATTCGTGCTGTTCGAATTATTCAGTCGCACGAAAATTCCAAGCGCTAAATGTCTCCCTTGGATTCGAAGACGCGAAGAAATTTATAAAATACGATTTAAATGGCTCCGCGAAGGATGACGAATGCAGTTTCCTTTTCCTTTTCTTTTCTTCTTCTTTTTTCCTCGATGATCTCTCGTAATCTCCTTTATGATCCTTTTATATTTCCCGTATACTGTACTTATATAAAAAGATGTTGCATCTCGAGTCTGTGATCGCACTCAGAAAGCTAAGGAGTTATCGCCATCAAATGTCAGGACCGAACTTGGAATAAAAGCACATATACATTGCCGGCCATTAATTTGCGAACGCTTACAGGAAGTTGTAAAAAATATAAGAAAAGAGGACGGCCGGTCTATATATAGAAGCTTCTTTTAACGTCAAACCGTCTTTTTAATCGCGTCGGAGTCATTAATTTGCGCGTGTCGTTAATTTGCATCAGAAGGAAATTATCCAACATAATTATTTAATATAAAATTATTTAACGTAATTATTTAAATAAATTGCTTTTACGCCGGACGCTTCAATATTTCGTAAGCGTTGTCACATTAATAGCTCTTTTTTAAGATCGGAGGGTATAATTAAAATAAAAGAAGTAATCTAGCAACATTAATGCCCGTGATCAACGGTGCAAAACCGCTGCGATTTTCTCGCCATGATAACTGTCGACGGAGGATTTATATTCTTTAGGATATACGAGTGTGTCGTATCTATTTAGAGTGATCAACGCCGTCCTGCGACTTCGAAATGTAAACGCAGATTTGACCGAACAGGATCGCGTTGATCACTTCGGCTTGAAGAGATAGCGACACACATTTATTTATTATATATATCTTCCTATGGTCTCTCGTCGATGTATATTTATATACATATTGTAGCGTTAACCACGGAGATATGTATAATCAAATACATTTTTTGTGAAATACCTACACCTTAAATCTCTGCCAGCATGTTGATTGATATTCAATGTGCCATGCGCCGTAAAATGTTAACGTAAATCGAGAGCCGCGGGCACGCGAATTTTTGAGATATCGAGCCGAACTTTTCTAGCAGACTTTTTGCTATATTTCCCATCCTATTTCCCAGACTATATTTCCCACACTTTTTCGGAATTAATTCAATTGCAAACGCGCAGACATCGGGACAAACTTCTCCCATCGAGGCATCTCCCTTTGCTTCTGTACGTATCGCAATAGAAGACTAATACCTATGCGCATAAACTGTACAAACACGGGATACCGTATATTTTTTATAAATTTTTGTTATCTTTTGCGAGGCACGAAGGATATTCGCAAAAACGTTTCTCTACGCAGATTTCATGTAATAACCGGCAATTTTTGCTGATTGCAATCCGGTATTAAACAGAAGAAAAGCACAAAAATTCCTAAGAAAATACTCAAAAAGCATAAAAATAAAAATAATTGCGCTAATACCTATAGAAATATTCATGAACACGGATACGTGATTTTATTTGAATATAATTCGCGCGTTGGTTGATGTTTAACAGTTATTAAAAAGAAACATGCCTACGAATTTTAAACTGAAAGAACAGAATTCTACACAAAGCAGAATTAATTGAAATCTATTTGCCTCTAACTATATGTATACTATACATAATAAATTCTCGAAATGAATTGTGAAATGTTCCTAAAAAGGTAAAACTTAATTATATCAAGCGCTGGATATACGTTAATGTCAAATCATTGAACAGAATAGAAACGAATATATAAATTATTTAGAAATTATTGGTTCTGTGTAATAAAACTTTATATTTCGCACGAACTAACTAACAGGATCTTCTAAGTTGAACTTAGAAGATGAACACTATTGACACCTCCAAGAAGTTAAAACACGACTAAATTCCGTCGAGACTAATACGAAGCATATAATAAATTAAAATATAATTGATTACAAAATAACTTAAAGTCAATACTCAATTTGCAAAAATGATGTTTTTGGACAATAGTCCTACTATCTTTTTTTAAAACGCGCGTTAAAATAATGTTATATCGGTGGCTCGATTGCGTGCATTTTAAATTTTAACAAATATGTTTAACAGGCACACCGTTAATTGATATGCGGCGCTGATTTTTAATTTTGAGGGTACGTTTGGGATCGACCTCCGACTGTCGAGTACCACGGGCGATTGGACAAAGAATGCGTAACAAATCGAATCAATCACGATAATCCCAAAAGACGAGAGAAGAAAAAATATACGAGGGGTGAGGCGGGGAGTGTAGCTGAACGGCAACCTAGTCAATTTATTAAGGTTTAGAGGACATTAGGAGATTTACCGTACGATATTGTAAAAATTGCGTGGCTTTAAACTTAAATATTGTCGAGAAGGATTACTATTACTAGTCATATTATCTCTCTCCTTCTATCTCAATCACTAAATGAGGGACATCAGTCTTAGCGAGCGCGAAGATAGTCTTCATCCCGTTACGTGCGCTTAACGGCGTTGTAAGCGTGATAGTCACGGAAATTGCGCGTAAAATAGTCAACAAGATCTATCGGACGGAGGCCGTCGATATTCGAGTGAATTATTTCCACGTTCGAATCTATTTACACTAATTATCACACCCTAATTACTTTCTAATTAAACATGCATATAACATAATTATATAATTTTATGCATCTATATGTTTCATGCACTATGACGGAGTTGTATAATTGTAATTATCTAAATCTATTTAAATTATTTATAAAAATTGTAAAAAATTTGCGAAAAATTTAGTGAACTAGTTTAGAGAAGAATAAAAAGAATTAATATTATAAATAAACTTTGAATATTGTTTAGATCTTAACTCGTCCGATTACATTATCTCCGGCGTTTTGTCTAACATCTGTCGTAATTTTTATTTACATGAGAAAACAGAGCATGCAGAGACAAGTTGTCACGGACTATTCGAGCGTAGATTTACGTTTGAAGCTCGAAATATCGGCGCGGCTTCCGAATACTAATATTGCTCGTGGAAAAAAAGGGTGTCACAGTTTATTAAAATAGTTAATCACGTAATATCACTGGTTATATTAGAGACGATACAATTGTTGAGCTTGGAAGCACTTTTTTATAGTGAAGTTAGAGTTACGATCGATTAGCGAGATCCTCCCTCGCGGGCTCAGATCTGTTACTCTTTATAGTGATAATACAGAATACGCATATTACTACAGTGTAATTATGCAGAATGCATTAATTATATCTCATACTGCCAATCTGTAAATCATCATACGTAGTTTCTAATTAATGACATCGATAGGTAATTTCTAGGTAAAGATCATGGATAGGGTAGGTAGGGGTTTCTTTCGGGACACTTTAACGAATCGTCGAAATCTCTTTGCGCGCGTAGCATTTCTATATTTGAAGCAAATTTCACTTTTTCAACAATTTTTTTCTTTTACGGGGACATTCGAAAAGTATTTAATTAGATTGGATCTTTTAGTATATTCTTCTTGCAACTGATTAAATATTTTTTGTAAAAGAAGGATGTGCCCCCCCCCCTTACATCTCTAAAGTCCTCGTAAGCGCTTTGTAAAAATTATAGTCGGTCCAGTAATTTGTAAAACTTACGCAAAGGCCAATTAGAGATTATTAGAAATTATTCATGAAAGTTACGATCACGTTCACGCCATAGTAATTTGCGAAACAATTAAAAATTATTTTAACCGCCATTGTAATAGTAATAGATTTTATAGTATGACACAAAAGAAAAAGTTATTTGAGGGTTATAGTTTCAACTTTAATTTTAGAAACGAGGAGCAAACATCAAATTACGTCACGCACAAGGTCCAACATTGAATACCGATGTAGCTTAAACTATTTATCGCTTTTAAATAATAAAATGAGTTATCGTACTAAAACTGGAGGAATACTTTTATCATATACAGCGTCATTATTCGCTTTTATAAAGATAATTGAAAATCAATGGAATCTATTTAATTTTAATCGTTTTAATAGATTTCATCTGATAAGTGTCGTTGCAAAAAATTTCAATTATTGTATGTGCATATGTATGAAATAATCGAAAGTATATCATTGTTTATTATACATATTCTTTTGTGCTATTTAGCACAAAACTTTGTCGCTTAAAATAGCAGTAAAAATCATTGTTACTAGATTTGTCTAATTCTTGCAAAGCGTTAGCGAATTCGTCACGCAAATCAATTAGTCGTGTGACAGACGCACGCGACGTGCAAATCACGACTGCAAATTAATTACTTTACTGGTGCTTCGATAGTCTTTCTGATTGTTCCGGTGCGTAAAATCGTTTCGTTTTCAATCAAATCGTAACGAGTAGAGGCGAGAGTGGTGTTCCTGTGTTATCATTCTAATTATATCTTAAGGTGATTAGATTTACTGAGACAAAAAGAGATTGCAATAAGCGAAATATCATTGTATTGTTAGCGATTTTCCACACTGGGGTGGCAATATCAATAAATGTTCAATATATCAAATTAAAAAAATCCCGTCTTCCTGGTTTTCCCATCAGACGCTTATTAACGCGAGAAACATTTTAGATGTAAACATTGATTAATATAAGACATAAGTAATACAAGTATAATTACAATAGAAAATGAAAAGAGAGTATCATAATTTGTCTTTTATTTTTTATTAAAACAATTCGTGATACTATGCTTATATAATTCATTCATAAATTTGTTAATGCTGATATGTGTATAAAATTGTTACAAAATTTATAAAAAATTTTTTTCACTTTTCGCATTATACATAAATAAGTAAAATATATTAACTTTTAATTTCTGCAATGCAAGGTATATGTACACATGGTCGAAAAACAATTATGGTATAAATTTGTGATGAATCAGTTATAGCCATTTAGAGGTCTCGAAGGATTGTAAGCCTTCAGTCCTCAGTCGATTAAGAATAGGTCGATATATATCGGGCGTGAAAGGCAGCACCATTCCACGCTGCTGAATTTCACCTAAATAAAATTAGATTGTAAGAACATTGGAGTAAACTCGAATAAGTACATATTCAATTAATATTTAAAGCATATTATGATTCATAATTTACGAATTAAATTAATATACAGATAAATCATTCAGATATCTTTTTTTTAAGGAAATTGCAGTATAATTTATATCGATGATTTGCTAAAATTTTCAGAAACTCTACTATTTTTCTATAAATTTATCATCATTGAAATCTATATATTTATATTACATTTTCTAATAATTTGATCACCTAGATATTTATGTATTCTTCTTGACAGTAATTTCAATATAAAAATTATTTTGCGCGATAAGAAAATGTAGCCTATAAGTGACAATTTTAAGCTGAGAAATTGAACAAATAATTATGCGAAAAATATCAAAGGAGGATTACGAACCATCCAGAATCATCTTGACGGCAATAGCCGCGGGATAACCGACCGTACGCGCCATTGCGGATTGTCCAGAAGCGTCTCCATAAAGCACCAAGTTGATCCCTCTGGATTCCCGCCTGTTATCCGGCCAAAGTATACCAATGTCGTGCCTCAGTATCACAAGATCACGCTCGTTTTTCTCATAATAGAGCTTCTTCGACAAGTAATGCGTAAGCGTGTCGAGAGGAGTATTCAGTTTCAGGACCAGATCCTCCTCCAAGAGGCCCAGATCTTCGATGGCCTTCACACGCTCCCACGAATTCACTCTTTCCGCCAATTTCTGCTTCAGGTTCTCGTAAAAGATACTGTCGTTCGCCAAACCGAGCAAGTTGCACGCCAACACTCGCTAGAATTTAAATAATTGAGGACAGATCGATTTTTTTTTATTTGCGGAATATTTCGCGTATATATGTGGAAAACCGGTGACACTCACCCAGGTGATGTCCGGCCCGTTCGGATGTAAAATCGGATGCGGATTGGGATCGATCAGACCGAGCAATTGCAAGCCTAGGATGGTATCTGAGAATCCCTTGAACCTGAGCGTACCACGCAGCACGGTACTCGCGTTTTGTAAGCCGTAGTAATCCCTATACATCGTGCTGTCTCGATTGGGAAAGCCTTCCAAGGCGAAGCCCGGAAGGAAATCCAAGTCCTGTACGGTGGACATTAAATCGCCGCCTCCCGCGATCTCCACTTCCTACAAGGAAAAAATATACCAATACGTGTCACTCTTTTTAAATAAATCCTGTTTGGTTTAATAAAGGATAAACCATTTCTTTTAGGGATAGATACGAAAAATACTTCAACGGCTCACCTGACCCTCGTGAAGGTATTTCGCTGGCGCCAGGGTGTTCAGCAGTGCACCTCGTGGGGACCAACTGAATTTATACCTCAGAGGATTCGAGGAACACTCCGGCGCGGGCAAACCACCGCACCACGAGACGAAGGACTCTATCTTGCCGCCCGCTTGTCTCACATCGTCGAAACACTCGATCGCCAAAAAATGATCGATCCCCGGGTCCAATCCGACTTCATTTAGCACGGTGACGCCAGCTTCTTGGGCTCTATCCACGAAAAAAACAAGATTTTAACTTACAATTAGTAAACATTTCAAGTAAACACGTTTGACGTTGTGTATTATGGCGATAAATTATATATATCTCTCTATTAAAATAAACATATTTTACATCTATTTTCAGCGGGATTCTAATCGCAAAACCCAACGAGAGTCACCATCATCGATTCCCTAATCCTAAAAATTGGAAGATTTTATTGAATCCTACTTTTTGCATTTATCAAGATTTTGCGTTGGACATATCGCATACGATTAAACATGGTGCATTTTAGGATACATGAACTCGTTTGTATTGATACTTACTCTTCGTGCAATGCCTTGACGTCGTCGTTCATATAGCTCGCTGTTACCAAGTGATTCTTGGTTTCTATACAAGCCTTGGCAATGACGTGATGCAACGAGTACGGCAGAAGGGAGACGACCACGTTCGCCGATTTTATCACGTCGTGCAATGTGTCAGGGCGATCGAGGACGTTCAAGAAGACTGGCTCCACACCTGGGAACCGATTGGCCAGCGCGTCAGCCTCATCCTTCAGCTGCGACGCCACCACCAGCCTTATATTCTTATCCCTGTGCAAATACTCAACCAAGGGTGCGGAAACGTATCCTGCGCCGAGAACGACCACCTGTTGGCACGTTGGCATAGACAAACAAAATCGTGATTCCGTAATATTCCGTTAATTTCGGCATCGCTTCAAATCTACTGTACTAGAATCCAGATTGCAATCGTACTAAATTGTAGAGATTTGAGATTGTGCGAGCTATTCAAATCGGGTGAGATTCGATTCAATTCGAATTTTTAACGATTCAAATCTGAACGATTCAAAAATTTCGAAACTAGATGGTTCGAATAATACGAATCATAAATTGTCGTTAATATTTTTGTTGTTTTACAATAAACGTTTTTAACAATTATTTTGGGTCTGTTTTCTGTTGCTGAACTGTCTGGACTAGTTCAGAGTTAATCTTTTTTACTCGACATTGGAAGGAAAAAGATAAACTCTGAACTAGTGCAGCCAGTTCGACAATAGAAAACTAGTAGACGTTAAAATTGTAGAATTTTTCGCGTCGGACTGTTATGTAATTTGAAAGATATAAAACAGAAGAAGAATATTATAGCGACGAACGCGCGAAAGAAAACATTTTACCGTTTTATTCTGCTGTTCTCCGTTATCGGCTTTATGCTTGCTGCGTTGATTCAGCTGCCTGAGTTCTTGGATGTACTCGAAATTGGGCGTTAATTTCCCATTGGACGCGATAATGGCGCTGTGCACGGCGGGGCTGAAGTTGTGCTCGTCCAGCGGCCTTTTCGCGTCCGATTGTATGATATCCAAAGCATATGGATACAAAAGATTGCCGAAGAAATCCGTCGATTCTTTCGGCAGTTGCGTGGGCATATTGTCAATCGAGCAGACCAGCACGCCGGGGCCCTTGAAGGATTTCGTGTCCTTGTTCCGGTCGGCATCGTATAGACAAAATGGCGTATCGATCGTCGTGCACTCGTTCATGAACCTTGCGTGAAAAATTAACAGTTGTATAACAATAATCATCTCACTGCCATTATAAAGCAAGATAAATTGAAGAGCACAATCCATGCCATAATTACTTAATATAATTTAAAAAATTTTACGTTTACAAGAAAATACAGTGCAATATATGCCAACAGGTCGTGCTTTGACATTATTATAAGTTGTTATTACATAATTATATATAAATTATTATATATCATATTATAAATTATATTATAAATCTATAATTAAAGTGTAAATTAATAATGATAAACAAATTATTGTATGATCATAATTATAATTATAACTGATAATATTGATGCAGAATTTTACTGTCTTCGGAGAAGACTTCTTCTGTTATACGCTTTTCCGAATCCCTAACACGTACTCGATGCTGCCGCCCGGATCAGCGGATATGTCGCAGATACCGAGCATCCGGTGCGGCAGGGCGGGAGCGCCGACGCTTATCGGCAGCCACGGGGTGTTAGCGGGCCTGAGGAGGTATTTCGCGTCCGGTATCGTCAACAACTTTGGCGAGTCCACCGCCCAGTATATGCCGTTGATAATGACCGAGGCATACGGCGCTATCTTTTTGCTGAAGGTAGAAATGTACAGCTCCGGATGCTGGTCGTACTCCTCGGGATCAAAACCGCCGCCCTCCTTCCTCTTCAGGTGATGCCTACGCCGCACCTCGCAACCGTATATCTTCGTCGTATCTGGAACGATTTGAAGAAGATATAAATACCGTATACTGATAAGAGATTATACCGCTGTGATAAATATTTTTGTTTACTCTAAACGACGATGGATTCCACGACTCTTGTGCAAAGAGTTTTATCATGGAAAAAAAAGAGAAAGATATATAATAAGATGATGCAATAAGAGTGACGAAAAGATAAAATATCTTTCTATCGCGAAGCTATTAAGATCATATATAATCATACAGCGCGATACAATATGATTATATTTAATGATTATATACATAATAATTATGGTATTGATTATTTTATTTCAAACAATGTAAATTAAACTGCGAATAAAAAATGTAATATTCTGTAATTTAAAGAAAAAGTTACATCAGTTTCAGAAGACCAGTTTACATGACGATTATGATGTTTGCGAGAGGGCTCGACGACTTAAAAGCGATAAAGCGTTTCGCGAGTTGCGAAACGACGTCGCGAGTTGGAACATACCGCCGTGCTCAGCGACTTTCCGCAACATTTCGGGCGGCACATATTCGTGAGGCAACTCTTGGAAGACCTCCTGACCACCCTGGCTAACGTTACCGCTGCCCGTGAAGACGAAGGTCAACGGGCCGATCGACTTCGGCATGGCGCCCAGCGCGATTTCATATCCCGCACCGCGGATCGCTTGGCGTGCCATAGCTGAATCTCTATAATTATGCGCCGGTCCAATGTGCTAATCAAACGATTAATTTATTATTAATTTATTAATTATTAAATATTGAATCGATAGAGACGTTCATGTTGTTTGGAATAACTTTCATCTCAATTAAAATACATGTAATAGTCTGATATTTTTTAGAAGTTACAATAGTATATAACAGATCTCATTGTGATCTCTTACACCCGGATCTTGATAATTGCTTATCACATGCACCTAGTTTATTTTTTCCACTACACTTTTCCACTAAAGGAGAAGTACAAGAATACAACAAACAAAATTTTATCAATTAGATAATACTCTCGATCTTAATGGGTCACTTAAAGAGATAACATTTATTTAAATTTTTATAAAATTTTGCAAAGATAACAGTGGGTAATTCTAAGTTTTTATACACAGTCTACGGTTTAAACTGTAGAGAAAATAAAATTGATTATTATCAATTTAATATAAACAAAAAAAAATTATATCTCAGAATATAACGTATATAATTTTACATTCTTTTTTTAAATCACGTTATAATTGATCCCGAACAACATGACGTCTATCAATTCAATGAAATATTTAATAATTAATAAATTAATAATAAATTAATTGAATGAATCCAATAGAACATTTAATTCAATAATAATTTCTGGATCAATGGTGCATTTATGATCATTTCTAGAATACATAAGCGTACCATGAACGGAGTATGGTGACCCAAGGCTAGCAGCCTCAGGCCCAAACCGTGAAGTATGTTCACCATTCCGGCGACCCCGGCGTACTTGCCGAAAGCCACCACTCTTTGGCCATCCGCGTCCGTGAGTTTCTCGTAGTCCAGGAGACGTATGTTCTTCTCCAAAATCGCGTCCAGGAGGGGCATATTACTCTCCTGGGCCTTGATGGTGTGCGAGAACAAGCAGTACGTCTTATTGGGTATCAATTGGTCCACCGGCACCTGCTTGACACCGAAGATGACGGAGGCTGAGCTGATGTCCTCCTGCAGCAAGGCGCCTGCCGCCTGGTAGGCTTGGGCGGGATACGCCCTTCGGTTGCTGGGCTGCACGATCACCTTCACGCCCGATCTGACGAGGCGGCGAACGTTCGCCGGGGCTAACGGTGCCCTCCTCTCCCATACTGATTGATCCTCTCGTCTTATAGCTATTACTTTGCCCTTAAGATTCTAAAAAGATTCGATGCGAGGAAACGCACAGCTTAATTAGTATGCTTTACGCATCTGCGATGGTTCGTTTAAAATAAACCTGCTTCTTTTGTTATTGATTTTTCAAAAGGAATTACCCAGAGGAATTTAGACCACCGGACGTTTCACACGAGGAGCAACGGAAGAAAAGAGTAGAGGAATTTTTTTAATTCAAAGCCCGACTTTGGAAATTAAGGAAAATTCAATTTTTTTTAATCGAATGAATAATTTCTATCGATTTTTTTCTCTCGTATCCACTCGGTTTTTCGCCGAAGAATGTCTGGTGATGTCTGGCGTCGGCGCGATTGATTATACGGATCGTCATCGAAATTATGCCACGTAGAACGCGTTATTTCGAACGTATCTGGATGCTTACACTTATACATCTGGCGTTATGGGTGACAACACGAGTCGCAGCGGTCAGCAGACGACGTGATTCACGTCCAGCCTTGATCAATCCTAACACCCGCATCACACCTTGGTCGATGCTGATTTAGCGGCAGTGTAAAGGTCGCCGGGAGGAGATCCGAGAGGAATTCACCAGTTGAAACCGATTCGCGGCGATCGCGTCGACTGGAATAACGCGAATCTCTCGCTTGTGTTCGAACTGTTTTTGAATGTTTTGAACAGAGTCAACAATGTATTACTGTATGTATTACGTTATACTACACGTATGTGCTCGTACGGCTTGGGTCAGTGAAAATGTCAGAAAGTATTACAAAATCGTCGATAAACTCGGAGTCACGCTCTTATCGGCATCGTACGACCCTCTGACCATCGTATACTGGCAGTACCATTGAAAGGAGCGTACGGTGCAACCCCGGAAAAATTTGTTTTTCTTTTCACGCGCGTTTATCGCTACCGGCCTGATAATGACGACACGCGCGCACCAAGAACAAATGTCTAATCGTAAACAATAGACTTGTCAAGCGTATGACGCTAGTGTTTTCAATAGTATGCCTTAATCACCGTATTTGAAGAGATCATGGAATTGAATTAGAAAGATTCTGGTGCAGTTTCGTAGGATTTTAATGTACAGGTATCTCTCCATGGAGTTATTACAGAGAACGGCATTGTGCAACTGAGCAAACACTGTACATGTGTTCTCATAACAATCTCATAACAATCGTAAATTCAATGCCTCGTATGCGTACTGAAATCAGTTGGATTGCGTTTTGATTGATAGATACATTTTGTTCTTGATGGTCTGCTTGGTAGGATTTATCTTTTTCAGTATTTGAGTCATAATGTTGACAAGTTGCTCGGATGTGAGACCGGTCTTCTTGGATTTGAATTTCTGCAGCAACTCGGTCGTTGTCATCGGCTTACGTACTAAATACCGCCTCACTGCTTCCTCCGTAATTCCCGATTCGCTGAAAGATATAAAATATAATTATTATAATCATCGTAATAAATATTATAATTATTATTGCACGTTTATATCATGTCTGTGCAGATACAAAGACAGAAACATACTTTGCTCCCGGTATATACGACGTTACTGGAACTAGATTGAAGTTATCGAGTTTTAATTTTTTCGCTTGCGACAAGTCTGGAGATCCAGATTGCTTTCTCTTAAGAGAATCCGAGACACCGGACGCTGCAGGTGTTGGCGTGGAACATCTCGAGCTATGTGCACTGTTAGGTTTCTTGTTATCTTTCTCTTTTAGCGCTGTATCCGAATCTGATTCTGAGTCGCTGGAGAAATCGCTAGAGGAATCCTTTCCTGACGCTGACTTCTTCTGATCCTTTTTCTTGGCTTTCTTCTTCTTCTTTTTGTCTTTCCTCTTGTCCATTTCTTTACCAAGCTTGTCTTTGTCCTGTGACAAAGTACATTAGAAATGTAGGACAAAGTAGTTAGCAAACACACAACAATGATAATAATGATAAATGCGATGGAATAATTTATCGTTTAAAGAATAACGTATGTGTATTGTATGTGTGTTTATCAATAAATGTCATGACAATATGTTACATTACTTTATCATCCTTTTCCTTTCCTTCATCGTCTTCATCCTTATCTTCTTCACCGTCCTTCTTATCTGTTTGTTCCTCATCGTCTTCGTCTTCGTCAGACGCGAGCAATTTTCTCAACGCATCCTCTTCTGCAACAGACTTCTGCTGGTCATCCGATTCAGAATCAGAGGAATCGGAAATATAATCACATTCCCTTCCTTCTTCATCGCCGTCGTCGCTCTCCTCGAACGCTTCATCGTCTGAGACATTTTTCTTCTTCTTTTTCTTTTGCAGTTGAGCTGTGAAATTTAATTAAACCATATATTGTATCTGTCTATAATACATGATTAATACATACTTTCATTATGCGAAAATAAATATGTATATAATTACAGATAATTTTGTTTATTACCTTTATCTTTCTTTTTCTTTTTTCCATCATCCTCATCCTCAGAGGCTTTCTTATTCTCATCTTCATCGCTGTCTGACTCATCATCGTCGCTGTCCATCCATTCGTCCATCTCTGATATTTTCAATTCTTTCTCTTTCTTACCCGGTCTCTTGCCTTTACCACCTTCCACCAATTCCTCCTCGTCTCCACCGTCCTCGTCATTCCTCAATCTCTTGCGTAACATCAGCGAAAAATAATTCATTACCTTATTTCTACGACTGAATTCCTGCTCTGCTTCCTCAGCACTGAGAGCCTTGTACCTCTGGATCGGCTGAAAGTTATACCTATACGTGAAAGTTTGACTTTTGAGTATTTATCGATGAACAATCAACAATACAAAATCCCTACCATTCGTGCAAAGGAAAGGCCTCTATGGCACCATCGGCAGCATGCGTGAAGACGTAATATGCAGCATTTTCACTGACTCCTCCCTCGCGAATGCCTTTGAACTTCTTTCCAGTTTTTCCACCAGATTTCAAAATCCATGGCTGATCCTCCGGTTTATACTTCCTACTGGTAATGCCATACTTCTTTCTCCTGGCTTCCTCTCTGGCATCACGTCCAAATTCGGACCCAGCACCGAACTTTGGCATTTCTTCTTCTATACCCTTGTATTCTTTCATATTGTTCTCTCGTTCCATTTTCACCTGGGTCCACTTTGAAAAGTCTACATTCAATGTTGCATTGAATCTCATGACATTGTGTTTCTTCTTGCTATTTCTAAAAGAATCCGTAAATTGACTTTTGTGTTATGGCTAGTCTACAATGAGTCGTTAGTCGTTAGTCAGATGTCAGAAGAGAGTCGGAAAAAGTCATAAACGTGTCATAAGGCGATCGGAAGTCTGTAATCGGCAATCACACACATAAGCGATTGGCCAAATGCCATCTCTTAAGGCCATTGCACGTAACAAAGTTTTAGTCATAATCGTAAGGCCGTAAGAAAATAGACCAATCACATTCGATTATTCTTCGAGCTCAAGGAGAATAATCGACTGTGATTGGTCTATTTTCTTACGGCCTTACGATTATAACTAAAACTTTGTTACGTGCAATGGCCTTTACGATCACCGATTACAGGCCTCCGATTGCCTTACGATACGCTTATAACTATTTCTTCCGACATCTGACTAACGACTAACGACTCATTGTAGACTGGCCATTACAATGATGTAAAATGTAAATGAAGAAGAAACACAGTATTAAATAACAAATACTAACTTTGGTACTCGAATACTAAATTCCTGCACGGATGGTGCAACTGAAGGCTGAAAAAAAAAAAATATATATATATATATAATCGCCGTAAAAATAACAATTCTTTTTCTAAGATAATAAGGTAAATTGTCCTTCCGGATTACACAATTACAGTAACATAACCTACTCCATTGTTGCAGCTATAACCATTCTCACCCGAGAACACTCGAAAATTCTCCCTGCAGCTATAACCTATTGAACTTACCTTTGAAACTGTACTTGAATTCATATCGTAACTTGATAAAAACTTTGGCGTGATTTAACACTGCATTTAATGATTTAAAGGAATGTGTCTTTGAGCTACAACATACATAATTCAATCCAACAGTAATCCAACAACGGTTAACAACAATCAACGTGGAACGTGAATCAACGACTACGTTCCGAGACTTCCGACTTCCGAGTTCCGATATTCACTGCCACCTTGATGGAAATATTTTACTGAAAATATAATAAAATTTTACTGAAATTCTCTCAACTGATCCCATTTTTTTATTGTTATTCCATCAATATTTTAGTAAAAATTCAGTTTTTTCAATTAAATTCAGTAAATTTTATGATATCTAATATAAAAGAAATTTTGTTACTACCAGAGCTCTCTGTTAATAGTATAATTTAACTTTCCTTATATTTCACACTTATTACATTACATTTAATAAGAAAAATTGTTATTTATTTTGAAATATATATTCATTCAGTAAATTTCAATAATTTATTTCACTTTTCATCGATTTCATAATGGCCGGTTCTACAATTGGTTGTATCGTAGCGTCGTAAGGCTGAGTTTCCACTGAGCGCGTCACGCGTCGCGTCATCCAATCAAAACATCCCATTTCGATTCCGTCACAAGAATGTAATGAAATGGGATGTTTGGATTGGTTAACTTGTGACGACGCCTAAGGCTGAGTTTCCACTGAGCGCGTCACGCGTCGCGTCGTCACAAGTTAACCAATCCAAACATCCCATTTCATTACATTCTTGTGACGGAATCGAAATGGGATGTTTTGATTGGATGACGCGACGCGTGACGCGCTCAGTGGAAACTCAGCCTTACATACAGGTCTGGAAACTTGTAGGGTGGGGAGTGACTCAGATAGTGAGGCAAAATGGCGAACTTAGGGGTGAGCCAATCAAATTAGGCCGCGTTTCGATGCATGTTCAAAGCGCTATTGGCGTTATTCTATCCTTGTTTATGCGTGTGCGTGTGCGTGTGCATATAGATATATATACATATATACATACATACATACATACATATTATATATATACATATATAATATGTATGTATGTACATATGTATATATGTATGTATGTATAATTGTATATATATATATTATATACCTTTGTACATTGATATATATAATACCTTTGATATATAATTTTATATAATTGTATATAATTCTATATAATTAATACATAACCTTATGCAAATGCGAAAATGCAATCGACAAAACTGTTTAAATAATTCACACTTACATCAATGAGAATTTTTCCATCTGGACCACGCTTCTCTAATTTTCACACGATGCACGTTGGCTCAAAATGACGCTCACACACATGTTGCGACGATTTCAATACTGCAATGCCGGGAATTGCAGATTCCCATTTTTTACGCAATTCTTCGTCCTGAGGCACTTTAAAAACGGAACATTTTTCTGTATTGTCCTTAAATTTCTTCCAGCAATTCGGCACAATGCACGCTTTTGGCATTGTATTTACAATTTATGTTAACTTTCACTCATACAAGTTTCAAAGATTTTCACTGATTTCGAATTTTGACACACGATCACCACCATTTGAACATGGTCACGGTCGGCTCAGTTTCCCGTCCGTCCGATAGGTTTGCTCCAATACTGGGGTCTACGTGCCTCACTAACGGTGACACCCCCCACCACTTAAAAACACAGGAGTTTCCAGACCTGTATGTAAGACCGTGGTCGTAACTCGTAAGAAATTGACCAATTATGATCAAATTTAAAGAGAATAATCGACTGTGATTGGGTAATTTCTTAAGGGTCGACAGGAGTAACACTACCGACCTCTGTCGGGTTGCTTAGCTGCGAGTCCGTATTTTATTTATTATAAATTTTTTAAGAGCCAAAATGGAAAATCCGGCTCTGTACCAGCTTGCGGCTGATCTTACTGATTAAAACGAGCATAAGTTTAATGAGATTTGTTAATTAATTTGGCTAAAATTTGGGACAAGCCGTTCCTAAGCAGCTTTGCAGGCTTGCTTAGAGCTGCAAAGCTGCTTAGGAACGGTTTGTCCCTAGCCAAATTAATTAACGAATCTCATTTCACTTATGCTCGTTTTAATCAGTAAGATCAGCCGCAAGCTGGTACAGAGCCGGTTTCCATTTTGGCTTTTAAAAAATTTATACTAAATAAAATACGGACTCGCAGCTAAGGGCCAATTTCACCAACCACAGTTAGCTTAACCGACGGTTAAAGTTAGCAGGATTGACCAATAGAAATGAATCCACCCTGCTTTCTATTGGTCAATCCTGCTAACTTTAACCGTCGGTTAAGCTAACTGTGGTTGATGAAATTGGCCCTAAGCAACCCGACAGAGGTCGGTAGTGTTACTCCTGTCGACCCTTAAGCCTTGTGTCCACGATGCAAGAACTGTGTCCGAGTTTCGGCCAATGAAACTGCTACTTTTCTGTATGAAAAAGTGTGTGTCCGGGCCCTTAAGGTGCGATTTCATGGGCGTCAGTTGACGCGCGTCAAGACGATTTTGTGACGTCATGTTGTTTCTGCGTCGACGCTGAAGAAGTTCAGATTTTCCAACTTCTAGCGTCAAAGTGTCATGTCGGTTCGTTAAAAATCGCGAACTTTCTAAACGCAAAATAGGAAATATCGCGTGGTAAAATCCATGCACTGCACGATTCTCAAAAATCTCTGCAACCCAGTATTTCTTTTTTTTATATTTCCTCCTTTTATTTTCTTCAATTGCAGCTATCACGGCAAATGCTGCTGCTATACGTCTTTTTTGAATTTCTGAATTTCTTGAATTTATAACATTTGCACATTCTACCATCCACTCATAATATTTCATTGACGGCGAACACATTTTTTCGAAAACTACTGCAATAAATAATAACACTGCAGGTTATGTGTATCAATTTCTCGACGCGAGTTCCAAAAATTGACGCATGGTCAATTGACACATTGACGCTTCTTCATTGCGCGTCAGAATATCGGCGTCAACTGACGCCCATGAAAAAGCACCTTTATGCTCGTATCACACTAGCGATTGGCGATTGCGTCTACGTTTGCGTTTACATCTGATTTAGGCCCATCGGATATATACTGTGGCACGGATCTTCGCGGGCGACGCGGGTTGAGGGGGGTCGATCGGAGGCGACCGGCCATCGATAACGATTGACGACAGCATCGGGGATAAACGAAAAACCCGGAACCAAGAGCCAATGTGTGCCGCCGTCGCTTCCTACCACTACTGCCTCATCGGCAATGAATAAAATGGTCGCCCGCGGCCGGTAGTGCGTCGCGCCCCGAGATTCAGCGAGAGAAAAAATAATAAGTAAACGGAAACCTCGGATCTCCTGACAGGCACGACGACCGCACCAAGCATGGCGCACCAATTGCTCTTCTCGGCCAACAGGCTGGAGAGGCTAGTCCTGCAATCCGCTCAGAAAGGTTATTTCGACACGTTTCAGGTACCATAACCTCTCCTCCGCCTCCTGCGTACTCGTGATATAACGCGTCGCGCCGGGACGATCGACGTTCTCGCATGGAAAATAACACGGCGAGCGTCATCGTGACGATCAATAACCGTGCGCGGTTACGCAATAGTCATTAACCGAGTGCTGTCCGGGTGTCACGAGTCACGAGACGTTCCGTTGTGCAATCTCTCGCAACCGGTACTTTGGACATCTCGTCGCAGTTATAATTCGTTTTTTAAATGTATATCATATTTTTTGAAAAAGGACCCACTTCGTGTACCTGTCTTTCACATACATTTGCGAGAGTTGACAAACATGTTATAATACAAACATGTGATTGCATCAACTTTGGTGATGATTACTTGCAACTTTTGCGAAGAAACCATGTGATTGAAATATAAAGGATAAAGCGACATAATTCTTGTCATTTTTTGCATTGCTTCTGTCATTAGAACAATAAGATTAAGCTAAGACGTATCCTTCCAGCTGAGACGTCACTTATTGCTACTGAAAAATAGTACGACACTATCTGCAAGTATTGAGCAAGTACAGCAGAAGTGGAGATTATTTTGTAAAGAGCCACCTAAAGGATTCGAAAAGTTCTTCAAACCAGGTTTATCTTTTTAAAATTTTCATCTGTTCTCCTGTTATTCTTATATCAAATTGTATAGAACTTCTGAAGAACTTGCGTTACAGGTGACGGTAAAAATGGTAAAAATGGTAAAAGTGCCGCCGAAAAGATGGGAGAAACAAGTAAAAAGGCTGGTACGAAAGAACCCCCTCCATCTTCAACTTCATCTACCTCCACGTCGTCGTCTGGTCCCAAGGTGAATTTCCAGTGGCCATTCAAAACCTTTGGAAACAGCTCCCGAGGTGGTAAACCATTTGAAGGTGGTGATAAGGAAAAAATGTATATGATTTTGGCTGCTCTTGGAGTAAGTGGTCTGATTGGATTGCTACTTGCTCAGGACATGAATCTGAAAGAGATTACATGGAGAGAATTTATATATAAGTGAGTAAATTTTATTCCCATTAATTATATGTTAATATTTATAGCATTAATATGAGATAGCAAGGCAGTACACAGATTGTTTCAAAGTTATAAGTTAAGATGTAATTAGCAAACCAAATAACCTGATAAAAGCGACTAAGAAGTCCTTTATAACCTTGCAAAAGTAATTATTTTTAAAATATTGAGCTTTTTATCGCGTTAATTTGACTGAATTCCTTGTACCGTAACATACATTGTAGAATCAATAATATTTTGACGGTTTAAAATATTAATTTTAAGTAACTTTGACATATTTATTTTATTTATATTTTAAATATATTAATCTTTTATCTTATTTTTTATCTTTTATCTTATCTTATAATCTTTGTATATTATATCTCTACAAATCAGAAATAATTGACGTTTATAATCGTACATAATTATATAAGTTATATCTTTGTTTTTCAGTTACCTAAATAAAGGTCTTGTCGAAAAGTTAGAAGTAATAAATAAGAAATGGGTGCGTGTAAAGCTCTTACCTGGATATACCGTTGATGGTTCTGTAAGTTCTTCTTAATTACAAGATTAGCGATAGAGTTTACTTCTGAATTTCATGCTGGAACTTATGTTATCTTATTAATATTTCTTGTAGGATGCACTATGGTTTAATATTGGAAGTACCGATACTTTTGAAAGGAATTTAGAAAATGCACAACTAGAATTAAACATGGGACCTGAGAATTATATTCCTGTGGTCTACAAAAATGAAATGGAAGGTTCAAATATTCTGTCATATTTACCGCAGATCATTATGTGGGGTAAGCAATTAATTTATAATTATTATTTGTTATCATTATTTATAATCATTAATTTTGTAAATTGTTATAATATCAAAGCAGTTCTTTATTATTTTTATGTATGTGTATGTGTATATAATGACTACCATTAAAATATATTTCAGGATTCCTTATCTTCTTAATACGAAGATCTGCGGAAGCAATGTCTGGTAAAGGAGGTAAAAGAGGTGGACTTTTCGGTCAAGTAATGGAATCGACTGCAAAACTAATAAATTCGAAAGATATTGGCGTACGATTCAAGTAATAGATATATTTCGTTAAACACATATCTATATATTTAACACATATGCAACTTGATTAGTAAATCTTATATTGCTCGATACTAGAGATGTAGCCGGATGTGAAGAAGCTAAAATTGAAATCATGGAGTTTGTAAATTTCCTAAAGAACCCGCAACAATATATAGATCTTGGAGCCAAGATCCCAAAGGGAGCTATGTTAACAGGTAATTAAAGTTTATTATGTTATATGTAAAGTTGTAATATTTAATGGATAGTGAAATGCACTTTTTAATACAATTTTATTTCAAAAAATGTCATCGAATTTAAAATGTCATACATGATACATGTTGGGTTTTCTTTTTTTAGGGCCCCCTGGCACCGGCAAAACTTTGTTAGCTAAAGCTACAGCTGGTGAAGCAAATGTACCTTTTATTACAGTATCAGGTTCGGAATTCTTGGAGATGTTTGTGGGTGTCGGTCCTTCTAGAGTGCGCGATATGTTTTCTATGGCGCGAAAACATGCACCGTGTATATTATTTATCGATGAAATCGATGCGGTTGGTCGAAAGAGAGGAGGTCGAAACTTTGGGGGACATTCTGAGCAAGAAAATACATTAAATCAGCTCTTGGTAGAAATGGATGGTACCGTAGTTTTAAATACGAAAATACCGAAGAGTGTCAGGTCATTTCTAACATTTTTATTTAATTTTCTTTAAGGATTCAATACGACGACTAATGTGGTTGTATTAGCGGCGACTAATAGAATAGATATTTTAGACAAAGCATTATTAAGACCTGGAAGATTCGACAGACAAATATTTGTTCCTGCTCCGGATATCAAAGGACGAGCGTCCATTTTCAAAGTGCATTTAGCTCCTTTGAAAACGAAATTAGATAAGGCTGAATTAGCAAGAAAAATGGCTTCCTTAACTCCTGGATTTACAGGTAATTGAACATTTTTGAAAAAATATAAAAGCAAATATCAGATGAAATCTATCATAACATCATATACGAAATTTCTTAGGAGCCGATATTGCGAACGTTTGCAATGAAGCAGCTCTGATTGCGGCAAGAGACTTGTATGATAACATTCAACTTAAAAACTTTGAGCAAGCTATTGAGAGAGTAGTTGCTGGCCTAGAGAAGAAGACCAAAGTATTACAACCAGAAGAGAAGAAGACGGTTGCGTACCATGAAGCTGGTCACGCGATAGCCGGTTGGTTCTTAGAGCATGCAGATCCACTTCTAAAGGTTACCATATCTTATCTACGTGATATCTTTTCGTGATAGACGATATAATTTTTTGGTAGTAGTCAAGCTTGTATTATCTCCCTTAGGTATCTATTATTCCACGCGGTAAAGGATTAGGATACGCTCAGTACTTGCCACGTGAGCTGTACCTTTACACACAGGAACAATTGTTCGATCGTATGTGCATGATGATCGGTGGACGAGCGTCGGAAGAAATCTTTTTCCGCCGCATAACTACAGGCGCTCAAGATGACTTACAGAAGGTATTGTCACGATTAAACTGTAAAAGCAATAAGATAATGGTGTTGCATATGTGTGATGGCAGTTCTAAGAATCAAACTCAGATCTTTTATTTGACAAGCGACTTCTTTAGCACTGAGCAATTTAGCACCACAATATTTTTGCTGTCTTATATTTCGATATGTATATATATAGATATATATATACATATATACATATCGAATATTTTATATATATATATATATATATATATATATATATATATATTTCTTTTTTATTGAATTGTTTCCCGTTATTTTTTTAAGATTACAAAAGTTGCATATGCACAAATTACGCAATACGGTATGAACGAGAAGATTGGGAACGTCAGTTTTGAAATGCCGAATGCAGGAGACATGGTCTTTGACAAGCCTTACTCGGAACACACCGCGCAACTTATCGATAATGAGGTTCGAGATTTGATCGAAAAGGCACATAAACGAACACTAGCTCTCCTGACCGAACATAAAGAAGATGTAATCAAGGTAGTAATGCTTTGATTTTATCGCTTATTTAAACGCCTTTAAATGATGAGAATAAAATTCGAAATAATTTCGCTTAATTTTAGATCGCTGAGCGATTGTTGAAGCAAGAGGTTCTAAGTAGGGACGATATGATCGAGTTACTTGGACCTCGACCCTTCCGTGAGAAATCCACCTACGAAGAATTTGTCGAAGGCACGGGCTCCTTCGAGGAAGATACTACATTACCGGAAGGTTTGAAGGAATGGAACGTGCAAAAGGGGGAATCGGCCGAGGACGGTGATAAGAAGAACAAAGCGCCGGAAACGCAGCCTTCCGAAACGACCTCCGATGACAAACAACCGCAGCAACGACTGTAATTGTAATATTTTAGTCTCACAAATGCTTTGTATTATAGTTTGAAATATACAATTATAATAAGTTTACAGTTGTTCAACAGTATATTTTCAGCTGCATCAGCTGTCGTAATCACTAAAGGTTGTCATATTTAGAGTGTGTCACTTGTGACATTTTTATGTAATTAAATTCAAATTGTACTCTATTTTTTTTAATCTCAGATCCATTTTTATCTTCATCAATTGGGAGTAATTGTACAAAATAACACTCGCGAAACTTAGAAACCTTAAGATCTCTTATTTTAATAAATTATTTTTATTATTTTAATGAAACTGCGGATACTTTATTAATTTCTAGATGATTATTAAAGGCATGTTTTGTTTTACATTATATCATCACCTTTTTCGTTTTTTTTTTTAACTAAAAATGAACAAGCACAAGATATTTACTTAATCTTTAGTTTTACATATTTATCAGTTTACATTTCCCTGAAAAAGAGCGGTATATGTTCTCAAGGAATAAACTCGGAAATTACAGGAATATTCGGGATGAGATAAATGATATAAAGTACGTAGTCCATATTTAAGATTTAGTTTATTGATAAGAAACATGTCAGTAACACGATCGACTCTTGCATTACATTACTGGGTACGAATTAATGTATGTGTGACGTGTGCTGTTTATTACAGCACACCGCTGTAAATATTATGTAAAATTGCTTTCGTCGACGTCGCGGCGACGGAGTGCCGCGGGTTGCGCTACGAAAAATTTGTAAAAGGTATCCGCCGTTATTTTTATTCGTGGTTCACACACGTATGTTGGTCGTGAACGTGTTTGTCGTCGTCCATAAAACGCTTTATCCTACACTCCTAGCCCGAGCGAGTCATTTTCTTTGCGTTCTTCCGCGTTACGCTCGATTCAGCACCTGATTCAGCACGAAAAACCGAATGTCTGACAAATCAGTTCAAGAGTTTTAGCGAAGTTCAATCGCCACTAACATATACGCGATATCATAATACCCGTAATATTCTAAACAACACGAAGAAATATCTAATGTGCCCGAGAAAGCTCAAAGCATCTTTTTAGACATTTCTGCTGTTTGGAATACGATCGTGTGCAGTTTTTTTTCCAGATAAATAAAATCTATCTCAGTATGACGCTGAAATCGATCTTGCTCGTAATAGGTACTGAATCCGCGAGAAGAAAAATGCTCGGAGATGTTGAGTACAGTGTTTCTCTTCGAAGGATAATCGTTCTGTGTTAATCCTATTTATAGGTATCGGCGGTGTTGTATTAGGTGTACAGATGCGCGCAACGACATATGACGTTATAAATGACTAACAAAGTTTGGTTTGACATTAAAAAGTACGCGCGACGTGTACAATATTTCTAGTTGAAGTTTGGTGTTACATTGTTCCAAAATTGGCAAATTCACTTTTATTCGCTTCACATATGCGTACATCTTTCCGTGGTAATCCGCCGAGTTTACACACGCGTTGTAGTTGGTTTGAGAGAAAGTTACACATACTAAATTGCAATATCAATTTTAATACCATAACGAAGTATTATCTCGCTGATTTTATATGTGATTGTTGAATTTCTTAACTTTCGAGAACTAGCGATTGCTATAAATAACATATCGACTGATTCTATATGTTTCTATTGAATGATGTCTATCGAGAACAAAATATTTATATAGAATAATTTGAAAAATCGATAATATTTCTGTTATTTCTTTTATTTGAAAACAATTTTTTCATCTGTCGCTTAACTTCGGCCATTTGTTGCAGCGTGTTTTATTGGAAGAACATTTCGTCTATGCGTATTTATTTTTAATACTGCAGACATCGTTTCTTATTGCGATGCGTTTGCAAATGCATACTTGTCCTCATATATGTCCTTATTGTTTTTTTTTTTTTTGCAAAGTTTAAGAGCGGTGACGACTGTCGAACAAGTTGATATTCATGTTATCAAAAGTAAGCCTCAATCACGAAATTTGTATCGAATCGCACGCTAACAGATCCCCTGTGTATACGCTCTAAAAATTCTATAAACTTGTTACGTGAATTCGAAAAAGAAGCGACTTTTCTCCACAAATTCACTTTTATCTATACGCTATACGAATTTATACGGTCACAAGTTTCCGACAACCGCAATAAATTTCTCGTTTTTTCTTCATTTAAAAGCTTGGCATAGGCAGATTGGAGTAAACAACTTTCCGCCGCTGCAACCTCGTTTTCTGATCTCATTTATTGTGTCTCCACGATAACGCTGTCACAAATAAAAGCCGTGGGTACGGCTACGGTAGCTAATGATTGTTGAAAATTATGTTCTTCCAAGAAAATATCTCAGAAAATGACGAAAAAGTGCATAATATACTTTTATACTCATTTCACTTTCAGTCTCATCCGTTAAGTGACAATTTCTATTATGACATGGCGTAATCAGTGATGTGTGGGAATAAGAGTGTGTCACAAATCATTAACCATAAGCGATACAAGCTGCACTGTGATATGGATTATTCATATTCGGGTATAAATCGATGAACGTTTTTCTTCTTTTTTTCCCTCAAATCTTTTTCTTTCGGCATGCATAAATTTGGCACCTATGCTAGATGGCTCCTTCTCCTAAATGACAAAGCATCGCGTTATCGGAATTTAAAGACGATTTTTCTATCCTGTTTCTTCCAGTAAGATACGCGTATACTCGCGAACGAGTATAGTTATTTCGAAGTTCGTCTTGTGTTAGAAAAAGTCGCGAACAACGTACTCATCGAAATCTCGTATTGTTTCTCGTTCATTTTTAATTGTTTACTGAGTCGCTCGTTTCGTTTGCCTTCTTGATACAAAAAAAAAAAGATCATCGCGGATCCCTGATCAGGATTATATCGCGGTTCTGCCCGTTCGCTTCCAACTATCAATTTTCCTTTTTTTTTCTTTTTTTTCTCTCCCCTAAATCTTTGATCCCAAAACAGTGTTAATCTGAAATGGCAATCTTTCCAGCGTTTCTACAAAACTATACGATTTATCGAGTAAATATTTATAGATTTCGAAAGTATCATTATAACTTAGCACTAATTCGCTAATCAAGTATATCGTACAATCACTAAATTATTGCTTTGTCGTACCTTGTATCACACTAATCTAAACCCTATGTTTCCTTATACGTTTTTTTTCTTTCTTCTATTTCTCTCTTTTTTTTCGAAAAGCCAGGTTTAGCGGTGATCATGCCTGCTTCCCCATGAAGTTCGTGTACAAATGTATGTACACGATAGATGCGTGCGCGAAACGTGTTCACATGTATCTTCTTAATACATTAACTTATCGCAACAGTTCTTCACCTCTCTCCCTCTCCCTCTCTTTCTCCTTTCCATTAATTAATATAATAAACCTGATAAATGTAATAACCGGCAGAATCACTCGAAATTCTCTCGTTACTTTCAGAAACGCGAAGCGAAAGGAAGGAAATGTTCGGTACAAAAAAAACTGATTGACACAAAAAAACTAATTTTAGCAAACTTCAGCTACATCAAAGAAACTCAACGCATGTTAATGCTTTTGTTAACAAACGAGAGTATTGACATCGCGCGAAAATGCATCTCATTTCTCTCGCAGAAATACACAGTGGGCGTCGCCATTATAAGATCCGTTCAAACGAATAGCGAGTACGAAACGTCGTCATTGTTAAATTGAAGACGTGCGTACGAACGATCGGTTCTCGAATTTCAGTGTGATTCGATCGATTACTACATGTACATACATACATATATATATATATATATATATATATATATATATATATATATGTATATATATATATATATATAGAGTTTTATATATATAATGGATGCGCCTTGTCTCTATAAGTATTGTATTTATATTTACGTGTATACAATGCTTGTCACATTTTCGTTGTTCTCTTTTTTATCTTCGATATATTTAACATTCAGTTGGTTGAGTGAGTTATTCTCTCTATCGCTTATATTGACGATTCTTATCACTTCGAAAACGATATATACTACAATTGTTAAATCCGCCGCGTACGCGCGGCATAGAAACGGTTTTAGCAACTTGGTCCTCTTTAATTGGGAGTCTTTATATTAATGCGCGTCCATTCAGTTTCTTCCTTCATTCATATATTATTGTTGCTTGCAATTTTTTTTATCGGGTGCTCCTTTCTTTTCTCTCCGTACGACTTAATCGCCCTTAATAAACTTATATTAAAACACTTAATAAATTGTCATAACAAAGTTTCGCAGAACAAAGAGACAGATTGATACAAATGTAATTAATTAACTTTGCTTAATATTAATGAGAAGATTGAGAAAAAAACAAACGAATGTATCCTTTCGCAATTAAGACTCTTAACTCTTATCTGGGTGACATCGGTCTGCAACACCCGCTATAAAATTCACGAAACGAACTTTTTCAAGGTAAATGTAATTCAGTTTTATAAAATTCCGCGCGATCTTTGGTTGTATAAAAACATATATGTGTATATATATATATTTATAGCTACGAAATACAATTAATATATACGTAATATAATTAATATAATATTAATACATTTTACTTTAATTATACATATATAAAATAATTTTTAATTTTGTGTAATATTTATACATTTCTATGTATAAGTGACTTTTTTGACAATTGTTTTGTTGCTCGAATAAGGATTAATCTGTTTAGAAGCGATGCCACATCCGTTCGTTTCATAAAACGAAAATATGCCAAGACGAATGCGCTCCCTAGACAACCCGCGTGTTTAATAGACGTCGAAAGACATCTTTAAAACTCTTTAAGACATGTATGATAAAATCGGCCGATTTTGAAGTCAACGTCGGTCTCGCTCATTGTCAGTTCTAAATCCGACATGCGGTAAGAATTATTTCCCCCAGACAGAGAAACGTATGAGGCATGATCGTCCTCTGGGGCCTGGCTTATAGTATATTACACTACAAGGGCCGAAAGTTGAATTTTCGGCCCTGCGCGTCATGATGCCCCGAGGCGAAGCCGAGGGCATCATGACGAGCAGGACCGAGATTTCAACTTTTAGCCCGCGTAGTGTATACGATTTTTCTTCATAGCCGGTCGAAAGTACGTTATTAATTTTACTTTTTTTAACTTTAAATGTTAATAAGCATGTTTTTGATGCCTGCCCCCGACATTTGCGGCACGAGCGAAGCGAGTGCTGCTGGTCGGGGGGGGGGGGGCAGGCATCAAATACATTCCAAGAGTCAAGTCTTGTCATATTTTGTAAAAATAAATTCACGTGCGTGCCAACGGGGTGACCGTTGGTATGTGTGTGCACGTGTGTCGCGCGGATTCGCACGCCAGGACGATCGATAAGCCGTCCGTCGTCGGGATCGCGTCTTCCGGCCGGTGCATTGAATTTAATGTGCTTTTCAAAATTGACCAAACACTCCATAAAGTTGACGGCTTTAATTTTTTAGATAGGTCCTTAAAATACACAACCAAATTATTTTCTTCACAGTTTGACTGAAGTTTTGTGTTCTATCTGCCACTTTTTATACGTGTCGTAAACAAGATTGTATTGATCAACAGACTTCTTTGGCAACGTATTTGTATTTATTATCAATCGCGCTTCTGCATCGAAATTTCGTATAACTTCTTCCTCGTCTACGGATTCATCAGATGACATATTGACAGAACAATATTGATGACTATTTTTAAGGTTAAAGGGCGTTAAGGTTTAAAGTTATAGAGAGCGCGCGTGTACTTCTCACAGGGAGTAAATGTTAAACTTTCGTCCCTGCTATTAGGGACGAAAGTACGTACTTTCGACCGAGGTATGAAGAAAAATCATTTGCATATCTAAAAAATAGTAACGACTGCCCGCATTTATTTCGCGTTTACGAGTATATCAGTTCTGTGGCATGCAATCTTACTCTCTTGACGATTCGCCCTCACCCCGTTACGACAGAGTCTTCTTCTTCTTCCTATTGAATAATTATCGTTGAATATATCGCGCCGATAAATGTGTCGAGTTTGTGGCAGGATTTCGCTTTTCTGACAGTGTTGAAGCAAAGAAAATTGTAGGGCTTAATTTCCAGCAGAAATAAAATCGAATAATTTGACAACATTGTTTATCTTAACATACTTTTAGTGATAACTTTTACGATAATTTTTATCATATCATTTTAATTATTTTTTTCCGGGAATGATGTAAATAGACATCACGTCGATATAAATTCGAAAATGTGCGAGAATTACTTTATAAACGAGAAAAATTGCACGTTTCGACGAACGAAAGCAGAGATATACGTCGTCACCTTGTTGCATCGTAGTAAGTTTCAAGTTGAAAAACTATTTGATTATACGCAAGGCGCACGAAATCGTGCCACGAAACATCGTTTCGCTTCTTGTCACCTTTCTTGTTCGCGACACTAAAACTACCGTAAACCGCGCCGCGATGTTCACGTATCCCCCGATCGACGGAACTCGCTTGGGACCCAACTATAGGGGCAGTCGTGGACCATATGTGCACCATCCTCCTTCGTTCCTCCTTTTTCTATTATTGACTACCGTTACAATTTACACTATTAATTATAGATTCGATTGACTGTCGAGTATTGTAATACAGTATAAGAGACGAGTGTCTATAGTTAATCTCAAATATTACGAAAAACGTGGCCGAGCTGCAGAACTACGTGCGTTTCGTGTGTGATTTCTTCCGTATGGATAAAGATCTATTTTCTTGCGAGATGACTTGCGTGTATAGTCGAGGCACGAAATATAAGAACAAAATACGAGCGTTAAATGTCAAAAACGAATCCAGCGGAAATAGGTCGAATTCGTTTACACGAGAGACGCTTTTAACTTCTGCGAAATTATTTCATCTCGCGCCGGATATTTTCAGTTTGCAATAATCGATGCACTCTGTTTTTAATACACGTATATTAAAAAACGGAAAAATATTTATTTGTTTTTTTTTTTCAGCTCAGTTATTTTATGCCATCACATCCGGCGTTCTAATTTTGTTACTTCTCGCAGTTATTATTTTAATGGTAGTGTTGTACATTTTACTCCGCGCGCTTCTCATATCTTATTTTTACATTTCAATGCACCTCGACGTTATCTGCCCGTCGCGTTCCCGAGAGGAAGAGAAAATGAGTCGTAAGTAGGAGACTTCCGGAAAAACGCCGATCCCTCTCTCTCCTCCCGTTCGTTTTGTCGCCACGATTTCTACGGCGCGGCGGCGTCTCACGAAAAAGCGATCGGGGTGTCATGTCGTTAACTTCCTTTGGTGTTGATACGTTTGTACTAACTAAAATCACTAAAACTCTCCTTCTTTCTCACATTTTAACCGAGCGTTTTAATCTCATTCAACGATATAAGATGTACGTCGGGCCGCGTATATATTATGTTCAATTAATTAAACACAATCAATCTGCTCCGCTATATCTTATACACTGCCGTCGCTCGTAAAATTTCCCGTACCAAAATATCTCTAAGCTATATTAGAAACGCTTTAGACGGCACAATAAGGGGAAAGTAAGATAAAATATACGTGTCGAGAAAGAATAAGCGTCACTTCCTCTTCATTTATACATGCGACCGCCTTAGGCAACTAAGATAAAAAGGATGTAATTCAAGCGCAACTTGTTGACTAGATCGTAAGTACTTTTTCTTCTCCTCTTAATTCCACCCTCCCCCTGCTCCTCTCCCTTGCTCTTTCTTCTTCTTTTTTTTTGGTCATATCTTTGGTATGACGTTGTGGATTGCACCGTTCTATAAAATGCACTCGCGTGCGATCCACTTTTTTCATTCTTCTTGCTCGAAGCTTTCACGGGAAAATAACCTTCCAAGCAATGGTATTATCTCCCTCAATATATCCAGTTTTAGTATGTCATGCTATATATACACCCGTTACGCGAGACATTTTATTATATTGCTTTAAAAGACAGAGGATTTGCGTCTCTTCTCACAGTTGACGCCGTATGACTAGATATAACGAATCGAATTACGAAATAAAATAAATTAATTGAATAACAATTTTCGTTAATCCCGATTCGAGTTTTTAGATTCTACACATAAATAATATATACATATATATAAATAAATCAATAAAAGAAATTGATTAAAGCTTAAAATTGTATAAAATCTGTAGGAACTTTGATAACAATGCGATAAAACAAGAATTCACTAAAAAAAATAATTCTCAATCTCAACTTCGTCACATTTTAAATACTAAAAATTCAAGATAAGTTAATAAATATCTTAAAAATAATCTCTAGGCACGTTTGTAAACGGTGCCACCTCTTCCGGTAAAGAGATCACGATACTCTCTGCGGTTTCCGTTCTCGACGCGCGATTCTCGCAGCTCCGGAAAAAAAGCATTGATAAATTTCGATGAAACGTTGCAGTTGACCGCGATCTTGTTCGCGCTTTTAACAACCGAGGAAATGATGTGTTCCATAATTCAGGGGAGCAGTACGACCGACCCTTTTGCCACCGAATGGTCATTTCTGCATTCAACAGGTGGCCCAGTTTACGTGAAATGTTGATGAAAACTTTCCGCGAGTATCCGCGTGCGTTACGTTAAGGATCCACGGCGAAAATCGCGCGCGAGAGCGCATTTAAATGCACAGGAGAGAGCTTGCTCCGCGGTGCAGCGAGAGTTATATATTCGAAATACTCTTAAATTAAGGTAAAATATAGAGCGATAATTCAATTTGCCGTAGCCTATGTATATCATCAGCTTCTAATTCCAGTTTCTAAATCCCAGTGTCTAATTCCAGTGCTTCAAGAAATCGCACTGCAAATCCAAGTGTGTTATTTTAGCTGAAGCTCTTCTTACACATTTCTTGCCGTTTTAAATCACGTCATTTAACACTATTAAACCTATTAACTTTTAATTTAATACAATTACCTAACAGCAATAATATCCTGTATATCTATAGAATATACTAAGGATGTACTTAATATACTGAGAACATCCTTATAATATCTCATACTTTAAGATATCCTCTGAACATTCTCAGAATATACATTTGCTGTTAGGGATTAAATGATGTAATTTAACACATAAAGAAACATGTAAAAAGAGTTTCAATCTAATGTGTCATTTTTAGACGTTTAAGCGTGGAAAAATAATATACTTGGATTTGCAGTGCGCTTTTCTGGTAAATAAAATTGTAGTAAAGATATTTTTTTATTACGCAGGATCTTTCTTTCCCGGAAGAGAACAACGAGCGAATCTTTATCGTCGAGCAAAGATGGATGAAAAAAGTGAGCTTTTATAAGCTACGGGAAAGGTATTGCACTTATACCTCGTCTACGATCGACTTTATCGCTGCTCATTCTGAAAGCATCTCGATTCGTCATTTTTACGAATTCACGAAGTGAGATGCATCTGCGATATTATCGTATCGATTCTCGGCAAGAAGACGGCCAAAAACATTTTGAAACATTGATATCACTTTATGTCGGAGCATCCTCACGGCAGACTTACTTAAAACGACTAGCGCGAATCAAAATACAGATCTACTCGCCGGTGGAAAAGAAGTTTCTCTGTGCATTAAAGAGATCTCTCAACGATCGAGATCGCACGAGTTTTGAAGCGCGTACGCTAATACCGCTAGGTTACGGCACTTTGTAGAAATTAAGCACGGTTTTTACTGAGAAATAGAAGTGCATTTTATATGAAACTTTATCGTAAAACTTTATCGTTCCTCGGCAGCGACTGAAAAACTAACCGGCCAGTTTCATCAAGTTTGAGTCCTCAGTTTAATCGATTCTCCGTTCTAGTTTCAATGTTATAGAAAGACAAAGAATCGCTTAAATTAGATTCTAGCAAACTGTGACGTTGGCGAAACTATCCAATAATGGATAAAAGTGGTACGGTAAAAAAAATAGAAAAAAAAATTCCAAGTGCACTCTCGTCCAATTCCAAATTTTATAAATGCATATCACGTTGATTTGTCGCCGAATCAACAATACGATATGCAACATAAAAGTACTTGAGTTTGACATCACTGACTGCCGCGATCACCTCTCAACATTTTTTTGTATTTTGCCGAAAATAGTGAAATTCCAGATGTCTCCCTTTATCCCGCAATTTGTATTTTTATTACTTCCACGTACCATTACCACCACCTCCGTTTAGCTTTTCAATTTTCATTATTTATCAACGATATATTTATTCGCTCGTCAGAGATCTGCGCGCGGCAATTCGCGAGACTCTTCTCCGCACTCTCAACATCGAGAAAAATCGGAAAAAACAATCCTAAGAATATCCCGAATATGTGCTTGGAACCGAAAGAAACGGTGCGCGGTGAAATATTCAGAGAAATTCCTCTTCCCGCGAGAGAAGGAAGAGACGAGCGCGAGATCCAGAGACGCCGATATGTCAATTACCTTCTCTCGTCCTCGTTCCCGCTCAGCCTGAGATTTTCGCCCGCGTCCGCTCATCCGCGACGTTTAAGCCGGCAAGTAAATCGAATCACTTTGCGCTTACCGAGAGATACCCGTTGAAATTGGATGTTACCGGTGACTCGACGTCTGATCGTCGTCTATGATGCACAAAAGAGCCGAGGCTCTTCTGAACAACGACAGCAAGTCATTAGCCCATTCTGTAATTTCGAGCAAAATCTTATCGACTAATTGAAAGTTCTCTCTTACCGCTTCGCGTGTTTCCCGATCCAATCCAAACCTGGATTAGCAGAGAACAGAGCTCTTACAAGTTATCCGAGAGATCTGGATTCAAAATGCAATTACAATCGTATTAATACTCTTTCAAAGAGAAAAAATATTTTGCTTTAGGAAGAAGAAAAGCCGAAAGGACAATTGGCGGACAACAATAAGAGAGACTCTGAATTGGATGAAAACATCGATTTCGGGTATTTAAACAGTTCGACTAAAAGTTAATATTGACTGCTTGTGGGAATGCCTGTGTAGCGTTGCGACACTTTCAAATTCACAAACGAGTATCCGAGAATTTAACGTTAAACCCGACTTCGAGCTTTAGAGAAGTGCGAGTTTTTTTTTTAAATTTTTTTTTAGCTCCGCGGGCATTGCAGCGGAGACAAAGGGAATATGAGGACTTGCTGCCGTAATCAAGCGCAACGATAGACCCGACTGACTCGAATTCCAGTGCAAAACAATCGAAACCAATCGCATCCGCATGGCGATGAAAGACCAGCAGCGGCTTCCCAGGGGTGCGTTCGTTCATCTTCCGTCCTTTTTTCTCTCTTGGTCCATGAGCAAAAGTACTGTCTACGCAGCGAACTATTTTTTTTTTTCACCAGTCAACGTGATGACGCCGCTCTAATCTTCAGTTTACGTCGTGCACGACCGGCTGCAAATTGCGGATTGATCGGTTAGCACAGAGCGCGCTTTATTTCGGGCGCGCTGTTAGGTCTAAATGCGAGAATAGTTGTGATCGATCGCGGCCGATGTGTCAGCAGGTTTCACAACCCCCTCGCGTTATTGTGTAATATTAGACTCTGTCGCAAATGTAATTAAGCGAAACAATCGTCCGACGTGAACGAACGTCGTTTACGAGAAAACTATAGGTAAATCGATTTTTGTCAATCTTCGAAAAGAAACGAGAACTCGGGTCGCATAGTCGCCGCGGTGAACGAGAAACCTACCTGCCGCTTGTCGCGGCGCCGGTTCAACGGCAACCCGGCACTATGGCTGCTTATGGCGGTGTGTCGATGTCGTTGCTGTCCTCGTTCTCGCGCTGGCACGCCGACTCCAGGTGTTTGTTCAAGTACGACTTGAGGGCAAACGACTTATGGCACTTGGCGCACTCGTAGTTCTTGTCCGCCGAATGCGTCTGCATGTGCGCCCGCAGATTCGAGCGATCGGCGAACGCCTTGCCGCAATGGGCGCATCCGTACGGCTTCTCGCCGGTGTGGCTGCGCAAGTGGCCCTGCAGCAGCCAGGGCCGCGAGAACATCTTGCCGCACACGCCGCAGCTGTGCGTGAGCTTGTGCGTGAGCACGTGCATCGCCAGGGCGGGCATACTGACGTACGCCTTGCCGCAGTGGATGCACTTCTTGGCCGATTGGGAGTCGATGCTGCGGTGCGTCTGCTTGTGCCGCGACAGATTCGACGAAGTCGCGTATTGCTTGCCTGAAGGGAAGGGAAACGCGCGAGTTGACATGGGATTGACGTGAAGTGAGTCATTCGTGGTAATATCGGCTAAGGTGCGTCCGGACATTATCATCTCGGCGATATTCGTCGAGATCTAAATTAATCTCATAAATTTATTAAGGGCCAGTTTCACCAACGTCGATTAACTGTAACCTTCGATTAAACTTACTCTTTCTAACTGTCCTCCTTATAGAAAGAGATGAAGAATGAGTTTAATCGAAGGTGGTGAATCGGAGGTGGTGAAATCGCGGCCCTAAGAGATATAAATAATATATTAAGATATAATCTTACAAATGGAGTTAATTCAATTAACGCTACTCACCGCACTCGCAGCACACGTAACGACCGGTCTTGGAGGTCTCGGGCGCCTCGATTGGTTCAGCTTCTGGGTTCTTTTGCGCGGGCTCTCTCCTCTTGTTCTTCGATCTGCCGTCCGAGACGAGCAATGTGTCATACGTGTAACTGGCCGGTTTCACTCCCTCCGTCTGCTCCGTGATGGTTTGCACCTCCTTGTCTCTCTGCGTCGGCTGCGAGTTTGGGTTGCTGTTCTCGATATCGCTGCTGCACTCGGAAGTCGGCGGCGTTAGGGGTGGCGTCGCTTCGATCTGTTGCTGCTGTGGCAATGCCTGTTGTTGCTGATGCTGCGGTTGCTGTTCCTGCTGCTGCTGCTCCTGCTGCTGTTGTTGCTGCTGTTCCTGCAGCTGTTCCTGCTGCTGTTCCTGCTGCGGTGGTGGCTGATGATGCTGCGGCTCTTGAGCGACGATCGACGTGCACGGTATGCTAGATGTGTTGTACGTCAGCAGGATCTCTTGTACCGGTGACAGAGGTATGAAAACGTTACTCGAGGATGGCACGATAGTCGCGCTGGATTCGTAAATGATACCGGCCGCGGGCTGTTGCTGCTGTTGCTGCTGCTCTTGTTGATGATGATGGCTGTAAATCGTTGAGCTGGCCAGGTCGATTGTGTCCACCTGGTAGATCGGTTGCTCAGGCGGTTGATAGACCGTCATCTCCTGGACGTCGGTCGCTGGCGCCTCGATTACGTTGTGAGGACCGATCGCGACGCTCGGTGGCGGCAACGGAGGTAGCGATCGAGAGAGCTCTAAGAGGTCGTGCGCCGCCTCCGTTTCCGCCGGGGAGCGGTCTTTAAACATGGACGACGACACGTTGTCGGACATGGGCATGCCGCAAGACGAGGTGACCAATCGTATCCTAGAGTCGGGTGTTCTCGAATACTCCGGGGTATCCTCCAAGTGATAGGACGTCGGCGTGCTGGACGGCGGAGACGGTTCTTTGATGAACGGTGGATGGTGTAGCGTCGCGATGGACGTCGTCGTGGTCTCTTCGAGTCTCTCGGGGGTCGTTCGCACGACCGATGGAGGTAAGGGCATCACTGTCGTCGTTGTAATTTCCTCGATGGGAGAGACAATCGTTTCTGTCGGAGACAGAGTCGTCAAAGACGTCGTGGTGGTGCATGCGATCACGACGGTCGTCTCCATTCGCGTCGTCATCGAATAGTCCGTCGTGGGTGTCGGCATGATGACGGATGACGGTGGTGCCATCGTGATGACGGATGACGATGGTGCCATCGTGATGACGGATGACGATGGTGCCATCGTAATGACGGATGCCGATGGTGTCATCGTCACTGTTGTCGCGACAGTCGACGTGTCTGTGTCGCTCGGTTGTTCCTTCGAAGGTTCTGCATCGGCCACGGCGGAAGTCGTGATGGCCGTTGTGTCTTTTGGTGGCGTACAGCGATATTCTGGTAGGACATATAAAGATTAGGCTTAATTCATTCGCGTACCTACATGATAACTTTAATCGGACCACGCTCATAACAGAATAAAAAGAAAATATATAAGTTCATGTTATTGCAAAATGTCTTTACTAACATATATATCGCAGCAACGTGTGAACTCGTTTCTTTGCTTTTATTTGACTTTTTAATCGAGATTTAACGATCCCGCGGGCTTTTAAATGGGACACCAAAGAAGGGTATCCGATTCTCGTTACCGGCGTGATAGTAAAGAGTGTCGAACCTTGATGGTGGTAGGAGAAAGTGCAGCGATAAACGGATGATAGAGGGGAGGGGGGGATGCACGGTACGGATTGCGAAGGTAGGGGTAGTGGGATTATGACGACAAATATGTTTAGAAACGAGGTCAAAAGGGACAGGAGTAGAGAACCAAGAAGGTCTCCTAGACTAAGCGGATATAAAATTTCACGATAACTCAGTTATGAAAGCGCACGTTTCGTTTTAACAACAACCGACTTCTCTTACGCCGTCAGGCCGATCTGTTTTAATATTTCTGCGTCGTTGTTTCTGTACGTTTCGCGAGCGGAATGAATTTTTACTGTGATCACGAAGAGTCTCGCTACTCGCGAAAGGATCGACAGCTACGAATACTACGCGAATGCAGATGTTCCGCCTTTCGTGCTGTATTACTTTTATTTATGTGGTATATAAAAAAGTTGTATCAACTTCGGATACGTGCAAAATTTTTGTCGCAAGTTGCGCGACTGCAAAACTATATAGCATATGGATGAGAGATATTTATTAAAATATAAGTTATTAAAAAATATATACAATAAAAAATTATTGAATTAAGATTTTGTTCTTTCTTCATTTTCCTCTTTATAAATAGCTAAAAACTGTAAAGGAAGAAAGAAAATTATTTTGAATTTTTTAACTTTGCAATTATGCATCCCACAAGTTAACACACTTTAGGATATTTGGGTAAACGTCAATTTTAATTAATTTCAATAATTATTACATGGACATTATTCAAACTGTCCAACAAAGTTTCGATAAAGAGACTCGTCATTTTTTTAAACGATTCCGCAAATAACGATTTCGGTCAATTGTAAATTATTCGTACGCGCGAACGTTCGAAATTTTCGCCTCTTTGTGCCGACGAGATGCTATAAACGCGCATTGCCATTACGATGATTCTGAGCACCGCCTTTGTAACTGCATTTACTGTCTCGACAAGTTTCGCATACCATTTTCGCCGTTCACACAAGAGGCGGATGCGCCGTACAAGTAGTAACGCCACGGAGAATTCCGACAATTAAGGTCGTTTTGTTGCGACCAGGTAACGCATTGTCGAGAATTACGCGGTGCGCAACGGCGTGCGTGGCACCATTATCACTTGATAATTCGATATAAACGCATATATCGGGCCGGCGCTATACGCCAAAGTGAATATCATAACATACCGCTAAAGCGCTGAAACAATTACAAAAATAAAATAAAATAAAAAAGTAACCGCGTTTTTTTTAGGACAATGCCCAAAACATGGAGACGTCTTGAAGACGTTTCAATGTCTCAATGACGTCTCGAAGACGTCTCATGTCTCGATTTCAGACATCGTGTTGTCAGGGATGATCTTAATCTCATTTCAGTCCTGTCCAATTTAGGATTATTGGTGTAGCGTACCTTGTGCAACAGGGGACGCAATGTATCCCTCTACGGGCGAGAAGGGCAGCGGCATGATGGTTGGCGATGGCGTGCTCCTTGCGCGGCCCCAGCTCTCGAATCCTCTGGCAACGCTGGTTATGTACTTGTTGCACAAGGCCTTCTTTACCATATAGCACCGCGGCATCTTGGCTGATCGTCGCTCTCTCTTCTCACCGGGGATTAATATCGAAATATCGCTCTAAGATCACCAAACAACCGGCGTAGGGTAAACACAACCCTCTTGAGCTTCTTCCTTCCTCGGTGTCCTCCCGGTGTGACGGCGTACTTTATTGCGAGCGCGTTTTCTCGTGCCACGATCAAGAAAGTATCAATCGCGGATATCGCGCAAATCTTTTTCTGCAGAAGTCCCGACTCCTCGCCGGCAAACGATACACTGCGATATATCGTTCAATATACCGTTAACTAATATAATATACCGTCCTGCCGCTCGTTTTCGTTTTTTGGGGAAAACGCTAGATTTATCTTCCTGATGATTTATGTGGAGATTTCACCAGGCACACACGACGTCAATCGATCTCTCAATCGACGCTCCAGTTATTTATCCCATTCGCGCGCTTCCTCTCAGATATCCCGAGATGCGACATGGTCGTCTCGTATCGATCTATTGGCGGCCGACTGTTTCTATCAGAATTCCTTCCACTCGAAATTCCTCCCTGTAATAAGGAGAAGCGAGGACGACTCTCTCCTTAGGGAAGATAAAATGCTCAGCTCGAGATGGCTATCTCAGCGATATCGCTTGATTTAATTCTAAACGTCGTTGCACGATTATTCAATAGGACTCTGCGTATAAATGTATATATATATATATATATATATATATATATATATATACATATATATATATATATATATATTTGTATAACTATATACAGGGATAAGAGTGAGCGCTCGTACGATCGCGGTGTCTATATGCGCGTGTATACATTCATATTAAAATATCTCTTAAGTGAAGCGAGGAGCTGGGAGGAGCTTGTTGATCGTGGGCGATCGAGTCCGAGCGGGGGAAATAGTATCGCGGCGTCTCGGTTCGGAATAGATCCCTAAGCGCGATCAGAGGGCGAGATTAGGTGCGAGATTATGGGAGGGTGGTGGCAGAAAGTGTGTGCGGCTTGCCTTTGCTTTGTTCCTCGAGATTACCTTGTTTGTAGTATTGCTTTCGTTGTATATTCACGGGTGGAAGATTTACATGCTCTACGGCGCCGGCCTCATGCCCGCCGCGTATCTTGTTCGCAAAACGTACGCATACGTCCTACGTGCACGTTCTATCCATCTAGCTTATCTCCCTTCTCTCCTCTCCTTCCTTCCTCCTCTCTCTCTCTCTCTCTCTCTCTCTCTTCTTTTTCGCTCTCTTTTTTCTCTCTTCCTCTGCTTCACCGTCGCGAATTCGTTATCCTGCGCTGCTTCCGCAAGTACATGCGTCACCGGGAGTACGCGAATCCACGTTGGGACTTCCGTCGCTCTTGGCTCCGCGAGATTCACTCGCCCGGTTGTTCCAGGCAGTATCTCGTCACGCCGATTCCCGATGACGTCGCTGCCTCGGGACGTGCGTGTCTTGATGACGATATCCTCATCGCGACAGGATCTGGAGCTTCTGACCGATGGACGATTGAGAACTTCTCGGTGAACGATGTATGCGAGTTTCTCTGATCCTCGGTGAGGAAAATCTCGTTTGATTATCCGAAAGAGATGCGATTAAAATACGATTACCCGCTACTTTATTGGCAAAGTCGGGCCTGTTTATCTTCGTCAATTGCAAGCTCTCTAGTGACGTCTAACCGACTCTCTGGTGTTCACAGTAAATGACTTCGAGAGCTTCGATAGGAATAGCTGAGTTTCTATAAGAAGTTGGTCCTCTGAATTACTCGGCGCGCGCCATTAGTTTCCTTTGAGTTGTAGGAAACGAATATTATGCTCTGAGGATGAAAGAGTGGAGCCTTCTGCTGCATCTAATCTTCCTCGATGTCTTCTTCTTGACTCATAAAGAGCGGAAGTCTCACAGGATGAATCCTAATTTTCTCACGAAGTATAGGATCCAATATATTCCGAACAAACGAACACTGTATTAAGCTTGCACAAAATTATACACTGAGGGTAAAAATCGTATTAATCCATCCTCGTTAAAATTTCCTCTTTCCTTCCTCGCTTGAAATCCAACTTGAAATCCCCGTTTGTCGAAAACGTACGTTCCCTCCGAGCCTCGAGTTTCAATCTCGCCGTATTTCCATCCTCGCCTTCTTCGTCCGTGTTTCCGGGGGTGGCCGGAGCTCGTTCGTTCGGAGCGCGGCGTCTCGATATGCGATCCGACGCCGATTTCTCACGACCGGCTCTACCTCCTTTTTCGAAAACAAGCACTCCTTCGACTCCGGAGATGCAATGGGCGGGTGTGCCTTTGCAGGGACGAGCAACAAGTTGGACAACAGGTCCGCGATGTTGTGTATCCGTGTGCGCCGGTGTGTGCAAGCGCTGCCGCCGCCGCCTTACATGTGGTCGATAGCTCCCTCTAGCCCTCTCCGCGACCCCGGAAATCCCGCGCGCACCCCCTTGCAACCCCCGTTTCTCTCGCGCTCTCGCTACCCTATACGCGGTGCACACAGTCGTAGTCGAAAGCGAGTTGGCTGACGAGCGCGCCCGAAACTACCCGTACTACCCCTGGCTTCACCGCGGGCACCACTCGCGTCACCGACGCGATTCTCTCTCGTTTTTTTTTTTTATATTTTCCTGCCGGAAGCCTCGGCACCGGGATCCTGACGCAGCGTGTCGACGATGGCTCGCTCAGCGGGCACGCGGACTACCGGTAGTCTCGCACGGCGGACGGATATACACGAAGCGTAACCACGACAACGAGCACCTCGATGGCCACACGACGACGACGACGACGACGACGACGGCGGCGGCGGCGGCGGCGGTGACGTGGAACGAGAACGAACGACGGGTCGACAAGGACGACGACGACGACAACGACGGCGACGATGATAACGACGAAGATGTGGACAACGGTGAGAACGACGACGGTGAGACGACGATGACGAGGACGACGGCGGAATCCTCGGGCACCTGGCGACGGCGGACGCGAGTACCGACGAGCTCCGCGAAGATCGAAGACGAAGATGTACCACCTGTAGGCGCAGAAGCAACAATTGTCCGCCGTGTATCGCGGTGGAGGGTAGCCCGACTACATGGCTCGTACCGGGTGTGGCTGGGGTGCAACTGCCAATGCAGCGTCGCCGACGAGCGTCGCCCCGCGTCCCGGGCGCCTGCGTCCTCGCCGCCGCGCTCGTGTGCAGCTTTTCCCCCCCTCTCTCCCTGCCGCGTAACTCGCGTTTCCAACCCTCTTCTCGTCGTCGCCTCTTCGTCGGCTGTGGCGCGTCCTCCCTCTCGTTCTCGCTCCCCCGTTCTTATACGCGCCACCCTCTCCTCTTCCTTGATCGAGGGGATAGAGCGGAGGTTGCTAAGGGGGAAAAGGCCGGCAGCGGAGACGGCGAGCGGGGGTGTGGATCGGCGGGGAAACCTCTCGCGACGCCGATCTGGCTCTCGCCCATCGATTTTGTACGAGTTCGGGGCCAGACCAACACCTGTTACCGCGGTGGGTGGCTGAGGAGGAAGGACGGAAGAGCGAGCGACGGAGCGAGATGGAGAGAAGGTACGAGGGGGTGCGTTGAGGGCAAAACCATCCCCCCGTTTGCCCCTCGCGGCTAAAGAAGAGAAAGAGAGAGAGGAGGATGTGTGGGAGAAGGAGAGGGAGAAAGGGGGAAAAAGAGAGCGCATCGGCCGCTAGATACCGACGAGGAAACGCCGACGCCAATCGATAGCGTCGACCTCGGCATCCTGCCGCGTTCGCCGGCGGGGTTCGCGATAGCGCGCGCCATCCCCTTCCACCAGCCCCTTCCACCATCGTGCGTCTCGCTCCCGTGACGTTCCTACCCATCGTCCCCCCATCGTCCCTCCCATCCACGTCCACGTCTCTCTCTTCTTGCCCTCGCGCTATTCCGCGCCTCGGGTTCTGTCTTTGCCTCCGTTTATCGGTGTGTCTCCTCTCCGTCTCCACAGTTAGCCTGGCCGGCCCGTTTTCTTCTATTTCGCCTCTGTCTCGCGTGTCTTTTATTGGATTTATTTATCGCGTATGGTCGTGTCCATTCTCTTTTCCGGGAGACTCTTGGAATTAACGCTACAAGTTGGCCCGCGAGATGTGTAGCTCTCCGATGGAATTAACTCGGATTATTTTCTCAGATGTCCGCGCGCGCGGGGCGCCGGTCTAACTTTCTCACGGGAGCTTGCAACAATATCGAATCGTAACATAAACGAAATTAACTATGCTCCGTAAAGTCGATAGATACCAATTTTACGTTCTCTCTGGCTACGATAGTCTTATTAATTGTATTCTATAATTTACATTACAATAGATATATGCTGATTGTTTTTTAAAACAATATTAAAACAATAACTGCAATGGTGACAAAATACTGTCACATTATCTGTAAGTCTTGCGATGATAGCTAGACAATTTTTTCCACGTAACGTCCTGTTGTCCTGCGCAGTAGTAAATTTTTCAGTAGTAAATCTTGTCTTTCTCATATTTTTAATAACATTTTATTATTTTCCTATCTCTATTATATATCTCTCTCTCGTTTCTTATTTCATATTCTGTCGTATATTATATGCGCACAGTCGTGCCGTTGCGAGATAGATGAAGATGATATAGATATATTCGCGACGTATTCTCTGTGAAAACAGGGGGACTTTGCTAATCATCTCGGAATGCGAGATTGCGCGACAGATTATGATAGTAATTAATACCGTAGTAATTAATGGGTTCAAATATATGACCTTTGACGAGTTCTATCTTAATCTACGATCTCCGTTTCATCTTATGTAAACTTTAAGAACATGCATAGAATGGTGATAACTAGACGGTCACTCAGAATGAAGCCATGCAGTAAATTTCTCGCGTCGTTAACCCAGTTGGAAAATTCATCATCGTAATGAGAGAAGAGCCAATTTAACAATTGCTGAAGTACTTATTATTAACCCTCTTATTCGCACAAGTTCGGATGACGTTTCAAACGGAGCGGTATGCAAATATATCCTGACATAAATTGTTATCAATCTTAAAATTTATACTATCCGGTCCACTTTCGTTTCAAGCCGACTTGAATAAGTTGTTACTTTCCGCGTGCTGTTACATATATCTTTCTCCTATATTGTCTGGTTATCGATTTTACATATATTCTCGGCCAAAAGTTATGTCAAACGCGTACGAGCGTAATCCTGCAGCTGCAGTTTGTATGGATAGGTGCCAACGGCGCTATTCGCTATGAAGGGTGGTTATGGTGGTTCACCCCATATACACCCCCTCCGATTCACGCTAGTTCGCGCAGTATCTGATGGCGTCGTCAAGATATAACCAACATTTGTCGTAATGACCGTTTGGTCAACGAGTGCCACTCGACGGCCTCGCTGAACAGTGGAGGCACAAACAGGGAGATGGAAAGAGAAAGATGGGATGAGAGAGAGAGAGAGAGAGAGGGAGGGAGAGAAAGAGAGAGAGAGAGAGAGAGAGAGAGAGAGAGAGAAAGGCAGGAAGAAAGAGAAAGAGAGAGACTGAACAGCCGCATCGGTTATCCACCCCCGCCGCCATCATATAACGACACGTCGCGAGTCAGAGGTTGCCGAGCAACGGGTGATGGTCGGCGAAGCGATGTGCTCGAGTCGAATTGAGAGCGAGCGAAACGAATAATAACGAAACGGCCAGCTCGTCCCGAATCCAGCCGTACGTCCGCCCGTTTCGGATGAGGCGCCGCACAATTGAAAATTATTGGAAACGGTTCTTCTCCGAGAATTTGCCCGACTCTTTAAAATTTTCGTAAATTTCTAAACTATTTTGGAGAAGTATAATTAATCGTTTATGATGAGATATCTTTTAATTCTCATTAAAAAATGTAAGTAATATGAAATCGTCGAGATGTATTTCTGGGAACTCCTGTAGTTTCATGTTTGTTATTGACACAGAAATTAGTTACTTCTCTTTTTCTAACTTGTTTACGATTCGTGCCAACCCCCACGGAAAAATTAAAATTCTAGAAATTCTTAGAATTTTAGTTGATGTTTTGAGTATTGAATTTGAGTATTTTGAGAGTTTTTCTCTGTCTCTCTCTTTCTCCCCGTGGTATGTGAGCTTTCAGCTTAAAATTCTGGAGATTCTTAGAATCGTATAGAGTTTCTTGTAATGTGTGTTATTTTACAGCATTATATTTTGATATATTAATTCCACCGCATAATTCTCAGGATTTATTTTATCAAATAAATTGCATTATTTTTTAGCATTTTTGTTCAATTTGAAAAAAGACATTCTTAATAAAAAGAAATATACCTATCCTACTAATAAATTATTCTTCCAGTATTTACAATTTCTGTATAATGCGTAAATATATAAAATGTTAAATTAAATTAAAAATTTACATATTTAAAATTATCTTTATTAGATTCACAACAAACATTAAATTCGACATAATTTATCTCCAACTGCTTCTTTATTAATTATATGAGATTTATTATTTATCTTTAATTTTATTGATACGTTGAACGTCAAATTGTCGAGCCAGCCGCTTCGTAATGCTTCCCTAAATGAATGTCGAGTTCTTCCCCGACAAACCTCTCATCATCCGAGTATGCGAAAAATTATTGCGATTTCATGCGTTGAAGGTATTTGCGGCATCCAGTGTAGATACCATACATCCCAATTTCGTTCGAGTGGTCGCCATTTTGTTAAGGGTAGTTCCATTAAGCAAGGGGCGATTTCGGCCGTCGTATAGCGAAATGACGCGTACGTAAATATATGTTACGTCTCGCCTCGCATGCGCGCGGGTTGGTTCGTGCTGGATGTCTCGCATCTGTGTGTGAGTGTTATCTCTGGAAACACCGAGAGGCGCAAAGGGTAAAAGTCGAACACGTCATAGCACGTGGGTGGTATAGATTTCATCCCCACGAAGAGACCATGTTGCTTTTCTTTCCAAGATACCCTTCAGTCGTTTTATGCGGTCGTTGAAATAAAACAGAAAGCAAAAGGAAACGCGGCGATGCTTTATTAATTGCAATAAGTTAATTTTTACAGAATTTACAGAATTTTTATTTGATACGGAATTTTATTGGAAGTTTTTGAAAAGTTGATCTTAGATTATAAATGTTTCTTCCTAACAGTAACAATCCATTTATCCTGCGTAATGCAATTACGAACTTGGCCCATTATTTTGATGGATCCGAACGAGTTTTAATTGACTTGGATATATTAGTTTAAATTTATGTCTGATGTTATTAAACTGCATTTAACACAGTCTCTTTTACTTTTGCTCTAAATTATAGCGGCACATATAAATAATATGTAATTGTTACAGGAATAGCAATTATAACGAATGAGTAATAGATGACGTTAATAACACATAATGATATCCGCTCGTGAGACTTACAATTCCATTCCTTTTCCGTGTACTCTCGTTCCTTTTGTAGTCATCGCTTTTTCTTCAAGACGCGCTGTCTCCCAAGTAGCGCCGTATCACGGAGATGATTTACTCTGGAACTGTAAATTACGTTAGATAATGGGCTCGCCGTGAAACTTGAGACTTTAAAGTTGAGCCGTAAAATTTAAAACTTCGTTTAAAACACGATAATACGGGCACAATGACTACGGTCGAAAGATCAGGAACCGGTTGCCTCAAATTAATCTTTTACTTTAATGCATCTTCATATATTCTAAAAAAAAGCTTACTTTAACATAAATGTGAAAAGAGAAAAAAAATTGTCTTGTGCATTTTCTGCAGAATTTAAAAAAAAAAATTGAATGACTTGTTTTGCAAGGTCGATACTTAATTTCACAATTAATAATAATCTTACTATAACTGTATAAAGTTATATATAATAAGAAAATTATTCGTGTCTCGTTTCAGACTGTGTGAAAAATAAATTTTATAACGAGCACTCGAGAAATTAAGATTTTATAAGAACTTTAAGGTAATCGTTGAGCTTAAAGTAAAATCCTTCAGAATGAAAATTCTTAATCCGCCATTTACGCCAAAATGAGGAAAGATATCGAAGATATCCTCGTCCTTCCACCCTATAAAATTCGGCCGCGATTACGTAGTCCGTTCACGAATTACAATGGTAAGCCGATGGAGACGCGCTAACGACATTAAGAATTAAATTCATCGGGGCTAATAACACTGCTACTCCTAAAATATTCGTCAAAGTGTCACCGAGGCAAAAGTTGTAGCGTTTTACGACAGAAAACTGTTTGAAAGAAGACGACGTAAGAAATACTCTCTTCGACGAATTAGCGCAACGAATTAAACAGAACCTGTTTGAAAGTATACAAAATCAATTCTTGCAAATCCAAGACAAACAAGGTCTTTAAAAGTCCTTGATGTCTACGTCAGCTATCTTCGATTATGACGTCAGAAGCGTGGAAATACACGCGAGCGATTTTTCCAATTTACATCCATATAATCTTACAGCTATATTCTTCTATATTTCCCTCGTTCCTATAGCACATGAATAAGCTATATATTTCGAGTGGGGAATAAATTTTGGGTAAAACGATAAATTCAAATAACAGATAGAATATAAATAGGAATTGGAAGATTCAGCGTATGAATAAAGAAAGTAATTTGTATAAGATTTTTAGATAGAGTATATTTAAATATTACATTACAGAATTTGTTTAAGATGGATCTTATATGTATATACAGTTCACTTGTATTTTCCAAAATATCAACATCTCGCGCTTAAAAAATGTGATTTGCGCCGGTTGCGACACAGACAATTTGTATCCCAGAGAAAGATGAAAAAAAGACAAGAATAATCGCAATAATATACAATGTCCACGCATACATATCTCCGTGTCATAAACTCCAGCGTTTCGCATGTTCCCCTACTTGTTCTTCTAAATCCGTCCGATCGCTTATCTCTCTACCATGACATTTTCCTCCGTTACCGCTATATCTCACGGTCCGGCCCTCTTCTCCTTACGCATAAATTTATATCATCCGACACAAAGACCTGACCTCCTTCGACGGTACAAAGTGCGCGGGGACTCGCATTATCGTCGGAGCTCGAGGACGGGGGGATGATTCACCCTAGAACTGCGGAAGGGTGCTTGAAAGAGGGATAGTCGGAGCGGCGTTGTCAGAAACGCAAAATTCGTATATATAAAGGCTCTTTAGCTCGACATTTCAGCAGATCAAGAGTGAAATATTATAATTTTGTTTTTCCATAATTATAAAATCGCTATTACAAGAGTTACATGTTTCATATGTTAAACTATATAAGAATTAAAATATAATGCAAGTTATATCATTTTGTGTACGTTACTTTTTAGCATGTAAGTATTTTATTGTTCTTAGATCAGTTTGAAATATCTAATTTTTATAATTTATGCAATATTTCTTGCGTGTAGTCCTACTGTATTTTTATTTTTATGCGTTAATAAAATTGGGTGTTAAGGATAAAAATATAATATTATCTAAAGCTGGAATTTAATTTGCAAGATCATAAATTTGTAATTTTGATCAGTGTAATATTAACACTGTGCGTGGCGTTGATTGAAAAAATAGCGTTTCAAGTATCGTATTAAGTTGATTTTATTGCGAGCGTGATCTGCGTCATTCTCAGTCGTACAAATTACGAGTCTACGTACGTACAAGGTTGACTTTAAAAACATCACGGCGAAGCGCACACACACACGTAACACATGCAGCCGGATTTCAATCTCTGTTCGTTTCAGGATCGTAAATTGTAAATCCGTCGAGTATACATCGCGATAAAGTGCTACAGATACGTCAGCATCCTGTGCTTGTATTGTTTTAGAACCCCTATAACAGTTGGCGTACGCTTACGCGAAAGGGTGGGTCACAGGGTGGCAATGAGACGCAAACACACGATGACAAACACGCTCTTTCAATCTTGCCGTTAATACTTCTCAATACGTCCTACAACGTGAATTATCTTATTGGAAGAAACTGTCGGACAATAATGCGAATAATTCTTGCGTGTCTTGCGTTTTCACGAACGAAATTTTTTCTCGACGAAACATTCAAATTTGAATAAGTTTACCGAAGTGTTAAATTCAACTACGATTTACAGTAACAATAAGATATTTATAATGTACGATTATATTTTTAATTTAAAATCAATATTTTCAATATTAATAGCAGCTCCGTGATGTATTTAATCCTTTAGGAATTAATTTTCCCTTTCAGTATTGTTCTCTTCGTTACTCTCAATGAAGAGGGTTTTTACTGACTCACAAAAGTCTCGTGTATCCTGGATTCTCCCCCCTGTCATTCTTGATTTTCACGATGCGAGGAGAAGCCCATTAATGCCGATCGATAATTCCAGACATTATCGCGGTATCGACCCTAGCAATGGACGTAACTTACTGTTCGAGGAATACGAATATATGCTTCGAGAAACGTCTCTCTCTCTCTCTCTCTCTCTCTCTCTCTCTCTCTCTCTCTCTCTCTCTCTCTCTCTCTCTCTCTCTCTCTCTCGCGGAGTAACAACGACAAGTTAATACTTCAAACAGCCGCACTTTTCACAATGCGGAAGGACCTACGTTCCACTTTTATGGATAAGTAGATTACGAGATGACGCAATGCGCAGTGGCAAACTCAGTAAGATAAATAATGCATAATGAAGCAAAAGGGAAAAACGAAAGGTCTGTTCTTTCAAGATTTTCCAGAAGGGAGATGTCATATTTAATGTAATATTCGCGAGAGGAAATATTGTCCTTCGAAAGCTTCGCTTCCAAGCACTTTCATTCGTCTGTTACTCAATCTCAATATATTTTTTTTATATTCAGTAAAAATGTAATTTGTCGGCAAATTAATATTCGAATTTTATTACGTCCAATTATTTTTCCGATAAAAAACAATCAGCATTGTTTCAACGAACTCGTCCATGGAAAAATTAACTGCACGCATTGCAACTTGCAACATATTAAAATTACACGTATCATCCGCATATTAAATTTACATGCGTTACCCATATTAAAATTAACAGAATTAATTCTTTATATGCGATATAAAAGGTATTTAAATTAATTGAATAATCTTTGTAACCACAAGTAACAGGTTTCTCGATAATTTTATCGTCACGACGCTGTAATCCAAGACCGTAAGAAACATTTAAGACGCTTAAGTATCATTCCCCGTCGCTACTTCTTGCCACCGTGTCCGCGGCGCTCGAAAACACGGCTCGGAATTGTCGAAGGTAATCACGTGTTTTTGGCTGTTTATTGTTCTTTGTTCATCGAGCGAGGAACACGGCATGTCGGCACGAAAAGCGGGGAAAGCGCAGAATGGAGTCAATCGCCGAGCTATACATGCAGCCGCATAAAGCATCGGGTCTTTTTTATCCTTGCTTCGATATATCGGGACGTCAAAGTGTTCCGCGATATAAATCACGCGAACCGTGCAGGGTAGCCCGTACGTACAACGTGCATAGAACGACGAGCACGACGATCGATCTTTCGCATAGTTACCTGAAATTTGGTTCATCCAGCAGCCGAAACCTTGAATGTCAGACCACCCCCCGAAACGCCGAGAGCAGGTCTATAAATGATTGAATTAAATAATCGACTACCAATTATTTAATACATTTCTCTTCCATTATTATTTCTAGAATTTTGAAGAATAGATCTTATTTCCTTCCAGTTAGAAAATACATTATCTTGATTAGTTTACGCAATTTATTTATTTCTTCTTTTTTCACAAATTCGTCAATTTTCCATCTACACAAAAATTGCCGTCGTGTGTAAAAATGTGATCCTGTAACTCGTGCGAAAGTTAGCGGAGCGCTCTCCGAAATAAAGTACGCGGGGGCAGATTGCGGGGACCGAAACTCGAGGTCCCCCATTCTTGCGGGCAAGCATGGAGCGCGACCGAACGCGCCGGTGAAGCCGGTGAAATCCGGACAACGAAAATCAACTACCTGTGAATGTGAGTTAAACGACTTATACGACAGCAAACGTGACAACAATCGGATTTTGAAAACATGGGTTTCAATTCGTTTCTGATTTGATTTTGTGTAGAATTGCGTTTCGCTTTGGTGGAGGAGATTTGAGGGAACGTACGTACAGTATTGACAATTCTCTCCTTTCTTTTATAAAACCAGTACTATTTATATTGTATTAAATCCAGAGAGAAAAATATGGAGATTTAGTAACTACGTGATTACCTTTGGCAATATTGTTAAGATCGGCCTGAAGCCAAATAATCGTGAAAGGTCAGAATGAAAATTAATGACGTGCACAAGACGGCGCGGCGATATGAAATTTCGATACATAATACATATAAGCCCCTTGTTATACGTCCCCATTCAATAACCCCCTGAAAGGGGTAAGCGTAATTGGAAAAGGGCGCGTTGCTATTCAACCGCTCTCTTCCCCGACGATGAAGAACGAAAGCGTTCGTCCTGGCGTACATAGAGAAATTTTCGCCGACGAACGTCGGCGCCGGCCTGAAATCAAAATATTTACGTAGCCCCGATTGGGGCATAGAGACGGGACCACCGACGGGTGAGGCGAAATATCAAAGTTTATATCTCGTTACCGGACGCTCTCTTTATAACGCCCGGAGCGATTCGGGGCTTTTCCACATCGACAACCTTTCAGGTATATCTCAAAAGAGATTACGAGAGAGCAGGACACGAGCGAATGGCGTGTCGTCGGCGTCGGCGCGATTCGTATCGCTTACGTCGCGGGTGGGCTGATTTCATTCCCGAGGTTGCACTGCAATCTCACCCCCGATTCGCGTACCCCCGTGGAGCCGAGTGGCCGAATCGGGATCTAAATCGGAGCATCGTAAATTATTTGTCGCACGCATACGTCTTGCTCGACGTTAACTTATATACCAGCTGACTCAACGGAGAGAGGGAAAAGGGTATGCGAGAGAGAAGAGTCGCTTCGTTTGGCGTAAACGCGCGTATCCTCTCTTCGTGCATTGTATCGTGTACACACAGCATTGATGGCGTCTATCTAAAGCTGGATCCAGACCAAGTCGACGAACGCGAACGAACACGAACGAACAAATTGTTTATTTTGCATGAACGTGCTGTTCAGTCATGCTGGCTTAGTCTGGATTCTTTACGAAATCGGCACAGTAGGTACGCTAAATATTCCGCTATCCACTGCGTGTGTTGCCGTTCCTTTGACCCGCGAATAACATGAGAGTAGTGCGGGAGATCATCCATTAATGCGCTCCACTGTACCGTGGAGAAGGGTTTAGGGTAAATAGTCTACGTGACCGAGCTCGCTCGCGTTCGTGGAAATAATTCAAGCACCTCAGCGTGGCCCCGATACTTTACGATAAGCTGGACTAATTAATAACGATTTCGCGTAACCGGTGTCGCTAGGTGAGAGGCTACGTAAAGGTTTATCTGCTCTTTGTGGGCGTACCGTTTGATAATAGATTGGCTTCCCCGTTTTGGCTCCCTCCCCTCCCCCCCAAAGCAAAATTTCAGCGTAATAATATTATATTACGTGACAGAAGGAGAGAGAGAGAGAGAGAGAGAGAGAGAGAGAGAGAGAGAGAGAGAGAGAGAGAGAGAGAGAGAGAGAGAGAGAGAGAGAGAGAGAGAGAGAGAGAGAGAGAGAGAGAGAGAAATGCTGTCATGCTGAGATTACGAAAAGATAATGGGCTCACATGATAATTCCACAAGACGGAAATAATTCATTGTCTTAATAGAGAATAAGTTCGAATTGTAGCAATCAATTTTCTGTTGCTATATTATACATTCAAGGCAAAGATTAACGGAACAAACAAAGTTCCGTGGACTAAATTACATGTTAAGTCTAAATGTAAATAATATTTTATCGGCATAATCGCATTATTTAAATACATATATAGCAGAATGTATATATATACATGGTGATCGCAATATAAAACAATTTTTAGAACAAATACATGAACACATAGAAACAAAAGTCTTGCTTGATAATATTTATAACTTTAATAGATTAAATAAATATCTTTCAGATTTCAGATATCTTATTTAAAATTCTTTCCCTAATAGCAAATGCATATTCTGAGAATATTCATAGGATATCATAAAGTATAAGATATTATAAGAATGTTTTCAGTATATTAAGTACATCTTTAGTATATTCTATAGACATACAGGATAATATTGCTGTTAAGGTTTCGATACTTACAAGAAAATAACTGACTCTATCAATTTTATATAATGTCTTTAAGGGGATGCTGTAGTGGCAGTAATTACCGACATTTTTTTGACCACACAAAACTTTGAATTGGCTTTACGGAATTGAACAAATTTGTTTACAGAATTAAAGTACGCACAAAAATGTAGGGTGCTGCAGTCGATTTTACATCAAAAATAAAAAAAAATTAAAAATTTCGACACAGAGCTGTCACTGACGACAATATTTGCCTAATACAAAAATACTGCAGTTTATATACACAAAATGAGATTACAGCACCCTTAGGGAAAACATTTAAGAACAATATCATGCAATTAGAACCAAGATAAAAGTCTAGAAAAAAAGTTATATGTGTCCAACTTTTATTATGCAAAAGCACATGCAGGTTGATATGATGAGTAGTATTTCATGTAGCGAGAGATGGCGCAGCAATGGAACAAAGACATATGTCATTTCGTTAGACAAAGACAGATATAGGGAAAACAAAATTAGAAAAGTTGACATTATCGACATCGAGAAAGTTCGGCCGTCACTCCAGCATCTCCCCTTAATATTTATACAATAAGTAAATCAAAATCGATTTGCCACTTTTGTTTCAGCCAGTTGTAATTTAATTTATAAAGTAATTGGGTAATATTCTCCAAATTGAAATCTTTCCATCCGGATTTGAGGAAACGGGATCAAAATAGTCGAAAGACTCAATGCATCACGTGGAGCTCGAACGAGGATTCTAGGTCACCCTGTACAACATCCTTCTATTTCTCCACGAGAAAGTTCCAATTAGCAAATATTATTCGCGGGAGAAATTCCCAATTCTCTTTATCGAGTTTAAATATCGAGGTTTCCTCGCATTTAACTGTGTCGACAGAGCAGGGTCGAGAGGGTGAAGATGCAGAGAAACTAATTTCTGAAGGAAGGGATGATGGGGAAGGAGAATGGATCGTGGGACGAATCGTATACGGCAGTAACTGTATTTTTACCCTCCAGAAAATAAGAACGCGTCGCATATACCTCGTTTATCTCCTTATTCTCTTGCCTAAACTAGCTTCTTCCCGTATCAACCCCCGAATCTCCTTCGAACGGGAACGGTCTGTCTGAATTCGACATTATATTTGTACAGCCAATTTATCATACACGTTGCACATTACATAAAAGACTCGAGACGGAACATTTTGCAACGCAAAAAATTTTCTACCCCATCGTCTGCTTTCGGCGCGCGTTCGGCGGAATCGCGTTTCGCGACGCGTGTAATATCAGCATTACACGGCATACTGGAGTTTCCCCTTCCTCCCCCCGTCCCTCGAATCGTTTGCGCAGCGATGGACCCACCCGCGCGCGCGAGCTTGAGTATCGAAATTCCGGCTGCGCGCCCCACCCCGAAAAAGGAATTCCCTCGTCGCGGCGCCGCGCCGGGCATCCGCAGCGCGTGCATCGGGCGCAGAATTCAGGAGGAACGAAAGGACGTCTATCTCGTCTCTCCTCCGTTGGGCCGTTGGCGTGGGTCAGTAGACGAGATACCCCCGACGAAGGAAAAGGGGCTGGCAGGAGGGGGAGGAAGGCCAGTGGGATATTCGATACCGAGGAGCATGGATCGCGCGCGCGGTCTGAGTGGAGTGACGCTGGTGCCACCCTAACGTGGCACGTGGGGCGCTACCAGGTGTTGCCTAGACATCGGGTCGATGCCGAACGCAGGCGCATGTGCGACTCCCGTTCTCTCCCTTTTCGCCCCCTCGCCCCACCCCTTTCATCTCTCCTCTCGTCACCCTCTCGCGCGCTCTCCGCGTGCTGCTATCGCCCTATCGCTTTCCTCCCTACTACGCTCGTGCCGCGCCACCCTCGTTTCTCCTCGTTTTTGCACAAGGGGGAGATACATCCCTGCGTAGTATCGCCCCGACGTGCGCCACCCTTGCTTGCACTACCACCACCACCGTCGCCGTCGCCGCACTACCACCGTTGTCGGCGACAACAAGTAGACGACGTATATCGCCTTGGTATCGCTACTATGCAGCCAATCTTCCGTAGGAATTACCATCTACCCTCTCTCTCTTCCATTCTCTCTTTGTCTCGCTTGAGAACGAGAGAGAGAAAGAGAGAGAGTGTGTGTGTGTGTGTGTGTGTGTGAAAGAGAGAGAGAGAGAGAGAGAGAGAGAGAGAGAGAGAGAGAGAGAGAGAGGAGGAAAGAATGATAGAAAAGGAAACGCTCGTCGTAACGCCAGGAACGAGGCTCGGAAACGTGGTCCCCCGACCAGCTGTTCTCTCTTCGATTTTTGCAGGAGTCCCGGGATACGCGTATATGCGTGCGTGCGTATACGTATGTACATGTGTTGCGCCGGACGCGGCACGGTGCGATAAACAGCGGCAGAGTTTGCGAGGAAAAGATTTACAGATAGCTTACGCTTAGCGCGTTGCATAGCGCTGAGGTCGATGACCGGATCGAGAGTCTTTGCCAGTTTACCGGAAATCTCGTCCCCGATTAAACCATCCCTGGAAAGTCCGTCGCACACCTCGCGGCCCGACAATCGCGTTTCTATCTACTCAGGATATATACGTATACTCTTATTTGCAATTATATGATATTGTAGATTGCAGAGAATTGTAGAGAAAATGGAGAAATAGCAAAAATTGCAGAGACTGTTATCGATTCTCTGAGAAACAAACTTATAATTAGCCCGTAAATTTGTTAAAACACAACATAACAATTAAATAAAGTTAGATAATTGTTAAATAAAATTAACAAATAACTAAACTTCGCATTGTTACTTATAATAAAAAAATGTGACAAATATATATAGAATCGCAGAAATAGCTTTAGTTCAGCGCTCTTATTCAGAATAAATGCAAGCGTGGTGAAGAATACAACGTATTGTAACTGCGGCTTCCTATTTTACATTTTTCCAATCTTCTTTTTAAATCAGGCTGGGCGACCCAGTCTACGTAGTGAGCTCCAAATACGTGGTGCAACATAAATTCAACTTTACGCAAAATATGGTGCCGCGTGTGTACGTACTAAGAATACGAAATCATCGTTTACATAGGCAAAGCGAAATATTGCAGTTGCAATATACAGTTTATGTCGCTGAATGTGGTATACATCGCCACTTTTTTCTTTCTTTAATTTAAATATGACTTAATTTTTAATAATTTTAAATGATGCGTAGGTTTCTATAATATGCATGTCTAAAAAACGTTTTAAAGACGTCTGTAAGACGTCTTAAAAATCCTTAACGTTTTAAAAATAATTTTACTCATGACATCTTTAAATGTATATGCAAATGTCGCATCATTCAGCCGTTAGATGGCATTCGATGGAATCCGTTTCTCGTACGTAAAATATGATGAGCGGTGGTATATAGGAACGGTGTATAAATCACGGTACAGCACAATTTGTATCAGTTATATAGAGTCTCAGTCAGCACGCATGTCCAAAATCGGGACATAAGACATCTTAAAAACGTCTTTAAAGACATCTTGTAGACGTCTTACAAAATGATGGCTAAAAGACGTCTTTAAGGTAGCTGTCTCGCTACGTGCTAGTCATGTGACTGTTTGTAGGTTTTCACGTTCAGAAATATATTTCAGGCAATTTTTGCTAAGGGAAAAATAATTTTATGAATTATGGTGTAAAATTTCATACGTGACAAAGTATGTTACTTTTTCCAAATTATGTGATTTTTCTCATTTGACTCCGTTTTGATCAGCTGATCATGCGAGTCGTCGAGAAAGGTTACAAGTGAGGTTACATCTTCTTTTCGATTGAATTTTGACAATTACTGAGAAAGGGTTTCAAAACGCATGATAGGGGTGTCAATCACTATCCAATTCGGCTAAGAAAGACGAGCCCCATAACCTGCAACTACAGTGATTAGCCAGCGGCGTTGCCAAGTCTTCCCAACCTCACCTCGACCAAAAAATGTCTGCTCGATTACCGCATTTTCACTAAAATAAACTAAAAAATTAGCAGCGAAATCTCCGGTAACCTATATATTTTATGGTTGCATCGGATTCTTCGAAATCTAATGTACAAAAAGCAATGTTTTTTTCTCACTTCATCTAATCGAAAAATACGAAAATATGTGATTGAAACCGTGATAGAGCCTTCTTTTCTGTATGAAGTAATGCAAAATTTGTGATTTTCGAGATCGATTTTTTAGAGTAAATAGTCGGTAAGGAGCCACAGAAAAAATCGACTGCAAAGCTGATCATATAATTTGATATAAAAACCGAAATCGAAAATTTTATCTAATACATGCCTTGACGAGACAGCTACCTTAAGATGTCTTACGTCCCGATTTTGACCATGATGTTATTGTCTTGGAGTTCACTCTTATAATAAAGTAGCATATTTTTTTTAGTTTAATAGTATATTAATTACTACAAGCAACGCTAGCTCTTCCTTTGTATTTTTTAAATTATAGACAACATGCACGTTTAAAAAAACGTCTTAAAATAATGTCTTAAAAACATTTATACGACAATGTCTCTTAGTCGACATTTATCGAGACATAAGACATCTTAAAGACGTCATAAAGTCGTCTTTTCGATAGTTCCATAAGACGTCTTGGAAATTTCAAGGCCCTTTTAGACATACTTGGGACCTCTTAAATGTTCACTGGGGGTATCATTTTTGTAACGATTCTATTTTAAATATTATATATCTTTATAATTAAGCTTTAAATTAACATTCTATTAAAAAGAGACAGAGGGAGAGAAAATGAACTAAAAGTTTATCCAAAGAATATAGTTTTATTAATAAAACTCTGAGTTAGTTTAGTTCGTAAAGATCTGATGTCTTTTTTGATCGTTTATAATTCGAAAATTGTGGAATTATGTATCCGTTTTTGCTTTAATAAAGAAATTGATTTTTCTCCCTGTCCAAAATGTCCCCCAGCTTTTTACGAGAGTGCGCCGGCCGCCGATTAACGACTGCGATAACGTGCAAAGAATTCGCGTTCTACGCCACTGACAATGGCAACACACGCTCGTTCCCGTGCCACGCGCGCATATCACGTACGCGCAACCACAACGAGCGACCTGCAGAAATCGAGAACCGACATCAGCACTTTCGAGGGATAGCTGTGCACAACCCCTCGTACGAGCAGCAGCAGCAGCAGCAGCAGCAGCAACGGTGGCGGCAGCAGCGCCATCCCTCGATTCCGTCCATGCACAGGGGAGCCGCAACGGAGGGACGCCGGGGGTGCTGCTGACTAGTCCAGCCTGCAGTGAGTGACGAGGACAACCTCATGAGCGTGACAGAGGTGGAGGCCGCCGCGCCGCGGAGAAGGGATAAAGGGCCGAGGGGATGGTAACGCGGAGCGGCAGCGCCACCGACTAAACAGTCGCACCCCGTCGTCACCGTCGTATTCGAGGCTACCCCCTGTCACTGGCGAGAGCCGCGACAGGGAGCGACCGGAAGAGTATCGGACGGACGGGCGGGCGGACGGACGGACGGACAGACGGACGGTTCTCAGTCAGTCAGTCAGTCAGTCAGTCAGTCAGTCAGTCGGTCCACTCGGCAAATCTCGGGGCGCAAGAGAAGAGTCACCCCCCCGAACAAACACGCATACAGACACGTACACAGTATCACACGAATATACATAAATTCCCCGCGTGCACACGTTGCACAGGCATATTTACTCATCGTACGAGCGCAAACCGGAGCGGACAGTACGGAGTATAAAGTAAGTCTCCTCAACGATCACCCTCTTGAGCGGACGTGGAAAACTAAAAGAGACCGGAGGAGACTCGCGAGGATTGCAGGCCGCTGGCGAGCTGGCATGGTGGCGGTGGTGCATCCGTTTAAGGAGCCGCCCTCGCCGCGCCGATGACGAGGCTGCAGGTGCCATACCAGCGCGTACCACGTAGGACGAAGGCGAAGTCGGCCAGCGAGCGGCCACCCAACCGAGACGGTTTCATCGTCCACCGGTCGTCCGACGGGCCGCAACCACCACAGACGGCCGGGCTGGGTGACGGACGGGCGCGACGTAGACGTCGACGTCGCGTAGACGACGACGGCGACGACGTCGTCCGCGGTATAGTAGGCGTAGCAGTCAGCAGCGACGGCGACGGACGCGCCGTAGTCGCGACGATCGTCGATCGTGACGACGTCGGTGGCGTCATCGGTGCAGGTGCGGTTGGTGCTGCGGTTGTTGGTGTTGAGCGTGTCGGTGGTGGTGTGCCGCGTGGGTGTCCCGCTCCGAGGTCGAAGCCGCCGTTCCTGGTGACCGAGCCACCACGACGACGACGGCAATCGTCATTGCCAACTACTACCCTTGGTGTCGGCGGCCTTGGGACAACGGATCTGTATTGTCATTATGCCACGCTGTCTCATGGCGAAAAAGTGGAAGTGGAATCAGTGGCAGGCGCGCGTGGACGATCAGCAGAACGAGCAGAAGGACGCGACACCACTCGGGGCCGTTCTGCAGGAACAACAACAGGCGCAGCATCATCAACATCACGCTCTACATCAGACCGCGGATGCGATGGAGAAGCGCAGGCATGAACCCGAGGACGAGGAGATCGACGTGGTCGGAGACGTCGATAATCACCACCAGGTCGATCATCAGCAGACCTGCTGGGGACCGCACAGTCCCACGGCGGGGGCCACGGCCCCCAGTCCGCCACCCCTCAATGCCTCCGGCGCCCTTTACTATCATGGTAAGTGAAGCTCACAAGGGGCCCTTCCTGCTCGCTTCAGCCCCCGCGGCAGCGTGACGCGGTCGCACGAATCCACCCGCTTTTACGCGGCGTATACCGCTTGCGGGGTGTAGGGTTAGACGCGCCACGCCCAAGATCGTGGGGTTTTTTCTCCAGGAACGTTTGCTGGGATCTGCGAAAAAAGGACAATGTGGAGATCTCGTCGTTTTTCTTTCTTTCGTTTATTTCCGCGGAAGCCAGTTGTTCCTACTCCGAGATGATACGGCGGTGTTCGACCATGCGTCCGAGCACGCAGGGTGACACACCCGTCTATTACACGCCAGCGTGCGCTATAGACAGATTGCGGTAGCTGTTTAAACGCGCCATGATTACGGCAGCACGATGGCCCGTCGGGAATGCGGGAAAGATAGGCCCGTTAAAGGTCGTGGAATCGTGCGTGATTACGCGATCACGTTTCCGCGACCTGTGGGAAACCGCCCGCAAAGTAGTCGGCCATGTGTCCGCGTACGATACATGCGTACATGGCGACACACCCGTTCGTAGATCGTCGATCGCATTCGACGTTGACGAGCGTTCGGCACTCTGAACATTGAGTCACGAGCCCAATATATCATTAGACTTATTTCGCTTATCGCATTTATTGAACTCTCTCAATCAAACAGAGTGGAAGTTGATTGCGTTGACGTCGGGGGTTGTTGTGTAACCGTCCGCGTATCCAGAACGGTCGAATTGCTTTTGTGACGTAGATGCTGATGAGAATACGCCTATACGATACGGTTAAGTGGGCTATTTGTCGAGTACTCTTCGTGAAGCTTGTTTTTGTATTTATACCTTAATTGCTATAATAACATTGTGTGAATTCCGTAATCGTACTACATATGAATTACGTAATCGTACTAAAAAATCTGAGGAAAGCAGTTCTTTTTTAGTATTAGCAATTTTAAAACATTCGCAACAATTGGAAGGCTTTTTAAAGTAAAAATGCTTGGACACTTCCTAAATTTTTATTATTAAATTTTTTATTTAATATATCACATTTTCTCATACACACAATAAAAAACTTTGTATTAAATTTAACACATTTTATATGTCCGAATTTGTCCACTCTAATTTTCATGTTAATTTAATAGAAGACAAATATGTGTAAATAAAATAAAAAATAAAAATATAAAAAATTAACACAAAATTGTAACACGTGGACGTTATATAAAAGCAAAGTTTATGTTAAATTAACGGATAGATTTCAATACAAGTACAAAATGTTTTTCTTTTACTGTGTATTTATAATGTTAAATTTAATTAAAATAAAATGTTATTCTTATATTAAATAATGTTATTCTTTCTTCTTTTTTCTTTTTCTTACAGAAGACAGAAGACAGCGTAGCAATATATCTCTTTATAATACCTATATAACATAAGAAACATGTCGATTTAACAGATAGGAACTCTTATAGAGAGAAAAGTAAGACAATCTGTTCATTTTAACATATAAATTGTGTTATTTTAAATCTTAGAAATGGTGAATATTAACGCAGAAAAGTCAAAATAACACAATGACAATATGTTACATTAACACAAGTGTATAATATTAAAAATTTCTACACGGATAGATTTCAATACAAGTACAAAATGTTTTTCTTTTACTGTGTATTACATTTTAACATATTATCATATATGTGTAAAATACATGTAAAAATACAAAAGTAGCAGAAATTTCTTTCTACCATTTAGGAATGTTATTATTATTATTTAATAAGATAAGTGTCGTAAAATAATATAATAAAATTATTAAAAAATTTATATTCTTGTTATAATATGTGCGACACTTACATGAATTTACTTTGCAAAAACCGGGCATATATAAAAATTTTGCGTGCACAAGTCGAACGCTAACGCTTTGAAGCTAACGCCTATAAGTATTCTTGAAAGCCAGGACTACAGAGTAACGACCTCTTTTTATCTCATTTATGTAGCTTATAGACAGTGCAGTGCGCACGTGCTCGTACAATGGCGCAAATGACACTGTTATGTAACAAGTGTTCTCTGCGTGTCGCTATGTGCCTCACACGATGTGTGACTACGATTGAGTTTTGCCAATCAATTTCTTTAACACTTTCGACACAATTCAAGATTATGCAAGACTTTAGTGCAACGTTCACCAAAAAAGCATAAGATATGTATTCGAGTAACTTGATCGAGAAACTTGATCGAGTGATTTTTTTCAATAAATGTTTAAAATAATTGTTTTTAATTAACATCAAGTAATTTTATATTTAATATAAATTTTTCAAATCTGAAGAATATTTTACAACGAAGCTTTAATCCATAAAATAAAGAATTTTGTGCCCGCCATTTTTTATGTACAAATTTTTTATCGTAATTTTTAATGTTTAAAAAATATTAACAATTATTTATGTGTCTGCACACATTTGCAAATATTAAATAAAAAAATTATATAAAAAGTATCATAAAGTTTATCCATTATCGCAGAGATTAAATTTCTAACAGGATAATAAATTACAGTCACGCAAGAAAAGCGTAAGGACTTACGTCTGTTAACAGGTTTCATCGTCCTTGACTTTCGTAGCGCGATTAACGATTGGTTTTTACTTACTAAACTACTACTAAAGTAATGTAATGTAATATGTTATGTGATATGATCTCACTACATTTTTGACCATTGCCTCTGTGAGGCAAATTCGAGGATAATAATATTTCTTATAGCATAAAATATCTTAGATAGAAATGATACTATTAATCTTCCCATAACTTATCGTGAAAGATATAATTTAATTAGAAAGTCTAAACAGCTCGTTGAAATTATCTACACGCATAAAAAAATTTTATTACCAAGATTTCATTATGGTTATATCTGACATTTTTTTAAATTTATGTATTTATATTTCCTGTTTATTAAATATAAAATATTAAATATAATACACATCAATCGCAATACAATAAATTAAAGTTTTAATTTCTTTTATTGTATAAAATTTCTTCATACAATCAATTATCATATAAATATTATTAGATGCTTATTTTCTCTCTAGGTGCGAGAATAAATAATAGCTATTGCAAGTAATTCAACAGTACAAAAGTATTACTTCGTTTAATTATGTAGACATAGTTTGATAGATCAAGTATAATTATTTATACTTGCTGTTTTTGTTTTGCGCACACAGGGTCGATAAAGATCAGAGGCGATAAACCGACAGGAATGTGCGGAATGTTCATTCAAGGTATATAAATATGCTTTATGGGCTATATCTGTGATCTGTGATAGATAACGTAGATATAGAATTCACCTAGAAGTCATATTAGATAATCCATGCCACTTTATACATCACTCTACATAATCATTTCATTGTTTCCTAATCATAAGATGTTAAATTAGATAGAGCCAGAAATTATCACGGCATTAATATATAAATCTGATTTAATCCGATACTTTGGGGATAAGAGATTCTTCGATTTATTAAAAGCGGACCTTTTTCATTTTTATTCCGATGATAATAATAACGCCAGCGAAAATAGTAAATTCTTCATTCGTTTAAATACTTTAAATTATAGTGTTTCGGAAAAGTATTTCTTATTAATCAAAGAATTGTGAACAAGTGCCATTTATAGCGAAATTATACGCCGATATATAAATAAATATAATAATGAACTGTAAGAACGAGATCTTACAAGTTACATTCTTTTTTTTCTCTCTTTCTTTTCTTCTATGATATCTTTTATAAAAACGTTCTCTTTTAAATCTACTTACGTATTCTATAAATATAGACAGCGCACTCAATGACTGCTCCAATATGACGAAACGTGCAAATTAATTAATAAATAAAAATCTATTAATTTTTGCTATCGCTGTCGCGTCGCTTCCAACATACTTCAATCTTCGGGTCGCCTGAGAGAAAAAAAAAGACCGGATCGAAAGGAAAAGCTCGGCATTAACATTAAACGCAACGGAGATTTTTATCGGTCTTTAAAAGGGCCTAGAATCAACGGACTTGTGGGAGCGCGTGCGGAGCATTCATTCGCCGTTATTGATTCCCCCCTCGCCGTCCCCATACAACCCTCCTGCACGCCCTGTGCTTCACCCTTCCCTCCTCGACCCGCCGCACAACTACGCTCCTTCTGCCGTTGATAAAATGCACTTGCAGACACGGTCGCTCTTTTTTACCTCTGTGTTGATTTCCCTTTATTTCAGCCAATAATAGGTACGCGCCAGTTGATCGATCGCGCGCGCAGCACACTTTTCTGATTTATCGCGAGTGCCCGCCTTCTCCTAGAACTCTCGCAAGGGTCCGTCGAAGGGAAAAATAGTACCTTGCGGGAACAGTGTTTGGTACGAGGCGCGTCTAAAGTACGTGATGATTCTTACTTCTTGTTGATGACTAAAACAGAGTTTTTTAACATCAAAATGCGAAGTTTATTAACTATAGCTGACGGAGGAAGAAAATGTTTAAGCAAATTATGTTTGGACTGAAGCAATAATTTTATTTATTTTTTTAATTAAAATATAATACGTGGGCAATAAGAGCCAAGCGTGCCGTTTTACCGCTGAAATTTATTAGAAAATACGTGTGGTAAAAAATTACGAACGGGCCTTTACATAGCTATTTATTTTTTTAGCTATTTTTATTTAATAAAAATGTTGACTTGAAAGGAGAAGAGTGTACAGTTATTTAAATATTCAACGCTTCGGAAATTGTAAAAATAGATTACAAAGTAAATTTCCACATAAAGGAAAATTTTTTCGATAAAGCATATTTCAATAAAAGACTATTTATAATTTTTCAACAAGGTAAAATATCATCCTGTTCGTTAAATATGCCTATTGTCGAATATAACAACAAGAAAACGGATATATTAAAAGTAATAGTTAAATTATTATTTAAAAAGCAGTAGATATATAAATTTTTTCAGAAATAGAAAAAGCTCTCGCACAAAATTGATTCCTTATTTGATAAAAATTATTATTAACCGTTATTATTAATCATAGCTTTGCAATATACTTTAAAATAAACTTTTTAATATATTTTGTGATAAAATTCAATTTTCTTTTTTTTTAGCACATATATTCGTGCTATAATATTTTTCCACATAATTATTTGGCTTCAAGAAAAGATTGAGTCTAAAAGAAATGTCCTTTCTGTAATGATGATCAATATATAACTGAAATTATTGAGACGTTTAAATCAAAGATATGAAAACGGTCATTAATTCCCTGCGTAACAGTGTCTTCACTGCTTACGGCATGGGCTTTCGTATTACGTAATCCGCTGGACGGCACGCGTATCGATTTCATGGCGCAAAACGTCGAAAGTCGTGTCGCGTGCTCCATCGCATTGTCAGGAACAAATAAAAGAAACACAAATGGAATTTAGACGGCATCAATAACTAATAACAAGGTACCATCCTGATATAAAGAATTGTATATAATAGCGATTTAAAACGATGCGATAGAAGACGCGAGCTTATCCAAAACATCTAGAAATCGACAAATCTCGAAGAATATACAGGGTTCTCCAGGTCAGGTCAATGAAACTTCAGGATCTCATAGAAAATTGAATTTGAAACAAAAAAGTTCCTATAAACATAGATCCGGAAACGCTTTGTTAAAAAGTTAGCACGATGGAGGGAGTCAATATTGCATAAATGCCAAAAGTGCATTAACTAAAAATTATTTTTTTTTTACTTTTAATAAAATTGTTGTCCTTCTGAATGGTCTTATTAATGTATAACCTTTGTAATATCCTTTTTTTAAAGTAAGTTTTGTAACGAAACGTTAGCGGATGTTTATAAGAGCTTTCTTGTTTCAAATTCAATTTTATGTAAGACCCTGAAGTTTCATTGACCTAGAACACTCTGTATATATCATATTGTTATTCCACTATCATTCGCTTAATAATAACGTCATGTTAATTTTGTTAAACTTTTTGTAGTTTTGTTTTAATAAGTATTATATATCATCATACTCTATCATCTACTTTTTTTCGCTACCATGCCATTATAAAAGATAATGCAAAAGTATACTTACATACGCGAAGATTGAACTGTGATTAGATGGATTAATATCAATTTTATAATTACCTAAAATTTACAATAAAAAATTCTAACTGATATTAACCGATCAAAAAGCGTGACTGTAAACGTCAGAGAAATGCCTATTTTATAATTTGGCAAAATTTAGCGCTGATTTATAGAATATATTCTTGAAATATCGTTAGCACAAGTTTAGAAAACGTGGTAGTTTTGTGTACAAATTTGAACATTTCAATAAATTTCCTAATCAATTATTTAAAATCCTTAAAATAGACCTATTGTAAAAAAAGCCTCTAATTGTAAGAATAAAATTCTCAATGGTTGAGGAGCTGGTATTTTTATTGCGATGGCTTAATGATGCGTACTCTCATATAACGACGGTAAAAAAGTAGAGTATTTGAAAGAACACGTTGTTAGACGCCGTTTGCATTCCGCTTGAATTCTTCCCGATTTTCCCTCTGCCTCTGTGAACAGCGATGTGAGCTTCGCATTTCGTCCCTAGACAACCCTGGCGCAACAGCGAGCGACGTGCAACAGATACATACCGCGTTATTATACACCCCCGCGTTCACGTGCCGCGCGCTACCACCACTACTAGCGCACCCGGACTCCTGCACCCGACTTTTTTTTCCGTCCCCTTTATGCCCGTTAATGACCGTATATGGTGGAAACAGCTGGCGCGCAGGAAATGAAACGCCACGCAACTCTCGTGAGTGATTCACGAACTCGAATATTCATGCCGCCGAGAATGAGTGAGATGTTATACGTGTATGCACCGCACTTTCGTTACCCTTTTGCCTCGTTGTGTCGCAAATGTTTCATTCGAAAAAATTCTCAAGGGGTTATTATAAATTGGATAGCAGTTGCTGTCCGTTTCCACTACGAACGTTTAATTCGAGCATTTTGTGTCAAATATGGTTGTCCGATTCGCATTTTATGTTTGCGCACTTTACGACTTACATATTGAACAAATTAAAGTCAAATTCACATATATCTTATCAATAAATTGTAAGAAAAAATACGTAGTAGATAAACAAATAAACGGCAATATTCCAAACTTAGGATTACTGGATCGCTGATGCATCCCGACCTCTCATTAATTAGTAAATTTAGTAGTTTAGCGCACAAATTATACACAGAGCGTACCGAAACGCTTACTCTTCTTTTCGTAAAAGACATAAAATAAATCACCGTCATGATCAAATGCAAATAATATCCCTGATGATTTTATCGGTATTTATGAAAAAAGAAAGATAAGATGCTTTTAGTCCATAGCCTATTTATTATAAATTATGTCTATAAATTGATCCACTTTTTTCCCTCTTCCAGGCTACACGCACGAGGCATGGATCAATCACGAGGAGCCGCCCAAGTACGCGACGCTACGCTCCGCGGCGGAGCTAGCGCGTCCGATAGCACCGTCGCCGCCGCCTCCGGTCGCGCAGCAAGAGCTACCGGTTCCAGTGCTGACCGGGCCGGGTCTGCACCAAGCGTCGCCGCATCAGGCGACGGTCATCGCCACGAGCCCGTCATCATCGTCGTCCTCGTCTTCGTCATCGTCCACCGCAGCGTCGCTATGCCTGCCGCCGCGAAAGAGCCTCTCGATGTCCTTCACCAGCACCGGCACGGCGCTTTCCTTACCGCCGAAGAAGAAAGACATCTACCGTCCTTACAGTCTGCAACCGATCTCGGAGATACGCACGTCCGCCGAGGAGGACCTGTCCGCCGCGCAAGCCATTCTGGATCTTAGCGCGTCGCCTGCCGCACCCACGCATTCCGTTTTTATTCATACCCTGTCGCCACCGCCGCCGCCACCGCCACCACCACCTCCGCCCGCCGCCGCCGCTGTTGCTGCAACGCCGAACGTGCCCGCATCGCAACAGCAGCAGCAAGAACAACAGCAACAGCAACAGCTACAACCAGCGCCGACAACGGGTATACAATCCATACCGGTCTCCGTGCTCGTGCCGGTGCCTAGCTCGCAGACCAATCAGCTACGCCAACAGGAGCAAACGCCACCGCAGCCGCAGTCGCCTGCAACCGCGGAAGCCACCGGCGGAAACTGCAACATCGGCAGGGATAGGTGAGTCTCGTACCTTCAACAATTTAACTCCCTTCCCCGTTTCACCGCCTCCTCCGGAGCAGGAAAGCGGTAATTTCCGAATTGTGAAATTCTGACAGTATTTACGAACACTTTGAGAGTATTATCTTACTTATGTCTTTTCGTTGCAAACGATGGTCTATCAAGTAACATTAACATTTAACGTTACCACTAAAAAAAAAACTTTGTAGGGCGTACAGTATGAAATATAGAAATTATGCTGTAGATTTTACATCCAACGTACAATTTTTGGAGATATTATGCATTTAAGAAGATAAATAAAATGACAACAAAGCTCGTTAACAAATTTTAATGTTCCTGTATCTATATTCGAAACATCTGAGCCTACAATTGAAGCCCCCAAGCAGTCTAAAGTCCCGAAAGCCCTACCGTGTGGGAATCATCATAACTATATCCACCCTTCAACAGCAACACCACCGGCAGCAAGACTGTTGCCTACACATACGAGGCCTTCTTCGTGTCCGATGGTCGATCGAAACGACGCGGTGGAGGCGCGGGCGGCGGCGGCGGTGGCGGCGGCGGCGGCAACGGTGCTGCTATACCTGACAAAGAGGCAGCCCAGCCGGACAGGCCCAAGTTCACGTGCACCGAGTGCGGCAAGCAGTACGCCACGTCGTCGAATCTGTCGCGGCACAAGCAGACGCACCGCAGCCTCGACTCCCAATCGGCCAAGAAGTGCATCCACTGCGGCAAGGCGTACGTCAGCATGCCCGCCCTGGCGATGCACGTGCTCACGCACAAGCTCGCCCACAGCTGCGGCGTCTGCGGCAAGATGTTCTCACGACCTTGGCTGCTGCAGGGTCACCTGCGCAGCCACACCGGCGAGAAGCCGTACGGATGCGCCCACTGCGGCAAGGCGTTCGCCGATCGCTCGAATCTACGGGCGCACATGCAGACGCACTCGGCCGACAAGAATTACGAGTGCTCGAGATGCCACAAGACCTTCGCCCTCAAGTCCTATCTGAACAAACACCTGGAGTCGGCGTGCCTGCGCGACGAGGAGATGCAGCAGCAACAGCAGCAGCCGCAGCATGCCAATAACAACGCCACGCAGCAGCAACAGAACACCAATCGAGGCTTGTAGCAGCGCTTCGAGAACGAGAACAACGACGCCACGAGGAGCGAGGATTCGAGAGAGAGCTAGCGGTGCCCCATAATCGCTGCTTGATCGCGAAGAAGCGCGAGGGTACGAAAAACGGAGGAGAGGATATAAGGTTTGCCGTAGATTTTAAGTAGAAAAGTGCCAGTAGAGACAGAAAAGAGAGTTAGAGAGGGAGAAAGCGCGAGAACGAGCGAAAGAGAGAAAGAAAGAGAAAGAGAGAAAGTGAGAGTGAAAAGAAGAGAGAGAGAGAGAGAGAGAGAGAGAGAGAGAGAGAGAAAGATATGAGTAGAAAATTAGATGGAAAGAAAGGGAGCAAGAGAGAGGGAGAGCATGAGTTTATTAAAAATGTCTAACATTAATAAAAACGTCCAGTAATATTAAGTTATAAAAAAAGAACACGTCGAACGATGACGTCCACACTGCAGAGTCTAGTCACTCTAGTCGATTATATACCTATTACATTGTATGATATTATATTATTATATTATATTATTATATACATATAGTATATATATATTTACTAGCGCGTACGATTCTAGTCCGCGAAGCTCGTTACGAAGACATTATTTATTAATACTTAGCTGCCTAAATTAAAACGGGGAGTAAAGCAAGAGATCTAGAGATTCGCCAGATCGACGATGGATCCCATAATCGCGGTTCACGAGCCGCGCTCGTCGAATCTCGATCACGGCGCGGCCTCGATCTTTCTCATTTTCGCGCTGCGCGATCGATGATCGAGGCCGATGATCACCGTAACACCGAAACACGCAGGTGTGATTGACGACCCCCCTCCCCCACGATTCGGGATTTTAATTTTTATTATTCGAGAGATTGCAAACGGAGAACCAACTGTTAATTAAATATGTATTTTTAGAGAATAGCAGAAACTAATCGGAATCGATTAAAGATTACCTATCTTATTTATTACAGTTTGTCAATATTTTAACCGACGACTTTAAGCAATTTCATTACTTGGGACGAGTCAAGTATTACCAAGTATTAGCTACTTAATTTCAATAATTGCGCTATGATCGATACAATATTAATACGGTTGTTCGCACTTAAAATTATCAATAGTAAAAAGGTGTTAACGGTTGTTCGCGGTGGACGTTCTTGTTTAATATTTTATTTGAGCCATTGGGATAGAGAAACGATGAAAGCTATAGCTAATCGATAGAGTGCGGTAACCAACGACTGCACATAGTCGAAGTATGCCACGCGCCGCGTTATCTTCGATATATATATATATATATATAAGCGAACGAGTATTCTTACTACAGATTCCGATGATGCGCGCTGGACGTTTTCATGGAACTCTTTATCCTTCCTCATATTTCATGTCGAGCCAAATCGTTAACGCACACCTGCGTATTTCGCACGATTATGCGATTTACGCGCCACGTGTAACCAGTAACACGCGCATATTTTCAGCGACTATATCGCGATATCGAATCGGCGCGAAATGGCGAAAAAATGTCGCGCGAAGTGTAGTCGCGGGGGATAGTCGCTTGCGCGAATCGACCGGTTGCGATCGCAAGCGCGCGAGCACGCGTACGAAATCGCAATAAACGGAAGTACACGTTATACACCACGTACTTAGAGCAAAATTTGAGTAATAGAATGCGTAACATTGTTATACACATATTTTATAGAAGCAATATAAGGGAAAAAAAATATGACGACACGTACGGTCAAAGCAATGTTTCGACACAACGAATTATATAATTATATACATGTAGAGGCGAACACATCGAAGTTTAACAAAGTCTCGAGCAAGAACCGACGATATATGCTTAGGATGGAGAACGATCGCCCAATCCACACCCCCTGGTCTATTTCTTGTGTTAAAATTCCCGTAGAGGAATCTCGAATGTCAAAACAGTATGGATTTTTTTGTTGTAATACATAGTTTGTGCTTTTGCAATTTTAAAATTACCACTTTTAAACCACTCGATGATACTTTTAAAAATTATATTTTATTATAATATTATGTTGTATCAAATTCATGGCTCTCTATATTGTTTGTAGTAATAATATGGATTGCTGTTATTGATATCAATTGATATTATACAGGCAAAACTAATAAATTCTACGCAGTGCATTCTACTAATTGCATAGCTCGTGCCGCATTGAGTATTTAATCACGTTTACGAAAAAAATCGCTAATCGCATTTGCGTGATGAATATTAGACGCTGATCTACATATTGAATTATATTAGTAGAATAAATTTGTTGTATTCATTCATAATTTAATCAGCATATTACGTTATGTCATAGTTATGGAACCGTATAAAAGATGATTATTAATTTCTTCATAACAATTAATTGATATTTCTATATTTCAAAATGAGGTAAAATCGATAGAATGTATCGTTGTGCATTTAATCACGAATTTAAAATAATTTTACACATTTTTTTATCCAATGAGAGAGAATAAAATCGCAATAAACGCGATCGGAGGGGTGTGGACAACACGCTTCACGTCGCCCAGTGGAAAAAAAATAATAATTGAACTAATAATAATCATTACGGCCGATGAGCGGGCGGGCGATCTGCCCGATCATTTTTTTTCTTTTGCAACGATCATATTATCAAAAAGCGAGATAACGTATTTCGCGCATGTACTTACCGTAGAAAGAACTCGCCGCCAAAAGTTGCAGGGAGAATAGAACGAACAATATTTTTCGCGTAGCTCGTTCCGAAATGGGACCGAGTCTTATATAGGATCGGCCGGCAATGCTTTAACGCGCAGTGGAGCTTCGTTCGACTTTTTTTTAAATTCCATCGCGCAGCACTAGCCGCTAATAAATACGCCACGCTGCTATTAATGCATATATAGGCATATAAATATACGGCTATAGAGCAATAAACGATTAAGCAATACTAATTTATTCGCGTAGCATACAACGAAAATCCGCAATATTGCGCACCGCTCCCTCGACTTACGTAAGTCTCACAATTTTCTTTGGCTGTTTCTCGTTCGTACGCGTCCTGCGTTTGTCGTCGTTTATTGTATCATTTGTTTGTGCCGTATTCTTCGTTTTACGCTTATTTCTTTATATAGAGATATTGTTACTTTCTCGATTTCATAGTCATGGTATCATAATTATAATTATTTGTATTTATTATTGACAGATTGTCAAGATATTGAAATGCATGCAAAAAACAATATATTGCATTGTACATATTTATATATCGGTGTGTGTGTGATACATGAGTTATCAATTTTAAACTATTTTTATGCATTAATGCAGATTTTCATCATTGGACCTATTTTGCCCTTATATTTCTCATGTATCACATATTAATTTCTTGACAACCTCGTCGTATATTATTGACATTATTATTGTATTTATTAGATTATTTATTATTAGCATTAGTATTTATTATTATTATTACTATTATTATGCTAGTACAACGATTTGATACAACGATTGATGATACTCATGCGTTTCAAGTATAAAAACTAAAACATGTGCAATTTCCATTCTTATTTGTAAAAAATGAAAATGCCGCCGCTCCGTGCGACAAGCTACTTTATTTTAAGATAATTCCGCGGGTATAATTACTAGTCGATACACTTAAACTTCCGGATCGTGGTAATATATATGCATAATATAACATTTATATACTATACGTACACGTAAACAGAACGTCCTCATTGGAAGTAGGGATAAATCCTAAAGCAATTCCCGACACTTTATTTTAAAAAAACAACTATCCTGTAACAGTGTTAAAGAGTTGCCATTTTATTCTATCTTATTTCGACAGAAATTGTTCACCATGTCCATCTGTTTTTAATAAATTTAATTACTTTTTCTAACGATCAGCTATTATTAGGAACGACAAAGAAAGAACTTACAATTGTCATCAATATTTTATCAATATTTTGCACAAGAATTCTTCTACTTTTGCAAATTATTAATTATTTATTATTAACCCAAATCTATGTATCGATTTATATCTCAAGCAATACTTAATACATAACAACATATATAATTGGCGATCACAAATTCGAACAATTGGAAAAAATTAATTGCGTATGTCTTATTTTCTCACAGAGGAACTTGTTGCTTTCGATTTTACCGCCGGTCGTGGGACATCTTGTATATAGTCGCAACTTATAGTTTCAACCGTGTATAGAGAGAATGCTCGTCGGACTTAAATGCCATTATGAAAAAAACAAACCGGAGCTTTAAAAGGGAGCTACACGATCGAAAGGGAGCATATCCAGTTGTTTTCTCACGATTTGTAGACGCGCAGTAGAAATTGAACAGCTGTAAAGCGCCGATTAGAAAAAAACGGTCGGCGGCTATAGTCATAATTAAGCGGATGGCGAGGGTTCGTTGTGGGAATTGCGTCGGTTCGTTAAACGGTCACCTAGTCAATTTCTTTCTTACTTTTTAATCCTTATTGTTACGCGACGAAGAAAAGAGTCATACCCGCTGCGGAAAATTCGTTCCCGGTAATTTATTTTTTTAACTCGTTTAAGCATAGTGATTAACGACTATAGAACGAAATCTTGTAGAGAGACAATTAAAGGATTTATTAAAATTACAAATATACCTTCCCTTCTCGCCCTTTTCAAGTAGTAGGACAATGCGATGTAACGAGCGCTGCATAATTTAAAGTTAATTATAAGGAGAAGGGACGCAAAAAGTTTTCCTGTGATCAATCTCAGTAATGATCTCCGCTAAAGATAACGATTTCATAAAATTACTCAATTCTACGCGATGATACGTGATCATCAGCTTGGTTATTATTTAAATCTATATGCGATTCTTGCTGCAAAAGTCACATCCTTACTTAATTGGAACGCCGATCTTTCTACCGCCATTAACGTCTTTAACGTTCGTAGGACTTAACGTTTTAAAAACAATCACCATACTTCTCTCGTACTTCCCTCGCTTTTCTTTCGCGGATATGTCATTGCCTTAAATGCCAACAGAGCGGCTACTCCTATAGCGAATTTCTCGAGCCTCGCCAACACTTGGAGTCGAGGCCGAACCGTCTCGATTCAAGCTCAACCCTGTTATGTCGTGGAATCGATGTTACTTAGAGGTGCTCAAAGAAGTGTGTACAAAAACATAAGAGAAACAGAATATAGATAAACGACATTAAATTTGATGGTATATTTATTGATAACGAGAGACGAATGCGGCGAATATACTTACGATTTAGCGGGTAGGAGCTCTATCGGGCGTAGAAGTAGAAAATAAATGCGTTTCATAGCCGATGCTCTTGTGTAAATAATCCCTATCTTACTCTTACGCTCTTTAATCGCGGGCTTGTAGTGACATAGTAAGCTTCTATATTGCTATATTGTACTATATCGATTGTATATGCAATTGGTCGAGGGAAGGGCTCTTTTCGTAAAAGTTCGCACTATTGCCACTATTGATACGCGCGAATGTGTAATTATCTTTTATTTTCAAATTTTCATTTGTATATAACAAACGTGACTTTAGTTTAATCGGTTTTGCGCTAAGATTTTGTCATTTTCATCATTAAAACCATGTTATATAAGAGCTTTCACCCATTTGGATCAAATTAATTTATAAAATCAATTTATTTTATTTATACTTTAAGTTTATCATTCGTATTCAACGATTAGGAAAATGATTCATCAACGGCGGTCGCGCGCGAGAGCTCAAAAAGTTTTTGTCGCCATTGTGGTCGGTGATACAAGTAGATATAACGCAAGCAACGTCACATAACATGAGGCCATTTAAAGATACATTTTTAATACTATATTACGCATTAACGAATATTTAATAAAACGTAAGCAGCCCAAGCTCTATAAGCAATCCCTAATCACCTGATGTCGCTTATAATAATTCAGGGCGTCGTTATAACGCGTAACAGCGCGATAAGAAATAAAAAACGAGGAACCCTTCCCCGTCCAATCAAAAACTTATAAATCCTCCTCTTTCGTACTTTCCGCTTCGATCTGAAAAACTTTGGCTCCTAAAGAAAGCCTTCTCATGGCGTGCTCGAGAAGTCGAGGTCGGAATCAACGTCGGAAACGTACTTCTCTTCATGGCGCAGTATAAACAACTTCTGCTAATAAAACTACAGAACGTGTGCGCAATATTTTCGTGCGACCGACGTGGTCGGACGAAGATTCTTTTACGCACGCACACCCTTGCTACACGCGAACGTACACACGTAATGGCACAACACACACACACATCCACACACGTACACACACACACACATGCGGCAGTCCTCTCTTGACTATTAGTCCTTCTACTCTTCCATCTCGAGTGTCCTTGCACCTCCCAGTGGTTTTAAGGTCAGACGGCCGGGAAATTCCGGTCGAGTCGTCGTACGCCCTAATTGGCAAGCTCGCCGCCGTGAAAATGGCCACGCTTTCCCGTACTATACGCTTCTTTCGCGTCTCACACAGTCGCGCTTTCGTTTTCCACGAGGATTTTTCTCTCCCACGCTCCCGGCTTTGCCCCTCGCGATTTATCGAATTCGACTCTCCGTTTTAATTACGTCGCGCTTTCCGCGACCCCGGGCGAAATATGCTGCGCTGCCAAATATATATATTTTTTATCAAACTGATATCTCAAACCACCGTTTAATTTCGCCGTAATATGAATTAAAGCAAGTCCCTCCCCCCTCCTCTCCAACGGAGGACCGCCTATAAAACCCAACATTGTTTTAATCCACATCGGGGTGAATTCGCGCCCGTGTCATTTTGTTTTAATCTACGTTTGATTTAACTTTAATTTAGCCCGCGCACAGGTCGACCGTCATTTTGCTCCAATTTACCTTTGATTTAATTGCAATATCCGGCCGCGCCTGACCATCGTTTTATTTCAATTTATCTTTGATTTAATTGTGATTTCCGTCCACGCCGTTATTTTGTTTTAACTCCCGAGGCCGCGTATTTATTTGAACCGCGCATTTCCGAACCGCCCACGCCGTGGAATCCTCATTTATATCGTCCCCCGTAATTCGCGCGTTTCCACTGATTGTGAGATGTAAAAATCAAATTTATCCAATAGAATTTCCAATCGAAAGTTGATAGAATTATGCTTAATAACGATATATTGGATGGCACGCGTGGGCAAATCGGGGCCGACTATAATGTTCCCCAGGAAAGAATGGAGCGCGATAATAATCAGTCTCTGAGTAACGTCAGACTGTCGAAAGAGGTGGCTGACGTGCGTGAGTTTTTTAAATAAAAAAATATCCGATTTTTGCGCGCGCGCGCGTCGTTTCAATCTCCCCGCGGACGTTGCAATTTTATCGCCATTGATCAACGTGCCGATACGCGTCTGCGTGTAATCTGCGCTAATTAGGCGTAATTTTCAGAAAACACGCGACACGCGGATGTACACGGAAATAGGGGTGTGCCCGGAAATCGCGCGATACACGCTAAACGGCGAGCAATCCGCTTGTCGGTGGCGGATTCGAATCGCGTGCTCGTAAATCGGTACTTTCGCAAAACCCACGTGTGTGTGGCACGCGGTGCGAACGGAAAAGAACTTGACGAGGGTCCGATCGAAGATAGAATGAAAATCGACGATTTTTTTTATCGCGCGACGCGTATCTCGATTATTTATCCGAAATGAACAATTTTGGCGAAGGCGCGAAAATTTTCAAGGCGGCGAAAACACACTCAGACAGCACGCATGTCCAAAGTCGAAACATAAAACATCATAAAGATGTCTTTAAGACGTCCTATGTCCCGATTTTGGACACGGTGCTGTCTGGGCAGCTTTTCGCATTCGATCGACACTCTCGGATCTATCTCACGATGCAACGAAATGATTCTTCTCTCAGATAAGGTATCCTGTGTTAGACATACAGACCAGATAAACGCGCGACATACTTTTGTAATCCTTCCAACGAGGGCCTTGACAATTTTTTAATCGTTTGTTAGCTGCCTTAGGCATAAGCGAGAGGAAGAGTATAAAAAAGACACAATTAAGAAAGGAAGCGGAACGTCAAGCGGAATTTCAAGGAGTGATAACGTAAGAGATAACGGTCTTCGGATCCGAAATTACATGCTACTCTCTTTACTCTCAATCGCGATTAAGCGTGACCAGTTTTTACGGTTATCGTAGATCGGTCGAAAGTCCAAACGAGGCTAATTGGGCAGCCGTAGGCTATCCAAGCTTGCTAAAACGAGAAAACAAAATCGTTAATTACGGAACGTTTCGTACCGGCGTTAACTATGATTAAGTGAATATTCCATTTCACTATTTATATCATAGTGTATCGTAATCTACGATCTAAAAGAGAAGATAACGTTTACCGGAGATTAATGATGGGAAACGACTTTTAAAGTACGGAACACCGAGCGTACGTCAAATTTTGTCGAAAATGATAATCGTACCAAGCGGTGGATCGACATGTTCCTCGAATGAGGAATCAAATATTTCATACGAACGCAGAAGCACAAATATTCTAGTTACGGTGACCAAATTACAACTAAAGTAAGCAGATTTGACCTAGATATTGTCGGATTCATAGCGTATATTTCAAAATCTCTCTCCGTTTACTTCAAATACGGTACACGAAGTGCTAGGCAAACGCGCGTTATGAAGTGATTATATCTTAGATCGTTAATTATGTTCTGTACTGTAACCAAAACGTTGTAGGATAACGGCGTTAATCACTTGACGGGGTTGTCTGCAGAAATTGCCGCTAAGCTAGTTGGAATATGTCATATTGGGGCTCTAATGCACGTTACGTAATTTACATTGCAATATCACTATCATCTATCAGTGTCGTTATAACATGATTATCATTTACGATGACATTTCGCAGGATTGCATGCAGTCGGATAGATACTCTGACAATATTGAAAGGGATGAATGGATCTGACTTTGGTGTAGGGAGAAAACGTTGTTAACGTTTGAGGTCCAATTTAATTCATAACGTAACAGGGATGCTTACTAATACCATGGTATTTTAACAATTTATTATTCATGTAATATTATTAAAATTAATATTACAATGCTGCAGTATTATCACCCAACACTTGACGTGAATCTCACATATATTTGGTACCAACACTACCAACGTAACGACAATTCAATGCAATGTATACCAATAATGTTCAACGATAAAATGATACTATCGGAGTAAGCATCCCCGGGGCAAGTGTGACGTTGAGAGAGAATTCGCGTTGTATATCCAGTATATATTCAGAAGATCCCGGATACCCTAGACTCCTTTTCCGTCGATAATAAAATGCGCTTGACAGGACGACACTTAGAGATCCATGTGTTCAGAATCTAATTCTAGCGTTAAGTACATGCCAAGTATAGCCAACCGGGTTTTCCTAACAAGTCAAAAAACTGGCAGAAGTAACGAGTCGTTTTTATTAATTCTTAGGGATCTTAAAATCCTAGAAAATGGAGAAGCTTTAATTTACGATTTCTATTCGTCAAGCTATTGAAAGTGCGCGTGGGCTCAAAAATCGTGATGATGAATATCCTGTGAATATCCTGTGTGTGACTGTGTGTGTGTATGTGTGAGTGAATTAAATTATTACTTTCTCGAGTCAGATCCGGAAGCTCAAGAGTTGATGAGAAATGAGAAACCGACTTACATACTTTATTATTTAGCGTTACCAATTAGTCTCCAACGCGCGAAGATTACGCTTTTTGTCACACCGCGAGAAGTAATTCCCGATCGAGTAATCGGGGACAACGGGTACTATCGCGTGGCTCAATAATAAATTCCGGGGTAGAAAATACGCCCGGCGAGAGAGACGTATCTCACTTATAAGTACAAGGAGAAATTACACCGGATTACAGATGTCTATCGTAGCGGCGAACCGTTACCTCATATATAGATACGACTTATTCGCCGGAACGGAATATTCGTGTCACGATTGTGCAAACTTCCTCGCGCGCGCTGATTATACGCTCGTTATGACACCGTGCTGCACTTCCGACTCGCGCGCAATTTGCGTATTGCGGACGGAGATTGTGATTTGTGAGAGCGGAGAAAGAGATCGGCGCGAGTGACGTTGATTTTCGCGCGGGGAGAAAGTGAGCGAGGAAGCATCTCGCGGAAAAATCGAAAGTCGCCAGCGCCGACGTAATTAAAATCGTCCATCCGATTGATCGTCCGATCGATCGAATACGAAAGCGTGGGACATTTGTTTCGCGCACGGATTGTAACGAGGATGTAACGAGGTTGTAACTGACGCGCGCGTTTACCGATACATTATACATAGTAAGTATTACGATACTTACGGATATACATGCGGACTCACACGTACATACACTCGAATATACAACACAATTGTAATTACGTACACACGTACATACATGTATACATATATATTAAGACGACTCGACTGTAAAAGTAATATCGTTAAATATCATTACATTAATTAGCATTGGTTTCAGTCTCGTCCCGTATTTTCTTTCCGCCACACGTAATAAATATGTATATAAATATATAAATATATAAATATTTAGGCGATACACACACAACGATGTCACGAGTACTAGGAAGTAGCGGTATAAAGAACTATTTAAACGAAATCAGCACTTAAAGCATATATTGTATAAGCAGCAAGATGAGGTAAACTATTATTAAATAATGTTATACTGGCGAGAGCTGGGTCCCCAGTCGGGCCAATATTCGATAAATATCGGCGTGAAAGTCTTGAATTCACTTTTTTATTTCTTCGATCATTTCCGACAAGTGCGATACGTGCGTTTCGATCAAGCGGCCGGTTCTATACGCTCTTCCTTTATTTTGTCGCTACGTGTGCCACGAATATCAATTCTTGTCCGTGTCGATTCCTTTCCAAGTTTCATTCATTAATCATACGTGCAATCGCTGTTACCTACGCGATGTTGCAAGTAACATGTGTATGTGAAACACGAAATTTCTCTTTTAGAATTTGTCACGTTTTAAGCTTCTTTTATTATTCCACAACAAAATATATTTATTTAAGTTTCATAGATTGTCCAATAAAAGCAATAACTGAAAGCAATAACGATTAGTTACATAAATTCATTTCTTAACTGAATTTATCCGTTTTGTTTAAATCATATTATTTGCTAAAATAACAAAAGTATATTAAAGTATCAAGAATATTTATAACAAAGCAATTGACGTTGTGCATGATTAATGCATCGACGTTAAAGATATTGTGATATTCAACGTTATAAGAAACAAAAACTATTTCAGACACCAGTGGCATTTGATAAAGAATGGATGGAATATCGTTGTTACATCGATGTTGATTGAATATCGACAAGCAAAAGTTGCACGCTATACGTTTACTTTACATATAAATCGTGTCGTTAGGATGTAGCGCTTGATAAATATGATACAGCTAATGAAGAAATCCTAAGTTAATCTAATATTATTCAATATTATTCAATTAATTCAATATTTTCTTATTTCGAATTTGATTTTTCAGATAAAAATTTTTCGGATAGAAAAAATCCAAAATCAGAAAAATGTTGTTGGAATTAAATTCAGTATTTTTAATTAAATATTTTATTTTTGTACATAAACTTTGTCGATTACACACATGAAAAAGAAACTGGGAAAGGCGCTGCACGAACATAGAAACCAATTAAATAAAGTAAATGTTTACGAGTTTCTGTCGAAACGTATACAGGATTCGCGATAAGACATACAGAAAACGGAAACATCTTTTACAGTGGATTAGAGTTCAAAAGTGCGTTCGGAAAATCCGGTAAAGCACTTTGTATCGAAAGAAAACTTTAAGTAGATAATGGACGCTTAAGCCGGCCGAAATTTCGATGTCGAAAGTCGTAAAGTATTTACGGAAGTTTTCGGAGCTTTTTGTTTTCGCTTAAAAAAAAAAGTAAAGAAAATATCTTCCCTACCGTTCCCGAACGGTTCGATCATTTTAATTACGTAACTTTATCGCGAAATGTATACTATACGTATAGTTTCCAACACAAACGCACCAATGAACACCAAATGAATTTTTATCGAGAAGAAGGGTTTTATTTATTTCGCGAGTTTGCGCGAGGTTTTACAATTAGTAAGCAATGGAAAAACCGAGTAATTCGCGTCTTAACCCAAGAGCAATAACGAAATCAATGCGGAAGAAATTAATTAGTCGAATAGTGGCGGTACTCCTCCCGCATCGGGGATATTACACGACTGTACTTGTTGATCGCGGGTGTAGAGTGCCGCGGGTCAATAATAAATAAATATTTGATAAATGTCTCGGCTGTTTTCGAATTCCTCCCGAATGAATCATGCCGATGAGAAACGCAGAACACCCTTTTGATACTTACTTCAGAACGCGCGAGCGAAATTTATGAATTTCACATCTCATATCTAGTAAAGCGATCGTTAATCGATCGCGCTCGAATCAGGGCAAAGCAATACTCAATCTAGCATAATTTTACGTGTAATGTCCAAGCAAATGTACAAATGTTTGAGCCAACCCAAACGCGAAATTTCGATGTTCCCCCGTTTCGGATTATACTTTCAATGCTCGTGATTCGCGATTAATTCGACAGCGCTGAAAAAAGGGGAGAAAAGAAATACGACGCATACAAAGATATTAGATTCTAATAGAACAATATAACAGCTTTAAAAATTTAACATTTGCAGATAAGAGAAAAATATAAATTTTTTAGAATCATACACTTTTTACGAAATCTTGTAAATCATAAATTATCCGGAATAGATGATTCGTTGGTATGTTTAATAATATTCACAACTAATAAAGTAAGCAGGTGTAAATGGCTGAAAATATGAATTTGAAAGTCCAATATAAAAATTACACGACAAAATAATTCGAGAAACGCGATGCGCTGTAGAATTGTCGTGTAATCACGAAGCACACGAATTTTTCATTGTTTTTGCGTTACGCGAAGAACGTGACGAATGCGATCGAGGGAATCGGGATCGAGAGAGGGAAAGAGAGAAAAACAAACTCGCTCAAGGGTGAAAACGAGTCAATAATGATGAAACTGAGTCAATAAAACTTTTCAAGGATGAAACTGAGTCAATAAAACCTTAATAAGTGACGTTAATCGACTATAATAGTGATATTAAGTACAAAAGAGAGAGCGAAAGCAAGAACAATTCGCGCAAACGGACTATGTAAGTGGTTTTCCGAATCCCTCTCTCGCCAGTTGGTGCTCGATCGATTCCGCGCACGTTTGACATAAGGGAAAAAAATATAGATAAATAAAAAAAGTAACGCGCGTGTTGACTCGCGCCGCACTTTCGGGATGCCTTAAAAAACGAAAGCCGAAAATCGAACTCGGTTTCGAATGTGTGTCCGCGACTTGTCGCGGGGCGTTAATGTTGTAGTTAGATGGTTAGTAAGGCCGGTTCCTTGGAAATTGTGAGATGATCACTTTTCGTACTTCATGTCGTGGAAATATGTCTTCTACATCTGTCGCCGTTTACTGTGCTGTCCACTTTGTCTGTTAACACGCTGTGTGTACACGCGTGTCTTCGTGTACACGCGTCGTCCACTGTGTCTCTGCGTGTATGTCAAAAGCCTTCACGGCTGTCGGCCGAAAAGGCGCATAATTAAAAGGAATGTCGCACGTATATTTGCCTGTCGTTAAAATTGTACGCGCGCCCGTGTGTGCGAGGTAACGCATTTACGAACGACATAATGAACGGCCTCTCAACTCAACGCTGAAATTGATCGCGGCACCGTCAAACGATAGAATAAATAAATGACGAAATCGATAGTCAGGGGTTGTGTATCTGCGCGGACACCAAAGAGAATTGCAATATATTTGTAACTGAGTTACCTCGCGATGACACGCAATCTGAATTCGCATTACAAAGTCCCATCGTCCGGTTCCACAATATCAAAGCGAATTTGAAAAGAATTAATCGCGCATTATGATTTTCAACATCAAATTTCAAAGATCTACTTATTTTCGAGGAAAAAAGTCAATTGGCACATTTTCAAAATTTAGTTTAAAACTATAAATCATTCTCGACACTCTAATTTTCATATATACATTGCCCCAACAGCAATAATATCCTGTATATCTACAGAATATACTATAAGGATGTACTTAATATATTGAGAACATCCTTATAATATCTTATACTTTATGATATCCTCTGAACATTCTCAGAATATACATTTGCTATTAGGGTGCATATATAATTTGAAATATACGTATAACGAGTTCATTCGTTATCATCATCCTCGCTAGGCGGTACAGCAATAAATTCAATGAAATATTCGTCAAAGAATGAAAAAAGAATGTATTTTGAATGTGTGGAGCCGGGCAGGAAACTCCTATCTATTGCAATATAATTATATCGACACGAGCCACTTCTTCCCCCTTTCATCTTCTCAACGCTCTTTTCTCTTACTATTGGAAGCTCGCAGAGTCCATGTTAATCCAATTAAACGTGATCTTAAATCGTTGTTAAGTGATAAGGAACGGGAAGGAGATTACAACGATTAAAGCAAAGCAACAAATTCTACAGAATGAGTTTGTTCCCTGGTATGGAGGGAACGGGAGAGTGAGAGGGAGAGAAAGGAAGATAGTGAGAATATGAGAGCGAAACAGAGAGAAAGAGAGAGAGAGAGAGAGAAAGAAAGGAAAAGTGATAGAGAAAAAGAAGAAGAAACAGAGAAAAAGTGCCTATACGCCAGTAAATTATGTATTTAGCGTGTTTAACGCGTTTCATGCGAGTACGGTCAGTGTCAATTACAGGTTTGAAGGAACTGTGAAGACGACGTTGAGACGAAAGCAATAACACGGCTCCCTAATAAAACGGCAAATCATCTCGGCTATACAGTAACGCGATTCTGAATTATTATTATTCTTGTTATTGACGGCGAAAAAAACCAATAGTTGCTTGTCGAACGGCATGAAAACAAATTTACGAAGTAACGAGGATGATTTCCGCGCTTATTGTTGCCACGATTCAATGAAAGTGATCCATCCGATAAATCTATCGTTCCCTCATCTTTGAAGTTGAATTGATTTTAACACATAAATTTATTTATCGAAACTCATCAGATGTATGACAACAGAAAAATACAACCCACGTAAAAACGCTTATTAGCATAGATTTCTGACATTCTATTTGCATATTCATACAATTACGTAATGAGATTTTACGTAACTTATCATAAAATCGTGAAATAAATTTCTAAATCGAAAATGTCACCACATCTCAGTTCGCTTTCTCACATCTGTGCGTTTCACCGCCCAATTACGAAAAAAACAAATTAAGAGATTCAATCCGCTAAAAAGAAGGAAGCAAGTGGAGGGAACCAACATACGCTTTCGACGAAATCGTCCTCGTTGAATCGATAGCGAATAAAAAACGGCCGCGACACTTTCAGGATATATGTGATATCAGGTGAACCTTTACCTTACCTATAACGCATATAGATATTAATATTGTACGTATTGTGATAGTTATCCGTAAAAAAGAAGAACCCAGCAAAAAAAGATTCGCCAATTCCGAACGATCCTACATCCCTTTCCGCCCACATCCCCCATTCCGAGTACGACTGATATTTACAGGATATTGTTCCAATTGGATGCTCCCAAAGAAGCCGGGGTATTCAAAAGCAATAACTTGGTAGACGGTCGTGCGTCCTTGATGAGGCGCGCGCGTCCGATATAATATTTAAATACTAATTAAAGAAAACGAGAGAAAGAATGAGAGAAAGGGAATGCGAGAGAACGAGAGTGCGAGACGACGGAGAGAATGGGATTGAGAATTAGATCGACAAATCCGCAATAGTTTAAGCCTACGGATGATGTAGCCGACCGCCGATTATTTACGTATATACGCGCGTTTAAAACGGAGTTAACGGCACGTGTAAGACAGAGAAAAGAAAAGCAAAAAATAATCTAATGACGAAATACTATATCGCGTATAAGAAGCAGAATGATTAAACGCTTGTAAATAATGAGAAGAGTATAGCGAGCATGATTTGTAGGAAATTAAAGAGTACTCTATAATACTAGAATTAAAAAATAGCGTCTAATCGCGAGCGAACATAGGATCCTTTGATTTCGCGAGAAATGATGGGAAAACGAGATGCATATAATGCACAATTTCACCGTAAAAGCGTGTGCGAAACAGGTGGAGAAATAAGAGGAAGAAATCACATGGAAGAGGGAAAAGAAAGGAGAGAAAATGTGCGTAAATGTGAATGAACGAATGCGTATGCCGTGTGTATGTGTGCACGCACAGGTATTTTATAGCTTTTACTTAAGAGTGCAGTACACACGCAAAACATAAAGTTAACTATATTTATAGAAATATGTTGACGCAGTTATTACCGACGAAATTATATCGAATTAAGTAATAGGCCAGCGTGATTAAGTGAATCACGGTTAATCGCGCACGTATGCACGTGTGAGCGAAAAAGAGAGAAAGAGAGAGAGTGCGTACTTTATCCGCTATAGTGCGTTTGGACAGCAAGTCGTAAATTAAGAATTACAAGACCATTATGGTTATCATTATATACAGCAATGATAACGATGAACAATATTATTATTATTATCATTATTATTATTATTATTACCACAACACTAATCTCACTATTAATATGATTACTTATTAATTAGTAATGAGGAAGAACTACCAATAAAAATATACCTTGCATGATTAGTAGGGCTATACTGCCGCCGAAGCAATACAAAGAGCAATATAGAGTTAAAGACGAGCGTAATTAACGGCGTAAAGGTACTAAAGGTAAATTATATTATACCGATAATAAAAAAAAATTCGTAGATAACACACATCGTCTCTATACACTTTACACGCATGTGGACACGCCCGCGTGAGCACACTTTTACACACACAAGTATACACGCTTTACGACACATACACAAACACACACACATATATTACACACAAACACGTATAATGTACACGTATACAGACAGACATTATGTATGGCCCTTAACTTATTCTGACCGTAGTGCTAATTGTACTTAGCATTTACGTAGATGACACTAATTGCCTAGATCGACCAGCCTGGCTGGCTAATAAATTATTTGCCGATCGAGACTACTTTCGACGGGAATAACGTTGGCGCGTTTAGCACGTAGAGAGCGACGATAATAAACATTCCAGACGATTGTATTTCGCCTCCGAGGTAGTGATATAGTTATTGTAGACCGCTAATGTATTTCACTCGGTGCCTGTGACAGCTGGGATTGCGCTATCTATGCTTATCACGAATCTCGAGGTTCTTTTTAATTTGAAACCGGAGCAGTTGAGGGGAGAAAGAAAATCGACATTTCAAGCACACTTGTAGGACACTTCTGCATTCACATTTACAACGGCCATTCGATACTAACTACTCGAATTATTCGTTCAATCACACGAATCCTCTCTTGAGCAAAGAAAGAAAAACATGGCTTTAAGTAAACACTCGTTTTAACTCGTCTTAACGGACGGTCTCTCGTCACAATTTCAGGATTAAATTAAATCTCTATCTTTATTATTTATTGATAAAAATGCGGAAATTAATTGAATATATTGCGATTAAAAATTTGACAGAGATATCTAAGACGCAGACGAGAGAATAAATAAAAGAGTAAAATATAATCCTATAGCTTGTAGTTTCCGGTAACCTCGAGTACGCAAAGGCGTCAACTTCGATTCCTCGTTCAGCCGTAATTTAATTACGGCTGAATGAATGACAGCAAATCGATAATATCCAATGAAAGTTATTCTCCCGCTGATACTTCGATAATGGAAGCCTCGAAATTATTTAATTTCTTTAAAGAGACACACTACTTTACATCGCACCGAATCCGCGCAAATTTTTAATCGCATATCCTCAAATTAGCAAAAGTCCTTCGATCGTTCATCGAGAGAGTGTGAATCGAGATAAATGTGGAAATATGAATTACTCGTGCCATCGAAATTCCATGTAAGCTTCATTGAGTCGGAAATTTCGTTAATGTGAAAGAGACACGATTGAAACGTGATATCTATAATATTCGTTGAAGCAACATTTTTGTCCGATGCTCAAAAAATGTCATTTGTATCTCGCAGTTAGCGTTAAACTCGTTTGATTTCGTCTCTCATTTATTTTGAGAAAAATTTATGTGTGAGAAAAACGCGTGTGTTACATCGTAAAACAATCAACGTTTAACGCTAAACGCGGGATACGGATCGCGGACAGTTAATAGTTATGAGTGATTCGTTACGCGTGTTATAAAGTCGCTCGAGAAATATATATTATATATATATATATATATATATCGAGGATCTTCGTGTCGAACGACCAAGCTGTTCATGGGTACCAGCTGGAACACGTAGTATTAGCATGGTGTGAGAATGATAGTGACGCTAGATGAATTAGCTTTAAGCTTCTTTCTCGCTAAGAGAGAACCTATTATTGTAACGAATATTTACATACATTTGTATTATTTGTAAACTAGCGCTAATACAAAACTCCAATTGTGCATCGACACGCGAAACAAGATCCTTAAAAAGTCCATCCTCCCCTCCTCTGCCCTCCTCATCCATCTTCCCCTATCTTTGTAAACCTGCCTCCTAACCGTATTCTGGCTCGTGCTCCAGCGGGCCGCTCTTTTTTGTAAAACTAGTTTTTGATTTCTTTGTTCTGAAATCTGTAATCTTGCTCTATAACGTTTCGTCTATATATCTCTCTGTATATCGGGCCTTTTCTCCAATTGAAAGAAAATGAATAAATAAAAAAAAGAGGAAGAGAGACGAAAACAAGAACCTTACCTATCCCGACATGCTTCTCATAGTGTTGGATGGTAACGTTACAAGACAAAAGGGAAAAATAAACGTTAATTGAGCATTGTTATCTATGTAATACAACATAGGATGTTTTGTATTATATTTTCATAATAAATAGAAACGTAGAAAAAGACGTATTAACCACACTCGTGTCATTTTATCACTCGCTCGATACCTTTCGCCCCCTATCGCCCTCATCCCAATAATTAAGTCTCTTTGATAGAAATAATTATTGAATAATTAAATATCTGATTCTTGCGTTTTTTTTTTAAATCAATCCGAAAAATTTGAAAATAAGATTAATTTATATTAAAACATTTATTTAAAAATTGATTATTAATAAATTGGAACCAATTTTTGTTTTAATTAAGTTACATCTAAACCTGATTAACTGTAAGTGAATTTAATTTACAATTCAATAACTTAAGTTACGTTACAAAGATAAATTTTTTAGTTTAATTGTTTACAGAAATACAGAAATATATATATCTATATATATATATATGTATATTTTTTATATATCTATATATGTATATGCTCTAAAAGAAGAAAATGCTCTAATTATCTCTGAAGTAATAGCTAAAAATAAAATAAGTAGATTAGATTTAAAATATTGTTCTAACATTTTAAAGATGTTTGTAGATCTGAAAAAAAAACGATTAAATGTTTAAAATTTGCTCAAAATGCAGATCTTCCATGTTTTTATACAAATATTTGTCCTACAGATTTTTTTTTTGTATAAGTTGCATCATTATTCACATAATATCTACTTTCACGTTAATCTATTTAAAACTGTTGATTCAAGAAATGTTATTTAAAAAATATTCTCTTATTAAATAAACTGCATTACAAATAGCAATATTTAAATATTATACATAGTTATTTTATTATAATTGAAAACGAAATATAAGCTGTCAGAAAGCGGAGGGTCTCTCGATCGTGAAAAGTGACGGGAGACGTAGGTGGGTCAGATAAGCCCGTTCCAGAAGGTTGCGATCGATTTTGTGGACACATTCCGAGTTGATGGCGAAAACTAACAATAACCAACGCGGAAGAAAACAGATTATATTTTCAATTTCGATGAGAAACCAAACAACATTTCTTATAATGGAAAGTTTGCAACTGCAGAAGAATTAGGATATAGAAAATCTCATAAAATTTTAATATATTTCTTCAATAAATTGAATGCAGCTAATCAAAAGAAATGGTTTTAAAAAGAAGACAATTTAATTAATTTTTAAGATCCTTAAACCGGTTTAATTTTGTCACACATGATATCGAAAGTATTCCATCTTATAATACCTATGCAGACTCAAAGCAGAGACTTTTATTTCTTATAAAACAAAAAATAAATAAGTTCCTTTACAAAAAGCAACATTTGTTAATAGATATACCTAATTAGTTACATTGGCAAAATATTGCATGCGCTCACATATGAAAATTATTTTAGTAATTTAAGAAATGTAGAGGGACTACATTTTCCTTAATATTTTGACATTTGTAAAATATATAGTATATTGCAGGAATATGGAAAAAAGATTATATGTATACGTGTATGCATATTTATCATTGCTTCACAATCAGTTGACGTCATACGACGTCAGACGACGTCAGACGTCAGATATCACGAAATGCGTTATCCAATTGCATCCGAGCGAAAACCGAAGGGTAGCTTCAGACTACTTTAGAGAAATGAAATTGGAGCAGTAGGCTTGACGTTCAAGTACATATTACCTGATATTCCAGCACGTATTATTGGCTCAAGCTCGAGAGGCTCCGCGAAATCTATAGAACCGGTCACGTATCGGCTCTTTCATTATAAAGCTACCGTACTCTGCCTGCAGTGTGACTAAAAAGAATAAGTACGCGAACGTGTTGAGCTTCCTTCGACTTTTCTTTCGATCCGGGACAAATTTCGCTCATTTACATTTACATCCTGCCGTCACCGAATGCACGCGACGACAAATGAGAACCTTTATCCTGCTGCAATACCGCGATGTCGTGTATTCATCGCAATCATCACGCGATCTGCTATGTCGCAAGCATTTGTCCGTTGTTTGTACAGAATGTTGCAAGACTATATCTAACTTTTTTCTGTCTGCGAATGTGAAGTCAATTGCCTCTGAATAAGAATTTCTCTAAGGTCCATATTGTTCATGAAGTTTTATACACGATTATTGATAGTATTATATGTATATAAATTAATAAATATAACCATACATTTGTATTCTATATAATTCTGAAAAATCATGCATACCGCGCGCGCTATACCCCGAGATAATATGCACTTTTCTCGATATTTTGAATGATGTCCCCAGATAAGGGCATCCCTTGACCTTACACGTGCCTCCCTCGTTCCGATCCCGGACAATGTAGAAAGACAAACCAGGCGCTCGCATCGGAGGCGCCGCGCGCCGTGGAATTTAACGCGGCTGATAAAAACGGCAAACAAGTAGGCACAAATAAATCGCATCGCTGGCGAAATGAGGCGGCGCCGCTGTGCTTATATGTACGTAAACGCGATAAAAAGCTACTGAATACAGCGCGGCATTATGCCGCAAATAAACCGTTTCGGATAACAGTTGCTAATTAGACGAATAAAAGTATATCGCGTCACTTGCCGCAACGATTTTTTCATTACACGTTTTGCATATTTAGCGCACAACGATAGGATATCAAATGTACAGGATGTTAAAAGAAGGACTTAAGATTTCTAGAGCATTATTAATTATTACGTACATTTATTTGTTCATTTTTATCTGAATCATATCTTTTTTACCGTTTTTCTATTATTTTGTGTATCTGATGGCAATAGGAAAACATTAAGATAACAATAATTAATTAACACGTAATTAAACGCTTGCCACAGAAATAATGCAATAGCGAATGTTTCGAACGAAATGTTTGTTGGTAAGAGAATCGAGAATTAATCTCGTGCCCGCTCATATGTTTTCTTTAAATTATCTCCTTCAACGAATGTACCGAATGCGCGCCTATTATTCGCAGTCTGTGCGAACAGGGACAGATTGACGAGAAGAATTTATGTTTACCAGCTGAGAAAGTTCAAGTAGGACAGTGCCACCCGACGATTGTGTTGTTCATAAATCACATTGGCGCTGGAAAAGTCGAGATCGAATAGCAAATTTCGAGTGCTACTCTCATCGTTAACGCCCTAAAGAGATACAGTCGATTTTTGTCAACGTTAAAAAAGTATCATCACGTTGCTATACATAATACGTTGTGCACCTACACACAACAGCCCAATGGGAATTTTCAGGGACAGCGTCAAGGCAATCAGCGAGGAAAATCTGGTACGTAATACCCAAGAGAGAATAAAGAATTTGATGTAAAAGTTTTAGGGTCCTCCGAAAATGCGTTCGCAAAAAATGTATTATATTTCTCAAGTGACGTAATTACATATATATGCGGATAACTACAGTTTCGAACCAAAATACTTTTAAATTCCGATTCTGCTTTTAGAAAAATGTATATTTAAAAAAATATACATTTTTAAAAATCTCGGTCAATTCTAAAACAAAAAAATACTCTTTTAAAATACTTTCTTCGGTGAGTCTTTCATCCAAATATATTTCAGCAGCGATAATAATATAGTGTCGATATTGTTCAAACTATTAACGATGTTTAATACTTTGCTTACGCAATTGCCGGAACGGAATTTTTCAATCAGGTTTTTGTTCCGAAGCGAGATTTATATTTTATCTTGACACGCCGTTTTCTGTTCAGTGAAATTACAACATTCCGTTCCTCGAATTTATTGTTGATACTAATATATAAAAATTCAGATAAACAGAATAAATTCATTATACTCCGGTTTGAATCTTTGATAAAGAAATATAAATATAAATATAAATATAAATATAAATATAAATATAAATATAAATATAAATATAAATATAAATATAAATATAAATATAAATATAAATATAAATATAAGTACGGGCACATTTGAGCATATTCCATCTTTAGGTAGCATTAAATACGGTCTTCTGATTCTAAACAATATTTGCCTATTACGAAGAGTGCGTTCAATATTATCATAACCTAGGAATTACACGGCCTTATAGAGTCCTAAATTTAAGATGTGAATACGAGTCAAAGTACATATGTAGATCGCCTTTATGTACTCGTATAATGATCAAACACGCAGCGATCTATTCGTTTGCATCATCAAAACATGATGATATCATAACGATATTCAGTTCAAGTACACGCGAACTTCAAATTTAATTTATTGCAAAGAGCTCGATAAAGATAGATAATCTCTATTTGTATAAGATTTTACTAATTTGCTCTTCTGTTTATAAATAATTTATAAATAATTTAAAATAGTATAAAGAATATTAAATTAGTAAATTGACCGCACATATATGTGTATTTATGTCACGATCATGTAACGGCTCTCATTACCCCGAAATCTTCTTCTTTCAGCTGGGATGCACCACGGCAGACAGAGAAGGTACGTTCCGCTTGATACTTCGCCATGACATAGATATTGAGAAAATTAACGCCTTAACTAATTGCCACAATATATTTCGTAAGCATATAGAAAAAAGAAAAGGTAACGCTTTTTTGCGTTAAAAATAATAAGTACACATATAAATGCGTTATTGTTCAATAAATGGATACTTTTCAAAAAATGCATTATATTTAAATGCTGATTGCGGTTTAGATATAGAAATCTGATTAAAATTACATTATGATATATAATTGAATTTGTTTTATCGTTAAACAACACAATGCTAAGAAACGTTTTAGAAGAAAATGTTTGAAACTAAATAAATAACATTTTTGTGAAGTAATCCATTATATATAGTATATAAAATAAGTTACTTCACAACTATCTAAAAAAAAAGTACTTAAGCAAACGTAAATACATTAATTAAGGCGTTTATGACATTATTTAATATACTTTAAGACGCGTATTTCAATGAAGTCGACTCCCCCCTATCTGACTGTTGTCGCAATCGATGTTTCCTCGTGATCTCTCAAGATCAAGAGAAATCTGACCGATATTCATTGTTCCGAGAGGAGCAATGGGAACGCCTCCGTCGCTGATTAGAATAGTAGATCTCAGCGTTAACGATCGCTGACGCGTTCCGAAATTCTCTCGAAATTTCGTGGCGCCAATCACGGGAGTCGAATTTCTGAGGGCAACGAGTAAACGTGTGGCTCCGAGACCAGTGCCTATCACCTAAGGTCGACCTGTTAATGCATAATCGAAACAATCTTGTGAAAACGAAAAACGCGAGGAGATCCAGTCGTGCGTTTGTAACGGACATGAGTCAGTGAAATTCTCTGAACTAACGATAAAAGAGCATATTATTGCGTTCGATAGTTTTCTTGCACACGTTTCTCTTCTTCCCTCTTCGGTTTTGATGCTCACCAATACACAGAACATCTTCTAATCAAGATCGAATATTAAGAAGGAAGATCGTTGTACTTCGTAAGAATATACAGGTATGAAGGAAAATTATTTTGATTCTCTCACATACAAATACGCACAAGCAATTAACATAATGGAAAGCTTTCAGTATCAGATGAAGCGATTTTTTGAAGAATGAGATACACGGAAAGAATAGCTTTGCTGAAGAATCTAAAAATTTAGCTAGATACAGATCTGAAAATAATTTTGCTAAACCATCAAAATAATGATGTAGAACACTCAAACTGATTGCTATAAATGTCAAAATTTTTTACAGGTTTATTATCATACTTCAACGACCTACTGTAATTATTTTGATGGTGCAACAAAATTATTTTCAGATCTGTATCTGGCTAAATATTTAGCTACTTTAACAAAACTTTTCCGTACGTGTACGATTAATTGATAAATAGTCATATCGTAAAAATATTGCCTTAAATTTCTTTGAATATTTATACACTCTAAAATAATCTATTTATATATTTATCAATATTCAAAGTCTTTATTATTCATTATTCGCGGATAAGTTTTACTCAGAATTGTGTATATGATGCAGTAATTGTGTATTACTTACGATATGACACAATAACCATAAAAGAGACACGCGAGCAATATGACGACGTAATCTTAATCGATCATTATCAATCGTCATTTTACTGTGAAAGTACACGCGTGTAATTTAATAGCGGAGAGGAAGATTTAAATAACATCGGCGAATGAACGCTGAACTCTCGTTCGTTATCATCGGCACTGATGTAACCAGTCGCGGTAAAATGTTACTGGCTGGCAATGTGTCTCACTATCTACGCAATTCGCTCTCCCGCGACATGTGACATCACGCTATACGGATCCAAAGAGAGTAGACACGTCACGTAGCGAAACGAATCTTTTAAATTCGTCGTGTCTCGCACGAAGGATCTGCGACTGGCGCACGTGTGTCGCGGAAAGGAGCCGCACGTTGCATTATGCGCCCGTTTATCGCCGCGTACACTTGCGGTTTGCGGAACCACGCGTGCGTTCGAATAATTATCGAACCGGCGATTGGCGTGAGTACAACGGAATTCAACTAACCGAACTACTACTTCGACCATTCGTACTCCTTTTATCTTATTTGTCGTTATGGTGAAAGTTATCAATCGTATGTGCTACGATCAATAATTATCAAATCGGTGTGTGACAATGTGAATCTGTAAGAATTATTTGAATGTGTATTTGACGACTTTATACTTAAAGAATTATTGATATTTAAATATTTAATTATTCAATTTTACGTGCTCCATTTTGCAGAGAATCGCCATTGTACATTTATTAATTTCTCAATTATATTCTTTAATTTATTATTTTTAAATATCAGAATTCAAGTATCGCGATTACAACAGTTTATTATTCTTCAGAAGAGGATAAAGGATAAAGGAATAAAAGATAATAAACTGTTGTAATTGAGATACTTGAATCTTAAGAAAATACGAAATTACGAACCATTTATTCTACGACTCACTTCACAATGCAACTAATTACGATAAAGAAATAATGATCACTTATACACATTGTAGATATGTCGCTAAAGACATGCTCAATGTCATGTAATATTCTCTGATCAGGCCTTTCCTTCTGCTACTGGTATACACAGCGTCATTTGATGAGGCGTATCTCTCTATTGATGTAATATCAATCGTGTCGTTGCGATTCGCTTATCTATTATCTCAAAGACCAATTAGCGACGCTCGACAGTACCCCAATAAGAAATGTAAAGTCTTAAAAGTAAGCCGTGCGCGTATCAGGTGACACATCAGCCGCGTATTATGCCCATTAAAAATTATCACCTTTGAAAATATTGAATTAGAATATCGGCCAATTACCAGCATCTACGAATATCGTTGCAAGCATGCGCTTAGTTATCAGATCTTCTTAGACCGTGAAAGACTAGTCTCGTGCTTATCACATCGCGAGTAGAGACGCGAATAATCATCGAGTCCCGAGATACCGTGAGAGAGACGTTTTCGCGATGTCAACAGGTAGTTTGTGATCGAAATAGTAAGAATTCTGACACCATCGGATAATCGATTTGATCGCAACGATGATTATTGTCAACTATTGTTTCTATTAGAATGCCGCTTTGTTGGAGTTAATCGTAAACAAGCAGACTTACACTCATTGTCAGATTTCAATTTGTCCGTCTTTGAACGCGTATAATTTAGCATAAAAATTAATGATTCTCAAAAGTTACTGCTATTACATTTAAATTTGACTTAAATTAAATTAAATCTTTCCTTAAAAATAATTTAACACAATTTAATTAAAATAATGGCAGATTTTCTATATACATATATATATTTTTTTAAATCTCGGATTTATTCGAATAGTATTCAGAAAAATGATAGATAATTATTTATTTTACGAAGAAACTCGTTTTCAACATTATATTGTCAACATTAAATATTAATGATTCGTAGTAATACTATAATTTAATAAATTAATATATTTATCAATTTTCATAATTATTAACATTTATGTATTTTTTATGTATTATTTTTTTATTTCTATTCTCTGCGCATTCATCTTTTGAATCAACGCGATCCATACTTGGCAATTTAATTTTTCCAAAAACAGTTGCTCCAAATATTTACCGTTATAACTTATCGAGCGATCGAATCAAACAATCCCGTCATATCACTCAACTGCATTATTGTTTACTCGATCAAGTTCTTCTGACAGCGCCAGCCATGTACGAACCTAATCTCCTTATAATACTCGTTTCGGTTTACATCGAGCAAACAAAATTTGCTTACGCCAACCTTAACCTGATGGAAAATTCGCAAGATTGATAAATTGCACTCGATATATGTATGAGCCTTTCTGGAAATTACATCCCGTCTCACTTCGATGAAATACGCATCATTTATTAAGCACAATATATTAAGCACACTTGACACACACTTGGCACACTCAACATGCATAAATACGTTGCATGTATAAAAACAGATGCTTTCCATTTAACTCGTAACCTGGATCATATTCCGGCTTTTCTGACATCACTGATAGTTTTGCTATCAGTTATCCAGAACTTTTTTATGTTATAAATTCAATTTTGCAAACTAATTCCTTATTTTATACACAGTTTCTTGTATCAAAATATCAGAAATTCGTGTCTTTGAATACAGTACCTACATCTTCATCTGCTATTGCATTTTAGTGCTATGAGGAAAAATACTACACGTATGTGTTTGTTGTTTGACTGAAAAGCCACGTTCCACGTTACGAGCTAAATCGAAGCTTTTTCAAATCGGACACGTTGTCTGATGATATATAATGATAAACGATAAACACAATAATTTATTCATTAACATCTGCGGAAAATGCGTGATAATGCGCGCACATATGCGACACGCGGGCGCGCGCGCACGCAGAGTGTGATCTCACCCAATTGTTGCTCATTCGCAGACTACTTGAGCGACGATATGTCGACGACTGCCCCGGAATTGATGGTCAGACGACCGGTTTACCAGCAGGACGAGCTTAATCACTTGTGCAAATACGTAAAGCCCAAGAGAATTCGTAAGTGTCAAGATCTATTCACGTGAGTATGTACACGGCACGCGCAGATAGATCGCTTATTTTCCTTTCACCGCGCTTGCCTTTTACTCCGAGTTCCGACACACCGCGTGTTTTCACGAGAGACCGCTTCTCCACGTGACAATCTGCTCGAAACATTGGCCGAAACATTTTACGTCAATAGTATAGAACCGGTTGAAGTTTATAAATCGGTTGGAAGATAACGCAATAGGATTCCACCGAAGGCCATTGCCCTCTTCGATAAACTAAACGACTCCGAATCTGCGTGAGAGAACTAAGAGTTTAAACTTGTGGAATTAAATCCGTATAATTCTATTAAATTGTAATACTTTTTGATAATAAACTCAAATATGTTTTAAAAGATCTAAAATAATGTTCTCTTAAAGTCTATTTTAAATAAAAAAGATAAAATTTTGTAATTTTTTTTTATATATTGTTGAAATTTTTACAAGACAAATATACCGGGTACTGAAAATCTTATACATTTCGGAATAATATATTCCGATTGCTTTTTTCATTGTTTGTTTTATTTAAACATAGCATCAAAGTTATTTAAGAAAAGACTTAAATGTCTGATAATACTCTCATTAAACGAAGAAAAAATAGTTAATATTAAACATAGATCGAAAAATTAATCAGATTGAGATAGAAGCGATTTTAGTAATATCATGTGCCTTATTTTGCATAAATCGATTCTTCTCGTTATTCTGCACATAAAAGTATCAAGGCTAGATCATCGAAAAGGCCATTACCTTCTTTGGAAAGCTAAATTGTGCCACATGAATAATTTACAAGAAATTTCATATCTCATATGTCAGAAAATGTATTCAGATAAAATATTTCAGAACAAAATATCACGTTAAGTATCCTTTTCCTGGCATATTCTCTAATTAATTGTAATATTCACTTTCCAATAATGAAAACAATTTTTTGTATACAAAATAATTAGAAAAATCGATTTATGTAAAAGTAATTATATGGATACATATATCTATCACCTACTAATTGTAAGATAGAAAATCTATCTCTGATAGAATTAATTTTTCAACCATGTCGATTAAAAACTTTTTACTTACAAACAGTTTTTGATTACTATTTGTTTCTTAAATCCTAAACTTTTTTATCAAAACTGCAATGTGTGTGCGTACATCATATATGTATAAAATTATAGATATATAAAATTTATAATTCTGTAGTTCGCAATGAGATATCAAAAAGATGCAAGAGTATCAAACCAGTAGCACTTTTAAAGAAAACGATACCTTTGACTGACTGGCTGTTTTCGTATGACTGGAAGAATAATATCTTGGGAGATATTGTTGCTGGAATTACTGTTGCTGTAATGCATATTCCACAAGGTATGTTGCATTGAATTCTTATAACAATGATACAGGATAAATTAAGTAACACTCAAAAAAAGGAGAAAGAAGAGAGGAGAGAGAGAGAAACAGCTGAATAAATTAGGATTGAAAAGAAATGGAAGAGAATGTTAAATTTTTTAATGGAAGAACGGAATATTTTATAGATTAGCAGATATTCATAGTCTACAAAATTATTATTACAAAGAAGGACTATGGAGGATTATGGAAGAACGGAATATTTTATAGATTAGCAGATATTCATAGTCTACAAAATTATTATTACAAAGAAAATATATTTTCTATAAATGGTACTATTCATGACTCACAAAAACGAGTTAAAAATATTAATACTGTCTCCGAAAGATAGAGTGTTTTCAAGATATTTTAGTCTTTATTATAATGTAATCGATATTATATATTCTCACACAGGTATGGCGTATGCAATACTGGGTAACGTTCCGCCGATTGTTGGCATATACATGGCTTTTTTTCCGGTTTTGGTGTATTTTTTTCTAGGCACATCCAGACACAATTCCATGGGTACGTGTGACAATTGCGTAGATTATATTTTTAAGAAAGGTATTAAAGAGCATAGAAGAAAAAAAACGAAAATGCGGCGGATGATATAATCTGTAGGAAGCTAAAGATTTGTCGAAATTAGTGTATAATTATGCACTAACGTTTATTCAGATATTACATTTGGCTGCTGCCGCTCAATTCAGAAAGCCTCGTAATTAAGCAGGATTGCCGCTTTTCTGTTGATTAAGGTACGTTTGCGCTCGTCTGCATGATGACTGGCAAAGTCGTTACGACATACAGTAGCCCTGCAGTTTCGACAAATAACACGTCAGCCGAGAACGGCACCTTAATTTCCGACGTAAACCATCAATATTCGCCAGTGGAAGTTGCAACCGTAGTCACATTCACGGTTGCCGTTATACAGGTAACTACACCGTGTACAATTCATCGCCGTTGAGATGCTTTCTACGAAGATTACAATTCCTTTCGACATATATATTTTCCTCCATTTTTAATTTTTTATTCGCTAAATCTTTTTTTTTATTTTACTTGATCTTAAATAATGCAACAAAATACTGACAGTTTTTATATCTAATCTATAAGACGTATCAACTTTCTTCGTCATTTATAAATCGTATTATTTTTATTTTCTTTTTAAATTACAGTATTTAGTGAAAGTTTATATATATTTATAGAAAAATTTCAATTTTATTGCATTTAGTTTTAGATGTAGAAATATTTTTGCGTGCTATTACGTATTGCTTGCGCTTAGAATTAATAAATTTTAGAATTAATAATTAATAAATTTAGAACTAATAAATGTTAGTTAATTAGTTTTCTTGCGTAAAGAAACTATGCTTCAGTTTTACATTAATTTATTTTTTTAACATTTTAATTTTGAATTTTTTTCCTCTGTATTACATTTTTAAGACAAACCCAATTTACGAAATCATGTATATATACGTGTTTAGCATTTTCCGGTTCGTTCGTTTTAATTATCATCCCCATCCCAGACAGCACACAATATCCTATGGAGTCCATATTATGTCCAGAATGCCAATGGACGTTATATGAATATTTATAGGATATTGGTGCTATCGGGGTAGCTGCATATTCGTACAGTACATTTCGCTCTCTTGACCTCTCGCGGTATCACTCAAAATCTCTCGTCTAGTTAGGAATGTACGTGCTGCGTTTGGGTATAATCTCATCTCTCCTCGCGGACAGTCTCGTGAGTGGATTCACGACGGCAGCGGCGATACACGTATTTACATCACAAATAAAAGATCTCTTTGGACTAAACAACCTACCACAGCGCAACGGTGCATTCAAACTTATTCTCGTGAGTACAGTAACAATTAAGTTTTGTTTGACGCTACAAACATTAGTGCAGTTTTCTCTTTCTGAGACATATCGCTTCCGATATGCTTCACCTTGTTTTTCCTTCTTTTTTTCCTTTTGTCGGGAAACAAAACGTTTGCACATGCCAAATATTTAAGTGGCAAACGCTTCCCGTATCCCCGTGCAATCAAATTGTAATTTAAACGTCGAGAAAGTATCACGTAATGTATTGTGAAAATTATGCGCTACTGCAAAAGGTCAGGGTTATAGTATTTGCGTCGCGCTCTATGATAACTCGCTATTTTTGACAGTACAAAGACGGATTAACGAAAATATATGGATTAATTAAAGCAATCCCAAATTATACTTCAAATAAAATCACCTTCGAATTTTCTTATTCTTGAACGTAATCATTACTGCTGGAGGATATCGTAATACCTATAACAAAATGGCATAAAAACAAAGCATGTATATGCACATGTATGTATATGCACAAAACATGTTGCTTCGTTGCATTAACTTTCTCACGAGAAGACTATCGACCGAAGTACTTTCTCAGCAGAAAAGGTATACATATACGTAATAGTTAACAAACAATTTTCTATTACGTACCTATGTCGCATACTTCTGTTGCATACTTTTCCGAGTCAGTTACAAATATAAAACGCGAACCGAAGTAGTACATAAGATATATTAACGACGCTTCCACATTCGTTTACTCTAAATACGTCCATGTACTTGTCACTAATATAAACCGCGATCTCTTTCTTATATGGCTTCCATTCTGATAATTTATTAAGACCAAAGTAAAATTTTATTTTATTTAAAAATATTAATTTAATATCTTTTATTTAATTTACATACGTAAAGATTGCTATTACTTCAAGACAAAAATAATAAATTTAAATAAATTTTTTTAAATTTAACTTCTATAAAATATAGGTTATGTGGAATATACTTAAATTTCCATATATATATATATATATATATATATATATATCTCTTTATCTCTTTTCAGACTTACGTAGATATTCTCAACAGTATGAACAATGTCAATATAACGGCTGTGATATTATCTTGCATCACTATCTTATCACTTATTTTCAATAATGAAGTTCTTAAGGTTCGTAATATACGTAATTATGCTTTGCACATACACATGCGTTCCGTACAAAAAAGACACAAGATGTGATTGATTTTGTAAAATTAATTACATCTGCGTTCTAAAAAGAAATAATCTAAATTTCAGCCAAGGGTATCAAAGTTATGCCCTTTTCCAGTTCCGATAGAAATGCTTGTGGTGGTAATCGGTACTGTGGTATCGATGGAAATGAATCTTGCGGATACTTATAATGTAATAATAGTTGGCGATATACCAGTAGGGTAAATGTGCTTTTTAAACTAGCGTTTGATTTCCTTACACAGCTTGTAGTAAAAAAATTGTATTCGTTATGAAAATATAAGCTTTTTTTATACGACTATTAAAATTAATTTACTAAACTGACTTTGATTAATTTCCTATAAAAAATCTCATATTTGTTATAAAACTACAACAAGCTGTGGAAGATTGCAATCAACTTCAAATTATTATAATGTCAAGATTTTCAGATTGCCAGTCCCGTCTGTACCACCGTTGTCCCTTATACCCAGCATTTTAGTAGACAGTTTCGTAATTACTATGGTCGCTTATACAATATCAATATCTATGGCATTGATTTTCGCACAAAAAATGGACTATGAGATCGACTCTAATCAAGAATTGGTGGCGCAGGTAAATGCATATTGTGATATTTATCTAGAATTTATCTAGAATATAATATTTTTAAATATAGTAAATACGTTTATATCTCTCTAAATCCCATAGAGTGGTTTCGCCACTAATATATTAGAATGATTGTGATAGGATCACTCCAAAAGAGAAGATTATCACTCTAATTTGTGTAAATGCGGGCGCTCATAAGGTAAAAGTGAATTTTTTGCTCAAATTTTTAGAGCGGCTACTCTACCGGAGTGATACGATCTCACTCTAAAGCTATAGTAAATCACGATTCACTAAAGATCGACTAATAAATGACTCTTAACAGAGTAAAATATTCTACTCAAAATTGTAGAGTGACATAATTCACTCCTATGAACACTGATTTACTGCACTCGAAAAGCGTGCCCTTTCACTCAAATAGAGTGCAATTTCACTCCAACTTATAAGCTCAATTTTACTCTTTCTTAGACTTTTAAAGAGATTGTTTTAATATTTATTATTTGTCATTAATGCCATATACGTCTATATAAGTATATCAATCTGTATAACAAAACGGAATGTTTACAGGGATTGGGAAACCTTGTTGGCTCTTTTTTCTCCTGCATGCCCATCACGGCCTCGTTATCCAGATCGATGGTTCAGCAAACTGTAGGTGGACATACGCAGTTGGCGAGTTTGATATCATGCGGAATTTTGGTGTGCGTATTGCTGTGGATCGGGCCATTCTTTCAACCTTTGCCACGAGTAATTATTCTTTTTATCGTTTCTACATCTTGTACATATAAACGTGAAACGGTGATCGAAATGCATTATTTAATGCTCGTGCGATGTTGACAGTGTGTTCTAGCAAGTATAATCGTGGTAGCGTTAAAAGGGATGTTGATGAAGGTCACCGAGTTCATGCAATTCTGGAGATTGGACAAGACGGACGCCGCCATTTGGGCTATCACCTTCGTTGTCGTGATTCTTTTCGACATTGAGTACGGATTATTGGTCGGCGTGCTCGTATGCATCGGAAGGTTACTTATCCTCGCGATGCGACCTTACACGTGTAAGCTCGCTCTAGCACCAGGCACTGAACTCTACTTGGACACTAAAAGATATAAAGGAGTACGAAGAACTTGTAATTAAAAAAAAAAAAGTTATTTTTTCTTGACATTAATCTATCTTTATTATTACGATGAATTTATCATAAATATTTATTCTCTTGGAAATACGTATATTTTTTAATAAGTTCTACATTTATACAAAAATTTTTTTATATAGAGTTTTATTAAATTCGATAAATCATTTAAATGGCAAATTAAAAACAAAACGAAAACTATTGTTAATGAGAACTATAATCAGAAAATAAATATTTCATAAATATTCTCAGACTGTAGAGATTCCCGGCATCAGAATCTTCCACTATTCCGGTAGTCTGAATTTCGCGTCTAAACAATACTTTCGTGAGGAAGTGTATAAAATTGCAGAGCTAGTACCTCAAAAGGAACTAAAAAAACGGCTGCAAGCCGCACGTAATGGCATCGCGACGGAGGAAATTAAAAAGGTAAATAATGTGCAACTTATACTATTTTAAAACCGTTTGCATAGAAAAATATTCCACTCTACCATGATTGTATATTCATTTAGAATAACTGATTATCTTTATTGCATTTATTTCTTTACTATCTTGTTTATAAATATTTCGTTGCTCGATCTTTACAGCTACGCATTCTCATATTGGATTTCACTGCATTGTCACATATCGATCTGGCAGGCGCAAATGTTTTACGAAACATTGTTGATGAATATTGCAGTATAGAAGTGTCTGTTTATATAGCAGGTTGTTTCGGTGAGTATATTTAATCTTCAATATATAAAGTACCTGTATTTCAATGTCTTAATTGACATCTATACGTAAGTTTAATTCATGATGTACACTAAAAAAATATATATTTAGATCCAAGAAAATATTTATTTAGATATTGCCAATATATACATAATATACACAATATACATAATATACATACTTAAATTAAGTAAAAATATTAATTTTAAATAAATATGTGATTATATTAAGTAAATAAGTTATTGGCAGTATCTAAATAAATATTTTCTTGGATCTAAATATTTTTTTTCAGTGCATGTAACCAGAAAATAGCATCGACGACATATATTAATTATATTATTATATATAACATTATTTATTCTACACGATTTTTCTACCATCAATTTTTCTTTACCGATCGATTTTTCGATAGAGTTTACAAATACACAAAATGGATCTTACAATCGTCACGTTTATGAATAAGCAAAGAGATTGTTTTGTAAAAATCCATATTTACCGAAACATTAATTAATTTCAATACCCAATAGGAGAAATAAATAAAAAATTAATTTTAATCGTAAAATATCATTATATCCATTGCAGGTCTCATGTACGAAACGATGAGAAAGTTTAATCTGACCGAGCATAACGAGAACCACTCTTTCGCCATGTTCCCCACCGTTGCTGATGCGGTACATTTCGCGCGTTCTCAAAGTGAAGTGCCGTCGACACCCACATGGAGCACTTGCATCCACGATGAGAACTATATCAGTAGACTTTGAAACGACCACAAAATGAAAAGTTGCTTATACGCAACACCGAAAAGCGCTTCGTCAAATATACTTGCCTATACTGTAATGCTGTGAATATTTAAGCGCCTTATTGTTGCAATTATTTATGCGTTTCGCAATGTTACTTATTTATCTAAAATGATAAAATTTGATGCTATATGTGTATGCTACGACGATCGTTCGCTCATTCACGGATAATAATTGTCGTATTCCCGATAATTTAGCGAAATTTCGTATCATTCGCATGAACGATATACGACGATATCGTGCAATTCAAAGACGATCTAAATAACAAATTATCGGGACAATATTTCCAAATTCTTATTACGATTAAAAATCTATAATGCATATAAAATATATATAATGCGATATAAGATCGCGTGCGTACATCATTTGTATGTACTTATCTTGCATTATTTTATAATCAGATAAAGTTTGGGAGATGGAGGAGATTCGACTTTTTCCTTTCTATATCGTATGGAACAGAAATTGCACGATGAGTAAAAATGTCTTATAGAACGATTAATTGTAAATCTCACAAAATAGTAAAAAAAGGAGGAGAGGATTGTAGTACGATGGGTACAGAACGATGTGTGATACCGAAATATGAAATCTATTTACATCGCAGATGTAAGAAGTTTGGAAATTGACAAGTTTTCCATTTGCACGGATATTTTAACGAGAAAGTCAGTTCAAATGCTCAAATAAGAAACGTCAATAAACGCAAATAAATATAGACAAATTTTATTATCTCTGATGCAATATCGACGTTTCCAGAAGCTGCTTACAAAAATGATATTTGATATAGATACAAAATATTTTCAATATCTCTTGCTGCATATATCGGATCGAATAAACAATCTAAGTTCTATTTGTACACTGTAAAAAAATTGTGTAAAATTACATGTAATTTTGAGACCCACTATAATAAGTGTAAATTTCCACACATTTTTAATTTGTGTAATTGTAATACAAAATTACTTTTTCCTTCCGTACTGTAATTTTGTAAAATTACAACCATTATATTGTATAATTACAACTACTAGTGGGTCTCAAAATTACCCACTATAATAGTTGTAATTTTACAAAATTTTTTTACAGTGTATCTTTAAAGGAAGAATAGCAAAGTTGTAATTTAATTGTTATTAAGTAAGGCGTGTTAAAAATCAACTTTAGCTTTTTTTCATTATGTCACTTATTTATTGTACTTTATTGACGTTTTCTTTATTATTTATATGTATGCTATTATTTATGTGTTGCTTTGAGACCAGTTTACTGATATATATATTTTTTTTTTCACTATCAAACAAAAAATTAATATCGATTAGTTTGAACCGACTGACACGAACGAATCTATTAAACGTGAAATGTTTATCAGTTAAAAGTAGTGAATATCAACCTAATATTAAATGAGAATTTTGTAATAAAATCACGTCAAATGCGTTTATTGCTCAAATAATCGACATGTCAGTCAATTTATTTGGCAGTATATTCAATGACTGAAAATGGTTCAACATTCCATTTCCAATCGCAAACGCATGCAACATTCACTATTGTTAAGCGCTCAAATTATTATATTACCATAATATCGATTCCTGATCGTCATATATGATCCTCAGTAGTGTTCCATTCATTTACAATTATCAAATATTAAATTATAATAAGCATAAGAATGAATTTATATGTGTACAGTGGCAAAGATTTATATACAGTGATAAGTGTTATATTTTTCGTGATTATATTACAAATAACCAACCAAATCTTAGAATAAATTAAAACATAATAAAAAATTCTATATATGTATAATTTTTTTCTACCATATTCAGTATCAAATAAGAGAGAATTAAAAGAGTTTGTTATCTAAGTTTAGGAAAAAACTTTTCCTCTTTATGGGAAATTAAATAAAAAGATAATAATCTCGAAAAAATATCATTAAACTTTTCAAGCTGTCAAACATTCTTGTCTTTCATCATTTCTTCGTTATATACATAAACATGCAAAATATTTATAAACTGATAAACATACCCCTGCTTGCAGAGAATATCTTCTACGGCATTCTATCCATCATCGAAACTCAAGTCAAAACTGCAAAAGATGATTACAACAAATTTAATTCTCTGAAACGTATAGTTTTTAAATTACATATTAGTTTATAAACATTCGTATACAAAGTGCGTAAAAAGAAAAAAAATTAATTTTAATTTATTTTAGTTCTGAATATCACATATATATAATTTCGTTAATTTCAGATTTTTATAAAATTGATGATATAAAAAAATAATAAAATAAGGAAAAAGAGAGAGAGAAGATAGAAATAAAATTGACGATAGGGGAAGTTATTTTGATTTGTCTCAGAAATTTTGCAACTTTGCAAATTGAGCTTCTATCACTTCTTTCAATCGCGTTTACTTTTTATGAGAAACAATTGAGACTCGTCGTTTAATGAGATATATATCGCGCGATTGTGACATGAAAGTGGAAGCGTTATGCCGAATCGTGAATTTCTATAATAATTTCGTAATTGCATGCAACGCGACAACACGCTATTTCGATATATTTGGAGAATCGCGCGCCTTGCGTATAACGATTTCCTTTGGATTAGTTGCGAATGCGTCGCGTGAGCAGAAAAACGCGTCGAGCTGCATGACGCATAGTTGAAGTATGTCATCAAACGTCGCGACGATGAGGGAATATCTATGAGTCCCTATCTGCAGAAACGCCGAATGTAGAAAGCCAGCGATAGAACGATAGAACTCGCGCGTGACAACACTTTTGGCATTCGGTTACTTAATTGCAATTCGCCAAGATTTCGATAGCGCATACACGTTCTCAAAAGTCGTGTCTCATTTTCATCACTAATATCTATAGTTAATCTTGTCGTTAATTAGCTGGAATATGACTGATCTTCCTATTAAAGAAAATTCTTCCTATACAGAAAATTTCGTCAAATACAACAAACGATAAATGAATAAACACGTCCAATATTATTCGTTATTACACTGTTAAATTCGTAATGTCAAATTATACCCAATTTGAATCATTTTTAACCATTCCTTATAGGTAGCCACTGCTCTTAATTAATATATATGTCGTTATAATTTAAAATAATATAAGACTCGTAATACGTGTACAAAACAATTCAGAGTGTCATAGAAATTACATCAATAAATTTAGGTATGTTAAACATTATATTAACGAAATCGATCAAATTTTAACATAGTTACACGCTTACACGCGCAACATATCTCAGCTACTTACATCATCCGAGGCGGAAGCAACGTAGAAAAGCATATATCGCGCTTCTAAACGAGTTTGGCAGTCCGTTTAGGATCAATTTTAAAATTCGCGCTGCACGTGCGCGCCGCATCTGCGCAATCGACGACGTCAACACACGACCGTTACCTATCATCCACGTGCATCCACGTCGACCACGTCCCGAATCGAAGATCGAACTGATCGAAGCAGTCGAAGGGAGCGTCTCTGTCCTCCACCGCTACGTCCGTATATTTGTTCACAATGAACGCGTGGATGCAATACTTCAAATCGATCCCAACGCACATGGTAAGTAATAAGATTCTCGAACGATCACGCCGAAACGGCTATCCGCGACAAGTCCGACGTGCATTCGTTATTCGCGAGGTTAGGATCATCGAGGCACCGTATGTCAACTAATCGGCGCTTCGTCGAAATAATTTTTATTGTAAATAAGTTACATTGTAAATCTTTAACTAAATGTTTTAATTGTACTCTCTAAATCTCATAGAGCGGTTTCGCCACTTATTAATACATTAGAGTGATTGCAATAGTCACTCCAAAAAGAGAGGGTTGTTACTCGAATTCGAGTAAATGCGGGCACTTATAAGGTAGGAGTGAATTTTTCACTCAAATTTTTAGAGCGGCTACTCTATCGGAGTGATACGATCTCACTTGAAAGCTATAATGAATCACTAATGATCGACTGATAAATGACTCTAAAGCGTCGTCTACAATGGCAGCAGGAGTATGCAGTAATTATAGAGTGACATAATTCACTCCTATGAACACTGATCTATTGCATTCAAATGGAATGCGATTTCATTCCAACTTACAGATCTCAATTTGACTCTTTCTTAGAGTGGCGAATCACTTGAAGTACATAAGTTCAATTTTCACTTTTCATTACACTTGCATGTCACTCGTTTTGAATGATATTTCACTATTTGACTTTTAAAGAATATTTATAATATTTATAAACTCCTATGCGTTATTTCTACACTCTTCTCGAAATCTTGTACATTCCTTGTTACCTGTGTCATTTGTTTTAGGATTATGACGGCCAAGCCAGAGCTGAGAAACTGTCGCGGATCATAATAACGTTATTTGGAGTAAGCTACAATTATCTCGAAATTTTGAAAATACTCATTGATAATTGCAGTACAGTAATTGTGTATTCTTACAGGCGGTTGGCTTAGTCTGGGGATATATCATTCAACAATTTTCGCAGACAATCTATATTCTGGGAGCTGGGTTTGTTATGGCGGCGTTAATCACTGTACCTCCGTGGCCTATGTACCGTCGCAAACCATTGGACTGGCAGAAACCACAGTCCGAAGTTATCACAAAGCTCAAAAAGAAGAAATAATTTCCGGACGTATTTATGATACCTTTAACGAAATCTATATAATAAAATATGCAATCTTCAATGACGCAAATTTGATTGCTGATAGTGCAAATCTAATGAACTGAGCATTTATTTTTCGGCAATTATGAGACAAATGTTCTTAATGAATGGATAATGAATGCAAGCGTATATCGGAGCAAGTATGAATGATAGACCTTAAGGTTTTTCTTTTGGTAAGATACACGTATTTATACTTTAATGTCTGTTGGCTGTATAAGTGATTGCAAATAAAAGAATATTATATATGTATAAAAATAGATTTCTGAACTTAGGTAATGACCTTATAAGTAGTAATGAATCGAGAAAACTTTAAGAGTCAGTTGATAATATTTTTATGCCGGCTTTTGTGAGAATAAAATAAATTGTTACTGATACATTATCCAGTGAAATTCTGAAAATCCTGATTTATTTCCGTACATTATGTAATACTGTATACTCAATTCTCTTTATATAATAAAGTTTCAGCGCTTATTAACTATCGTAATTAAAACAGAAACAGTTAAAGTAATTTGACTATTCAATAAACCTAGTATGTACATGAGCAATACATAAAAAGAGATTTGTAGATACATTTCAATTGAAGAATAGGCAGCTCGACAATCAAAAAGCTGACAGTCTTCTCAAAAGAATAATTTCTTTTGAACGAATATTACCTCATCATGAAATATTCATAAATAATTATCATTTCTATCGCATAATGTAAATTCGGAAAGTACAAGCTACGTATATATAATCAAATAATTACCCGACGTTATATCGCTTTGGTTTCGCATTACAGGTGGTTACGTAAAGAAGAAAAAAGGGGGAAGAGATTACTCGCTGAGCGTAATCCTTATACGTTTGCAATAATTTTGCACGGACGATAGCGTTTCCCTTCCGCAACGGAACCACTCTTATATAATCACTCGTTCCAGAAAAGGCATGCAGCAGCCACCGATCACCTCTCGTCGATCAATTACGCGTTCTTCGCGATTACCGCATGCCGGTCGTCTTTGGTCAGATCGGTTGGACGCGTTCCAACGTTGGACTTTCATCGATCGTGCTTGTCCATTTTCTCCCATCGCGAACTGACTGACCGTCATTTCCCTCAAAATCAATCGCGTCTATTACTTTCACGGAACGGCCGGGCCCCGCGCAAAGACGGTAATTGTCGCGGCGCAAAAAAATACCGGGATTCAGACATGATGTGGTTAAGTTATAACGTCCGGAGCTTTCTCTTTCCCTGCTTGCGCTATTTCTAATCACCAAATAAGTTTACGAATTACAAAAATTTATATAAGCGTCCTACAACTTTAATTTCAAGGACGCCTGATGAACTTCGAGTTAATCCTTTTTTTATTTTTATTTTATTTTATTTATTTATTTATTTTGTTAAATATATATTTCAGTAAATCTGTTCTAGCCCATTTTAAGATAATAGACAAATGATCCCAGACAGCATGTTCATCAAAATTGAGATAACGTAAGACGTCTTAAAGATGTCTTTATGCGTGCTGTCTGAGATGTTATAATCGTATATTATAATAATTCACAGACCCGTTATCGCGCACATTAAAATAAACGACCAGTTTTGCAAGCAATAAATAACAAATAACGAATCACTCACCGTCTTCAGCTGCATAGATGCCACCCGACACTTTCTCGGCCTTCTCCACCTTCGTTCCATCGTTACCGCATCTTAATTTCTGGCACTTTTCCTCACACGACGAGATCACTCGCGTAAGCAGGTTAACCACGAACACGCACTAATTATCGGAACACACGACGAACGCGCGGCACGCTTTGAACAGCACTCCTGACGTCAATCGGACACAACACGCATTTTATTACATCACAGAAGAACAACCTGAACAACACACAGATAACGCAAGACATGATAACGCGAAAAAATATATAGGACCGCAAGTTACGATTTGCCCGACATCCGTGACTCATATTTGCGCAAGAGGCAAACGATAGAGGAAATTTGAAAATGGCGCGGCCAACTTCACGCACCACCCACCACGACGACGACGTAGCTAATCCTTTTACCTGCTACTTCGAATTTTACTGCTAATGCTAATTTGACCTTTACGGATAGTATACGCGTGAGTTTTAAGACCACTGATATCTCGTATCGTTACATAACTGATGAACAAAAATATATTTATTGAAATTAAAAATGAATGTTCGCGGAATGTAATATCCGAAAATACAAATAAATCTCGCGAGATACGCGTTTCAATGAATTGCCAACGATACGAATAATCTACGCTACACGATGAATAAATACGAAGGTTATATAATCGCAATTATACTTACTAATCAAAAACGCCACTCGACTCAGCATCGAAAGATCTTGAAAGAAAGCAACTTCATCCCGGTACAACGTGAATTAGCGTCTAATTAACACGATGGACTATCCGAAAACGTACTATCGAGATATTACATGTAATGTACTAGTATAAATGCATAAATCCCGCGAGAAATACATATTAATAATAGACGACCGATATGTTACGACTTTCCGTTGCTTCGCTAACTTCTCGCAGGAAAGATAACAATTTTCTCCCGGCCGCGAACGCGTCTCGAAGGATAATGACGTGTCACACGGAACGCGGACTCGGCGGGCTCACCCCGCTGCGGGCTCACTTCTCGCTCGAATCTATAATATTGTGCGAACGACAAAAGTCAAACTGTGCATAATTTACAGTAGGGGAGACCGGGGCGAAGTCGTCACTACTTTTTCGGTGCCAATTTTTAACAACAAAACAAATAATTTTAGTAAAATGTGGTATACCGTTGTAAAGAGTGAATTAACCTTTGGCTAAAATTTATACGGACATTTTTGTACATCGCTTTGTTCAACTGGTATAGAGTGAAAACGACAAAAGTGCAAAAATTGAAATGTCATCGCCGGGGCGGAGTTGTCACTCCATTCTCGGACTAAATTTTAAATAAAAATTCATAATTCCGATCATGAAAAATGATAGGATACATTTTATTAATTATTTTTTAATAGAAAAATGGAAACATTAATTAAAACACGATGGCGGAAAATAATTACAAGAAAAGCGCACACACTTATTATTATGTGCCCTACGCTCGCACGTTCCTCGTCAGCTCTATTCTGCAGTCATATCTGAGCACACGCAGCACATATTATCCAAGTCCTCGCCGGAATCCGACCACTGCTGCTTCTTTGACTTTGATTTTCGCCCGAAGTCTCCATGATATGGCTTGGTGACGACTTCGCCCCGGACATAAGTTTCAAGTTTGGTCGCTCATCATAAAATATTAGAAATTAATAAAAATAAAAAAAACTTCACTGAATTTGTGTTCAGCATGCATTACTCTTTAGAATCACTTAATTTGAGATTTGGAGACACAATAATATTTAAAATATTACAAATTTTTGACGCGTAAAAAATTTTACGACCTCCGAAAAAACGTTTGCCTCGATAAGAATCACAACATGGCAGATAACCTCACTAAGGACCAATATCACAGTCTCCGATTAACGTGATCCTCCGATTAAACTCACTCTGCGTCTCTTTCTAACTATCCCCCTAGAAAGAGACGAATAGTGAGTTTTATCGGAGGATCACGTTTCGGAGACTCTGATATCGGCCCTAAACTCCGTTGGTCACGTGGGCACTTAAGCCGCGTTTACAATAGGGGTATTCAAATAAGTTAGAGTTCAACGGTTTGACAGGTTATGTCGGGTTAAAATCGGGTAAAAAGTTAATTTTTAAACTTTTAACCCAAAGATTAATGTGATAAGTTAATGAGTCACTTATGTATTTTGCATAACCTTAAAGAGTAGCGCGCCCAAAGTTAATTAATTAACTTTTTACTCGACTTTAACCCGACATAACCTGTCAAACCGTTAAACTTTAACTTATTTGAATACCCCTAATATTTAATGGCGAGTTCACACAACATACAGATTTCGAGATAATTGCAATGACGACTCCGCCTCGGTGGCGACTTCGCCCCGATCTCCCCTATGTTGTGCCGTAAACATCGAGCATTGCTTGCGTTATTCATAATCAATTTGTTATCTCTCTAGGAAGTATTTAACTGCAGAATAAACTTATATTGGATGTTTTATTTCACATAAACACTGCTGCGCGCGCGTTTCACATTTCAGTTGCGATAAACGACGCCGTGTTCGCACTTCAATGCAATAAGATGTTTATTCATAGTATTTGTCCGCTTTCATTTGCTTTACAATCTTTACAAGTTAATTTTACGATCTTAGATGATCACGATTATTCTTGATTAAGAATTTTTATTTAAAAAAGTTTTAAGTTTTTTCGTAACAGAATTAATTAAGTAATTGCTATTAATAATTTATTGATATCAGCGGTTTGCTGTAATGTGAATTAATACTTGACTTACAATTCGAGAACTAATGTTATGATATTTTTGTATTAGAATTTTCGACTCCAATTACCCAGACACAGCACGCATGTCCATCGGGGCATAAGGCGTTTTAAAGATATCTTAAATCTCAATTTTGGACTTAAAGTGCTGTCTTGGTAGAGTCTTCAAAATACACTGTTAAAATATTGTACGATAAATATGGGACGCTATTATAAAATATAATAAAATGTTAATTTGTTAAAGCGTTTTGAAAGAAAAATTTTCGTAAGAAATTAAAATTTGGTCAAGTAATTATTTCGCACGTAAAATTGTAGCATTTATTCTCGAGATATTCCAAGTATTACATCATAAAAAGTTTTTATTAAATAATGTGTACTGTGTCACGTTCTTCGAAGTGCCGGTCAAGACGCATAAAGAACTCATATTAACGCGCGCACAAAGCGAGGTAAAAATCGCTCGGCGTAAACGCGTTAGCCCTTACGCAATCCGGGATACCGGATATGCATGTATTGGTGAGTTTATCGGTACGAATGATTGCTTTTTTATTTACATTTCTTTTTTTCCGCTCTTTCTTCTTTTTGATCGCGCGGTTACCTGCTCCGTATCGGGATACGCGAAGGTTTGTGTAAGAGGGTTACGAAACGCTTTCTCCCTGTATGATGGATATTTTAAGTATGCAGCTTGCACCACTTCCTGTTACACCGGTGGGTCCCCCGATACGCGATCGAAAAAAAAGAGGAAAAGAGGACATAATTTGCAGTGAAACATATGTAATATGTACAACACGGTCTCGATCGTTACCTTGGTCTTAACACTGAATCGTTTGTTTGGAGAGTCTCGTAATCGATCTGAATGCAAAAGTGTACCGGCATTCTTGCCGATAATCTTATATGCAATTGATACATACATACGATATCCCGATATAAGATACATGCAACCATGCGTCTGAAAAGAAGTCCAAAACTGCAAAGCAAACCACGCTTACTGTCATTCGAGATAGGTATTATAATCCACAATTTCGTAATTATACCTTTTACCCAATCCCAATTGAAGTCTGCATATTAGGCCATACTTTACGCGTTAATTAACGTATTTATTGAAGTAAAGGACTATGCACGCAGCAAAAAATATATAAATACATAAATATATAAATATATATATATATATATATATATATATATATATATATATATAATACATAAAATATATAAATACATAAGTTGAGGAAGGAAATTATTGCAGGGTACCATTCATGTATACGCGTTAGATCAACAACGATATTTATCGTCGTGTTTGTGTTCGTTTGTGAACTTTCGCTAATCTAATAATCGGGTTGGTATTTACGATTAGTGACGACCAATTACGGGCGCGAGCTAACTTCCTTCAAAATTCCGCGCGCATATTTGAGTTAAGTCGCTCATTATATCATTCGTGACTAGGACGATTATGTATACGTCCGGCGCGATATCGGCAACATCATGTCACACTTGAATAATAAATTTATATTCCGCAGAACTTTGACCTTTTACGGGGATTTTACTTAAGTTTCTCTCCGAAACCAGAAGCTGTTCCGGCGACGACGCAACGCCGCGAGTGAAATCAGTACAATTTATTGGTGCAAAGTCGAGGGTGTTTCGTGCGTATACGAATGAAAATATTTCTATAGAATCAGCGGTAAAAGTATCTCTGGTGCAACGAACTTCCATTTATTGTGCGTTAATTTAAGAAAAAAAAGAAAAAAACCACCCAATGGAAGTATTCTGGAGACCAATTTGTTTCGCTTCACGTGACGTAACACAGATTTCCTGACATTTTTACAACGTAACTCCCGCATAATTCATTAACTTACTTAAGCTAACGATAAAATTTATGTTTTTGGGTTTCTGTGCGCACTCTCACTTCTTTCTTCACTCTCGCGGAAGCATTTCTTCCACATATACACACGTGCGTATCTTTATCATATCATAATAATTAATTCAAATACGAAATTGCGATGTGTGCAGTAAAGGAAAGTGATTAAATAATGAAATAATAATAATACTGTATAATGCAAAATGTTTTACAATGTATCTCATTAAAATAACATTTTCACTCAGCAAGCAATTCGTAATTCTCTATCTCGTTGCAATAAAAGATATAAGATTTTCGCACTAAAATATTCAACAAAAGATCATTTTGCAATATATTGAGCGGAATAATGACAATGTTATTATAAAGCAATGAGTCACACAATCGTCGCGTTCACACTTTTCCACGAAAATTATAGTTTCGACAAGGCGCTCTTCCCTCTTCATATCGCCAAGAAGCCTCGACGATTCACGAACGATAGGAAAAAGGAAATTGCCCGAATTACGTACGAATGTGCTTACTGCTTGTTATCGCGCGAAATCCGACCGCGCACGCATGCACACGCCCGACCGTGCGTTCTCGCGCGCTACTCGATCGGAGAGGCGCGGCTTCAACGCACGCCGCGCGCCATACGCACATCGGAAAGTTACGCAGCTCCGAAACGCGAACGTAACGCGGGGCTTCGCGTTTCCTTGCTTTTACGTAACCCCCTAGGATCCCGAGCAACTTTGCTCTCCCACCCCGTGCAATTTCACCGGGTGGTTTTGGCCATCGCCGTGTCCGTCCTTTATAAGCGGACATCCCCGACGATCAAAACACAGAATCGTATCGGCAACACAGTTCGCAAACAGCGCAGAGCACGCACAGCCGTCGTCCGCCGCGAATTTTCACGGAGTAACGATCGATCGATTAAGACAGACAGAGTCGAAGATGCGCTCCCACACCATCGCTGTGAGTGATTTACTATAATAGAACGTATTATTTTCATCGCACGTAATTTCGGCTTCCGATGTTCGTCATTGATTTTTGTGATCGTCAGTGATTTTAACTAAGTCGTATTTAAGTGTGTATTTTACTATTTTCCGTCAATTTTGCAAAATGTGCACAAATTTTGTGATTGCAAAATTATTTTTGAGAATAAAAGTCTTGCTTGAGAGATTTCTCGATATCCAAATCTCATGATCTGGTATAATTAAGTCATAATTTTCAAATTCAAGTGAAACTTTAACTAGGACAGATATAAGTAACTTTTTTTAATGCTGTTTTTTATTTTACTATATAAAAACACTTAACGGCGATAGAATTCATTGACTGTTTTTGCGGAGCTGTAATTTTTTCCGCCAATATTTAATAAAATAAAATAATCATCGAGAGCATTTTTTTACTTATTAATCATTCTTCAATGCATTAAAATAGTGGTGTATCAGGAATCATGCTCAAGTACCAAAAAACGGCGAACTTCTCTTAATATTAAAATCCTCGAAAGAAATAGAAAGAAAAAAGATTGACTTTATTGACTGGATACTTTGAATATCTAAATAAACGATAATCATCGCTGCTTAGCAGCTGGTGCTTTTGTATCGCCGCCATCCAGGAAAGAGACGGCATGCAGAAGTGGTGAAACGATTAAAAAAAACGCTGTGCATTTAAATGACCTCTCTGGTACGCGATGCACTTTCGATATTACAAACAAACCGCGATCACACACCTCTCGTGTTGCAGTTGCTCGTGTTCGGAATAATGGCCGTGGCTTTGGCATCGCCGCTGCCGGGTCATCATCAGTAAGTAGCGCTTCGACAGTTACTTAAATTTTGTCTGATCGAACTAGAAGCTTCAATAACATTTACAGTTACATTTTTTTCTAAAATTGCTCATTATTTTAATTATTTATAATGTAATTATATAGTTATTATACAGTATAGTTTTATAGTTTTATAGTTTTATATAGTACAGTATTATGGTTATTATATAGCATAATTATTATTTTAATTATTTATTATATAACAATTGTTTATTATATAACAATAAATAATTAAAATAATGGGTAAGGCAGAATTAAATACTGTATGACATTGAAAACGATTGTATGACTTCAGTGAACATCATATTATCCACGTGCCCTATAAGGTGCACACGATCCATCATCATCACACGAAGAAGATACACGTGCCGGTACATCACGTCGAGAAGGTCCCCGTTCCTGTTCCGTATCCGGTGCATCATGTCGAGAAGGTAGCGGTCCCGGTACCTGTACACCATGTCGAAAAAGTGGCCGTACCTGTCCCAGTCATACAGAAGGTTCACGTCCCTGTACACATACCCATACATGAGGAGAAGTTAAGCCATGGCTGGTTTTAAAACGGAATACTTTATCTTCAGTTTTAATTATGTTAGGTTTGTACTGTTTATTTGTAACTTGAATAGAAATCTGATTAATATATTAAAATTATATATTGAATCGAAAAAGACATATTTTTAAATATACATTAAAATTTTCATGATCTTAAGTTTCTTAAATATTTCTTAATATATTCTCGAAAAAGAGAAAGAGAAATTTTATATACTTCAAGTAGGATAAATCTTTTTTCTGATTGAAACTATAACAGCAGAAATTTTTATTTTTTAATATTTTATTTTTCTTTGTATAATTACTCTAACTTGCAAATTGATTTATCGTGTACTCGACTTGCGAACTGGTTTTCCAGGTTATCGTACAAGGTGGAGCTCGAGTAAGTAAAAGCTAATAAAATGCATTCCTCATTACGGATCCATTGATAAGAAGTTTCCTCGTGGAATACAAAAGTGGACGATACCAATCAAGTACAAAAATCACTCGCGCCACCGAGAGCAGCATTTAAGGATTTAGCATAAGAAAAATACTCCGTATGCATGCGTGTGTATTCAGAACGAAGATACTTGTACATACTTTACATCACGTTACATTCTCTCATCATTATTTTTATATATAATAAACGTTTGATAAAAAGGAAGATATTTTGAACGTACATTTATTCATTTCCTTTGTTTTTGTTAAATAACTGCTTTTAAAAATTCCACATTTTAAGAATCTTATAGATAGAAATTAATTGCTAATTATTATCATTTTTTATTAAGTTATGAACATGTATATGATTTAATAAAAAACTATATTTTATTTTTTTAAAGACATATTAAAATAAATGATAATCACTTATCCAAATTCGCAGAAGCCACGAGAAAATTATTGGATTAAGAAGTAGTCATTAATCTATAAATATGGTTTATTTTGCATAATTAACAGTGTGAAACAATAACAAACAAGTCGCCGTCAGATATCATCAATTGATTATGATTAAATAACTCTGCCGTGACAAGTTATTTAATCACGAGGAAGTCGTGAAACAAAATAATTTACCAGCCATCTTCTTCGTGATGATGCTCATCGTGATGGTGATCATCGTGTGATTTAACTTTAACCGGTATGTAAATCTTCTTTACATGTGTATGATGATGCTTGTGAATATGATGCGGCACGTGGATGATGAAGTGCGTGCTAAAAAAGCAAGTTCAAGTTTCTGCGAATATTCTTGCTGTGTCACAAATGTATACTGAAAAAAAATCGCTATCGTCTTTCCTTCATCTAAAAAGAATATAAGAGCAATAATTTAAAAAGGAGAAAATTACTGTTTATGGTGATGCCCGTCAGGATACGGTATCGCCGATACTAAAGCACACATTGTGACAACCAGCAAAAGTAGAGCCTAAAACAGAAAAATGTTGCGTAAGATGCCATACAAGTTTTGTTTGGAAGAATTTAAAAATTACCCGCTAGTTTTTCTAAGCGTCAGAAACTAACGTATATACAACTTATAGTTTAATTCTTGATCAGATCGGAAATAAATCACAGATCTTATCTTTTGCACGATTGGAGAAAGTATTTGTTAATCATATTTACTGTGATTTTATCGGGAAACCAGGGAATAAAATGGAAGTGATAATGATCGAAGTAGACGTATCGTAAAATTGCAATTATTAAGTAAAAGTCTAATAATAAGAAGAAATTTTATTGGCAATCTTTGAAATAATGTCTATATACATAGATATATGCATGGAAATTAATGTATCAATTTTTGACGTAGAACTACGTTTTTGTCGACAGTAAGGGGGGGTAAATTCAGGCACAGATGCAACGTTTTTTTGCAAAGTTTTCTTTTTTCCTGTTCTTTTCATCACGTTATCTTCTTTTACAAATATTGAGTAATTAAGCTAATTAGGAATCAATTAAAATTATTGAAAAAATGTGTTCCTTGTATTTTTCTATGTAGAGAGTATCTCATTACTGCTGTATTATTTTTTAATTGCAAGTTTTTTCTCTCTTTCTTTTTCTTATCAACTTATAAAATAAATATTGTTTTAAAGAAAACATTGGTTTTAGATTAATTAATATAATAAGTCTATTGTTAGAAAACAATGCGGAGATAAAAATCAGGGAGCCTATAGAATTTATACTCTTATTACGAAATAGTAATTTGGCATACAAAGGTACTTTACGAGTACGTAATTTCATAAATAATAATGATTTTTTTATGCGAATTTAAAATAAAGACTTATTATTTTGCATATAAGAATTATGGAAGAAATGTATCTTCTTATTTGATACATTTAATACGGTTTGACACAATTTTTGTTTGAAAAATGTGTATCTTTTGAGCCTCGAATCTTTGATCATTTTAAAACAAAAGAAATTTTAAATGTAACAAATATCTATAGAACAAAATTCTCAATAATAAGAATTAATTGGACGCAGTTCTGCAATGCGGAACCAACTCCAAAACTTACTTTTCCATTAGAGCAAATTTCGTGAAATAAAATTTTGTGCCAACGTTATCTCAAATATAATGACTGAACTATAATTTTTCTCAAATACAACTCTATGTGTTATATACGTTTTTAGAAAATCTTTTTTTTTTCTTTCATGATTACTTTGCAATATATATATATATATATACAGAACTAAAAATCACGAAACTTAGTTCCTTACCTATAATTGCATCTAATTAAAACTTATAAGATTTTTTAAAACTAATTAAATATTTTAATGTTACACACAAAACTTGTTATAAATTGCAGATTGGTTAAAGTGGATTTTATCTGCTTTTTTTTAAAGCAAAGTAACTTTAATTATCGTGCATTAGCATTTGCGCATTAAGGATCACTGAAAGGAGAAGTGAAGATGAATCGTCGCTTTGTAAAGCGTACGCCTGCAAGTCTCATTTTCTCGAATGATGAGACGAACAGACATCACATAACAAATTCACACCCAGATTCGACACCCACGTGTATTCCGAGCTTGGTCATGTTCACTCTATATGTATATATGTATATGCGCGAAATGTGCGCTTGACTCTTCTGAAACTGCAGCCGTGCGGTGACTAAAAGCCTCTTTTACAGCCAGCCTTATAAATGGAGACCAAATAGTCAGTGAACCGTGTATGAATGTTGAACAACAACGGTGGACCTGTTTTCCTGAAAACAGTTCCTGGGTGCACCACACTTTACTTCACTTGAAATCATTCGCACTTGAGTGGTTTCACACGAACTCTCACGTGCGGTCTCGCACGCGCATTGTCGTGAACGTAATTTTCCTCGAGCTTTCTGTTCGCAAATTTCGACGTTCACGCTTCGGTTCGCGGGTAGACGGCATTGTCTTCCTCGAGCGTGGTTACTTCGAAATATCTAGTTCGAAAGTGTCGAAATGCACTTGAAAAAAAGAAGTAAACCCGGAAACTTACCGACAAGATTTCTCCTTCAAAGGGAAATCAACGCATTATTCTCCCAAATAATGAAAGTAGATGAGTTACCTTTATTCCTCGTCGAATATCACGGCAACAAAATATCAGGAAGTAGAGAAAATTAAAATATAGATGAAAGGAATAATATGCTCATAAAGAAAATTGTTCCGATGAGATAACTTCCTTTTTTACTTTCAAGTGAAATCGATTTACCGCAACAATTTAAGTTGCACAAATTGCATGTCTCTTCGAAAAAGCGACTGCAAAGTATATTCTTTTATTCGTTTTCTTATTCTTATTCGAAATATTCGCTTACTACACTTATTACGCGAACTGTCATCACGGTTGAGTGATCGATTCTCTAGTCTAATTACATAAAACGTTGTATGCATAGAACTTTACATACTCAATCAATCAAAGACACAATACATTATAAGCTTTTTTGCAGCTTACGTAATCTCTTACAGTGTCATAATCAATATTTCTAACAATAAGTGCAACAACTTCTTAAGAAATAACTCCATTCTTCCATTTATTGAAACTGTTTGTAAATATTTAATATACACAAATTAAAGAATATTATTTCTTCCCGTCTCTACTTTTGATAATTTAAAAATATATAAACGTAATTTATATTGCTTTAGAATCTTTTCTCGTAGTTTTTGTTGTGTAATCTCTTATTATTCTTATATTAGTACAGAGAATCTTCTTCCAATTGGTGATTATGTCTTTTTCCTTTGTGGATTAATAAGAATGCAAGATACATATCCGTTTCAGTGTTCCGCGGTGTGTACATATTGTACACATGAGTGAAATCGCGCCTCGTTTGTTATAAGATTGGTTCTTTCACTTTCCGCTTTCCGCTTACTTTCCATTTTAAACTAATTTAGTATCAAATTAATATAATTCAGCGTGCTTTTATAATACTGTGCGATTTTATTATAATACCCGTTAACAGATGTCGATACTTAAAGGCACTAACAAAAGTAAAATTGGCGCTCATTAAGAAGTGAAGATCATCGATGTACTTGTACAAATCCCTCAATATGAGCATTCCTCTTTTCTTACAAGCAAATTAAATAATATAACTATGAACATGACATGGAAAAATTTATTTTAAAATTAAAATAAAATTCTTTTTATGTTATTAGCTTACACTTTTAAAAAATTATGTTTGTATAGAAAAAAGTATTTTAAAAAAATGTTTTATTTTATTAACTATATTATATTAATAAATATTTTATTTTATTAATTATATTATAATTAAAATAATGGGATATATTCAATATTTAATTTTGAATAGATATTAAATATTAAATATTAAATATTAAAAATATACAAAAAGTAAAATATATATAACGAGTTTATACAAAGTTGCATATAATGCCGCATAAATTTTCATTTGGGATCAATGCATTTATGCCAGAAATACATGAACGCCGCGTGTTCAGTCACCAGAAATACCAGCAAATGCCGCAGGTTGCATATTTATAGAGACTGCATTTGATTTGTCTGTTTATTTTAACTCACAAAATTGATCTCCGATAAAAGATTCAGAAATTTTTATTTCATCTAATATTCAAATGGCTCCGCGGATTAAAATTCAGTATGAAGAATAGGGCAAGGAAAGCCGTAACAAGATGTTCGTGTTTTATTATTTTTAATAGACAAATATTATCCCAACCATACGCGCCGACAAGTCGTCAGATTTGAAACACAATTCTGGTTAAAGTAGTAAAAAATTCCCCCCCCCCTCCAATTAAATCGTTACGATTTAATATGATGTTAAGAATTTAACGTGGGCATAATAATGCGTGTTCTTTATTTAATAATAGGTTATTGTGATAAATAGTATCACATGCTTCAGTGGTCGAATTGGTACGACACCCTTCACGGAATAAAGGGAAGTTCCAGGTTCGAATTCCGGCTGAGGTAATATTTTTCGCTATAATTTCTTTACAGTTTTTAGATGTTTAGCATCATAAATTAAATCGTTACGATTTAATTGGGGGGGGGGGGAATTTTACTACTTCAACCAAAATTGTGTTTCAAGTCTGCCGATTTGTCGGCGCGCAGTTTACTATGGTTGGAATAATATTTGTCTATTAAAAATAATAAAACACAAACATCCTGTTACGGCTTTCCTTGCCCTATTCTTCATACTGAATTGATTTTATCTGTCCAAAACTTCCTTGATTTCTCTTTAAAAATGCAATTTAAAAGGAAAAGATTAAGAGAAGAGATTTTTAGATTATAAAGACGCAAAACTATATAAATATGCAAACATCTCATCATATATGTTCCTTTCTATCGTATATTAAATCCTAGTTTACATAAATATACGTTCAATAAATCTACCACGTACGAAATGTCACGTAATTATGATGTTGCCTGGTATTTTCACACTATGTTATACTAACAATAAGATGTTAAGCGGAAATATACACACAAGAGGCCATAATTTATGTTTGTGCCAGCAATCAACTTCGATACTTCCTGCAAGGCTTTCCATGTCGTTTACCATGATAAATGACCATAATAGTATTACTGTAATGGGCATGTGCATTAATGTAAATATCGGGAATTATAAAACGATAATAAAACGAAAAATGCAAGTGAAAGTGGAATCGTACATTTCATGAATGTAAATCACATCCATCATTCTCAATGATGGGTAATGAATCGTTAGCGACTCTAATGAGTCTGCGAGACGAACCGCAAAAAATGTGCGATAATAAACTTTTGTGCGTATTCATTGAAATTATAATTCGCAACGTGCGCAGCGGCGCATAAGTTTGTTTTACAGTTAATATTTTGTTAGTGGTAAAGAATTGACATCGCGTGAACCAAACAACGCGTGACGTTCAATGTTTGTGCCACACAGTGTGTCATACGCGGCTCCTTGTCATTCGTATACGGCTATACGATAAACTCGAGCGAGAGCGAACAGCGGAACAAGTCGCTCCGCGTGACGCGTCATTATCCTTCGAGACGTGGTCGCGGCAAGTATCGGAAGAAAATATAATTCTTCCTTATAAAGAAAAGTCGTAACACGTTACATATCAATTGTTTATTAATATGTATTTTGCGCGAGGTTTACATATTCGTAATGTATTACGCATATAATATTATATTCTATTTGTACATTTTCGGAGTTCATCGTGTCTTAGTTATAGCTATACGAAGGGTCAAAGCACATAACATGGCGTAGCGATATACGACGGTCGTAGTCCCCGACCTGACAGATCAGGATACGCCAAAGTTTGTGCGTTACTTACGTCCACGACTACGACTGTCATATGTGCTTTGGGCCTAACTCGACTCAGGTCGTATCGAGGTGAAGTTGCCGTTTTTCCAAATCCTTGCTCATTAATGAAATGTACGGAACGAGTACGTCGATACGCATCGCGATACATTTAATTATGTACTGATGAGTATAGTCGTAATTAACCTTCATATATTAGTAATTGTTCATCGCGTAGTGTAGATTCGACATTCGTATATTGGTGATTCGTTGAAGTGCGTATTTCGCGAGATTTATTTTATCGAGACAAGCAAGTTGCCAAAGCATATTTTCGGATATTACATTCCGCGGGTATTTATTTTTAATTTCAACTAATATATTTATTCAGTTATGTCACGATACGAGATATCAGTAGCCTTAAAACGCACGCGTGTGTATATATATATATATATATATATATATATATATATACATACATATATATGTATATATATGTATATATATATACATATTGTATATACATATACTCTATCTGTAAAGCTTCAAATTAGCATTCGAAGTAGATAGCAGGCATCAGGTAAGAGAACTGCGTTATCGTCGTGGCGAGTGACGCGTGAAATTGGCCGCGTCATTTTCAAACTCCTTCGATTCGCTTGTTACGCAAATATGAGATACATTACCGATGTCGCAGTTCGCGTCTTTTACTTGTTATCCGTATCGTCCTTCTATGACGTGATAGCGTGTGTGCGATCAATGCCGGGAATGCTGCTGAAAGTGTCGCGTAATCGTCATTTCCGATAATTAGTGCGTGATGCGTTATGATGATTAACCGTCCGAGTGATTGTCGTGTGCTAGAAGAAGCAGCAACGGAACGAAAAACGAGGAGGGCGAAAAGACACCGGTTGCAGTAATGCGACGAAAAGTGAGTAATTTTTTATTTATTAAGAGGGATAGAGACGGGGAAAGATTAGGAAAACTATATAAATCTTATGAATAAGAAGGGCCGTCGTTCGATTGATTGAGGACGCAAAGATTATAAAATAGAGCTTGTTATTATCGATAGATCGTTGACTGATTTAGTGACTTATTATTGGTGTATTTTAATATTGTTTTATATACGATAGAATCAAAGTTAATAACGTTACTTCATAAAGTAATACGTTCCCATTACTTTTTGCAAAAAGTAACTCGTTACTTCTTCGTTATTTTGTAATATTTAATAAAATATTTGACTTTACAAAATTAAATTATTTAATAATCAATATTAAGTTTAATAAACAATATTCAAACTCTAAACTAGTCTCTCCTATAGCAGACTTTTTTATATTAAAAAAACATCTAATAATTTATATAATTCTTTATATAATATTTATCTTTATAGGAATCTAAATTGAAAAACGCAAATTTTATGAAACGTTTTTTTATTTACTGTTAGCACTAAAAATTTATAGTTCATGTTACATAATATATGTGTCGCAGCCTTTTTACAAAATTAGCCTTTTTGCAACAAGGCTAACCTGTTTGCAAAACGGCGGTACACGTTTGCGCACATTTATTGGCGCACAGTTCGTCAATTAATCAATTTTCTTTTACTTGAAAGTACACATGTAGGCAGAGGGAGGGCTGCGGCAAAGTCCCACCCCGCATAAAAAACTGATCTAACTTTAAGCCTATTTCTAAAAACTTGAAATTAAAAATCAGCCTGATTGAGAAACGATCTATCTTTCGCAAAAAAGCTGCGACATAGATATATACTGGGACCAACTGATTCTTTAACTGTGTAATGCAGGGAAAGTTGCTAGAAGAAAATATTTCTATCCAATCAAGAATACCTAACACGCACTATATCAGTGCGCGATCTATTAAATAGAGCTAACTAAAGTATATGATAAAATTAACGGTTAAATTTGTTACCATTACTGTAACTATGTAATGACATTACTGTGTTACTATTACAGACAGAAAAAAGTAACGATTGTTGCCGGAAAAAGGTAAAGGTAACTGTAACGACATTACAAGTAACAAGTTACTTCTCAACTCTGCATATAATTTACAAAAATATAAAGGAAATTAGGTTAAAAAGATTTATTTAATATAGTTCAAAGAAAAATAGTTTCATATATTAATTATGAAGTGCACGAATTGAAATTCATAAAAAACTTAAACTTAAAATTCAAAAGCAGTAATATTTTATAATTAAAATATACTCGGCATAACAAGTGATAAACAATAATTATAGCCATTTTCGCATTATTTCCACAAGCATTTTATATATAAAATTAAAAAAAAAAGAATTGAGCATTTCTTATTCTTTTCCCTATATAACAGCAAATATATATTCTGAGAATGTTCAGAGAATATCGTAAAGTATAAGATATTATAAGGATGTTGTCAGTACCTATGTTAAGACATCTTTAGTATATTCTATAGATATACAAGATATTAATGCTGTTAGGATTAATTCATAAATATGTGAAATTATATATATATTTATTACATAATTACTGTAAGGAATTCCTTAATTTTATTAGTATAAAGAAGAAATAGTATTATATATTAAAAACATACAAAAACTTTATTGAAACAACACATAATACAATGCTCTATTTACAAGATATATTATATGTACAAATATAATGTATAATATTGCTTTGATCGCAAAAATTGTATATTATTTCTAAAGTGCTGGTGAACAAGGCACGTGAAAATCTAAATTGAGGTGCGTGTCGGGTTTAACAATGAGGTAAAAGAATATATAAAAAAAATTAAAAATATATAACAAAATCGTAATCACAAATTATTATGATATGCGCTTGACAGCTTTTATCACAAACTAGTTTCAGTGTCTTATAATTTTTAACGCTCACTTGAATTTAAATTGTTAATATTTTCATTTTCTACTTATTTCTGAAGTTGTCTCCAGCAGATTCAACCATGTGAATTATAATAAGATATATGTTTAAATGCGTTTCATACATACATATGTGTATATATAAATCGCGATTTGTCGTGAATAAGTTCGAATGAATATTTAAATAATATTCACTTCTGTAATAATTTCTCTTGTTTTAACATAAATCTGTCGAAAGAATTAGTCGAGTCAAGTCAGCATGTATTTGAATCATTAATTTACTGCATTAATTTATTCTATAAACAATTGAAAAAATAGTCTAGTCTAGTTTTCACAGCGTCAAATGTAGTAGTAAAGTACGAGTAGTCGAGTCCGCGTCTATTTGCTATAATAATCCACAGAAAGATAATTTATTTCGGCAGATTAATTTTTTTACTGATTTTGATCAGATATTTAAAAAAATTATTTCTGATGAGTCGATGTAACTGTCTTCGTTATGACTTCGTAGAAAAATAGAAATTTCAGTTATGTTTGTCAGTTGCGTTTATTGTTATTTTGTCTGTTTGTCGCGTAACAATCTGTTGTAAAGTCAGTAAAATAGTCTCGTTCAATGTATCTCTGTTGGCATCGTTATCCGTAAAAAATGACTGATAGAAATTAAAAAGCCCGCAATCAAAAAATTGCCTTATAAGTTTATACAAAGTAAACAAAAAGATGTTAAATCTTTTTTTGCATGTTATCGTGTATCACACAAAGTGGCATTATAATTTCTGCAGTTATAAATGTCTACAATGCTCAGCATATTGGTCACAATGCGATCACTTTCATTTCTTTTTGTGATAACCGGAGAAACCACCACCGTGGCCTCCACCGTAACCACCGCCACCGCCACCGCCGCCGCCGCCGCCGTGGCCGCTTGAATAGGAATCAAAGCCACCACCAGAAGTACCAGAACTGTAACTACTTCCGCCGTGGCCACTGAAAGAAATATCGATATAAAACGTTATACTCCGTTAACGTTATATAAGATCATGTACAATATTCGAGATTTTTTTCCCTTCATTATTTAACAATAAGATTTATCACTTCTTTCAATTGATTAATATTAGCATAAGATTTAGTGCAATTTAATATTTACCTGCTACCAAAATCAGATGATATACTGTTGCCATAACTGCTGGAGCTATGATGATCATCGCCACCGATGTCGCCATGTCCACCAAATCCACCGCCTCCGTGACCACCTCCAAATCCACCACCGCCGCCATATCCACCTCCTCCTCCAAATCCACCGCCGTGGCCACCTCCGAAACCACCTCCGTGTCCACCTCCGTATCCACCACCTCCGCCACCGCCGCCATGTCCTCCATGATCATGAATAATTATACCGCCGCCGCCACCTCCGTGTCCTCCGCCAAAACCGCCGCCGCCGCCATATCCGCCGCCTCCTCCAAATCCACCACCGTGGCCACCTCCGAAACCACCTCCGTGGCCACCCCCGTAACTGCCGCCGCCACCGCCGCCGCCACCATGGTCATCGTGTATAATAATACCGCCTCCGCCACCTCCTCCGCCATAACCACCACCTCCGTGACCACCTCCGTAACCGCCGCCGCCACCGCCGCCGCCACCGCCACCGCCACCATGGTCATCGTGTATAATAATACTGCCTCCGCCACCTCCTCCGCCATAACCACCACCTCCGTGTCCACCTCCAAAACCGCCTCCGCCGCCTCCGTGTCCACCTCCAAAACCGCCTCCGCCGCCTCCGTGACCACCTCCAAAACCGCCACCACCGCCGTGTCCATGGTCTATGATGATACCGCCGCCTCCGCCACCTCCTCCGCCGTAACCGCCACTTCCGTGACCACCTCCAAAACCTCCACCACCGCCATGTCCTTTATGGTCATGAATGATGATATCACCTCCCCCGCCGCCTCCACCATAACCACCTCCTCCGTGGCCACCTCCAAAACCACCGCCACCACCGCCACCACCGTAGCCTCCTCCGTGACCGCCTCCACCGCCGTGATCTATGATGACATCTCCACCTAAAATAAATTATTATTTTTGGCTTTTGTTGATTTAATTACAAATTTCCTCATCAAATAAATATAGAAAAGAGAAAGAAAGACAGAAAAAGAAGAACTGAAAAAAGAGAAAAGGCATTTTTTATTTAAACAAGATAAATACGAAGTAAGTCTCTGCTCATGCTTCAGAGTCATATAATTTATAATTAGTTACGTTTATAAGACAATACTGGAAGGAGAATAATGAGTGAAATGAAAGTAACGAGTAATGTGGGATTTTCTCACAAATATTCATGTACTTGTTTTCCAAGTGCAAAGATAATCTGAAAATGTGATTACCTCTTCTTCGTACATTGAATCTTTTGTTCATACTGAACTAAGAATAAATAGCACAGTTAATTAACAGATCTTTGTTTTTTAACATTATTGCGCAAAGTAAACTTTCTCTCAACCGAAAAGAGATGGCATGCAAATCTTTTAGCATAAGGAGCATCGTATTTTCAAATGTTCTTCTCTCGGGAAAAGAAGGAAAGAATATATATATTTAAAAAATGCAATTCCGCTTATACTTAAAAATTTGTTCAATTTTAATCCGTATCGCGTTGTAACAAAACCAAGAATAAATAGTAATAATTGCGATTGCACAATTGCGCTTTAGACAATGTTGCTGTTATGTATATCTTGTCATCAAAAACTCAACAAAGCAGAAACTTATTAAAACGTTTGCAAAGTTTGTTATATTTTTATATCAATTATTTTACAGCGGATTTTTCGAACAAATATTTTGTATTTGGTGCGATATAATTGAATAAATTATAAAAACTCAATGTACAGGCTCCAGTGGAAATCCAAGGTTAAGAGAAACGGGCTAAATAAGAGCCAAGCGCTGTTGGTGATGCACAGAGATGTAACTCCTTTAATTTTTTATTGTCTAAATTAACGTTTCGGTCCGTCAGTTTGGACCATCTTCAGCAACTACAAAGAAATACATATCTAGAGAATCGGTACATGTTAATCGTAGATAATCAATATAATTGTATACATACATAATGGTTTATAATGATAAACGCCTCCCGAGTCAAACGTCGATGCTAAGGAAAGTCGGCCTCTCCACAGTACCAGCCATGGAAAGATTTATTTGAGGATGGTGCATAGATGGGCCTCTCTTACTACATCTCTTTATTTCTTATTTTATTTCTTGGAGATTTATCATAGCTCTAATTTAAGTCTTAAGATCAATGCTCAAATAAATCTCTCCATGGCTAATGGTAGTGTGGAGAGGCCGACTTTCCTTAGCATCGACGTTTGACTCGAGAGGCGTTTATCATTATAAACAATTATGTATGTATACAATTATTGATTATATCTACGATTAGCATGTACCGATTCTCTAGATATGTATTTCTTTGTAGTTGCTAAAGATGGTCCAAACTGACGGACCGAAACGTACGTTAATTTAGACAATAAAAAATTAAAGGAGTTACCTATACATCTCTGTGCACCACCAACAGCGCTTGGCTCTTATTTATCCCGTTTCTCTTAACCTTGCATAAATTTATGTTAAAACAACAGCATATTAATGCATATAATATACAGATTTTTCTACGAGACTAAATATTAAGTAAATCTCATGAGTAATTTCAAGGAAATAATATAAAAAATCCTTAATTGAATAAACTTTCTAATTCTTAGGCAATCTACAATCTCATAATTATCTTCATCTTTATTGTTAACGCTTTATTAAAATATTGCAAACGATTACTTACTATCATCTTATTATTATTATTATTATTATTATTATTCATAAGTTATCATATTCGGTACATAAAACTAACTATAAAACTCCAAATGAGAAACTTTTTCTTCTGCTATAATAGAATTCCGCATAAATTCAAAGACATTTAAGTACTTTGCATTGTAAAATCGTAGATACGAGAAAGTAAAGATATCATCTGTGCATTTTCTTAATACATTTTATTATAAGTCATTTATCAGACGTACTAAAATTTCTCGATAAATAATATAAATAATATAATATCCATTTTCCTTTGCATATACACAGTCTTTCTCTCTCTGAAATTGTCCTACTCTGAAATCCCTGCTATTAGAAATTCACTTTATAAAGAAAGTTAATATTCTGACCTTTATAAAGAAATGACAAAATATAAAACTAAAATATTTTTTCTCACCTCCGCCGATATCGTCGTGACCACCTCCGAAACCTCCTCCGAAGCCACCACCACCTCCGTAACCTCCACCGCCGCCGCCGTGACCTCCTCCATGACCTCCTCCGAAGCCTCCTCCGAAACCACCGCCGAAACCTCCGCCATGGCCACCTCCGAAACCACCATCTATATCCCCGGGACCGGAGACATCTATATGATGATCATCACCTCCACCTCCATGACCTCCCCCGCCATGATCCTCATACTTTATGACTTTCTTTTCGTGGTGCTGCAGTACCTCTGGCAAATGTATCCTTATATGCACACTGAAATATGAAAAGTATGCTTAAAACAAGGAACGGCGCGCTCCTAATTAACACGCTTCTTAAAGTGTTGGTAATTACAGATTTGAAGAACCTCATCTTTCATTTTCTTTCACTCATTTCTATACGAATTAATTATCCTGACTAAATTAATTACACACAAACGTGTAAATTAATTACGCATGAGCGTCTAAGTAGGCTGGTATAGGATGGTATAAATTTGGAATATTAAAATTTTTTATACCATTCCTCATAAATAATAATTTTGCTATGGCAAAGAGAAAAAGATCTTCTATTTTTTGTTTTAAAGATAAAATTTTACATTTGTGAAACATTATACATTTGATTGACTAAAATTTGATTGGCGATAATTAATATTTTTATATTATTAGAACTCACTGCTCATGTCCGAAGGTTGCCAAGCCTACTGATAGAATATTTGCAAGAATGAAGGCCTTTATCTGCAATTAAATAAGTCTTTTTAATAATCCATCAATTTTAAAATTTTAAATGTATGAATCTAACAGATGTAAATGCTAAACACGCAAGGGGATTACTTAGTTTCTAATTTAACTTAAAAAACTTATTTCATTTTTTTGTTTACAATATTATTTACGAGAATTTTATTTTATGAATATCCTTGTATTACTAAAATTGGAAAGGTTTTATGCGTAATTTTTATATTTTGCCAAACCTTTGATAAATGCATACAAACATCGATATTTACATAGAATAAAAAATTTATATTAATACAGAAAAAATAAATTGCTTGATTTAGCAAAATAAAAATTTGCTACTCAAATTTAATATTTATAGCTAAACAGTTCTTATTGTGCAACAAAAAAATTACATTGAAAACAATTGCTAGAACAATTAATTCTCAATTATAAAAATCGGTAAATAATCAAATTTTCTCTACAATAGTAAAAAAATGCGTTACAATTAAATATTTTTTGTTAGAAATTTTAAATTTTTACTTTAGATTTATTTTAGTACAAATTATATTTTTACTAACGAAAATATGCTATGTTATAATACCAAATTTTGTTAATTACAATCACTAATTTCATGCAATTTTTAAATTTAGTTACTGTAACACAGAAAATTGCTTATCCATATATTATCGCTGTGTATTTGCTGAACCAGTAAAATTTCTAATCGTTACAACAATTTCTTCTTTTCCGCGTATAGTCACGAAACTGTCATTTGCGCGACTGCAAATTACGGATAGGAAAAAATCCACTGAACGAAAACCACTTTCAGGCATCGACTGCACGCAAAGTCTCTAACCCTAGTATCAATTTCTCAGTGAAGCCGACGGCTTTTTGTCCGTTTTTTAATTTCTTACAGCGTGTTGGAGTTCCATTCTGGTATCCGGAACGCGGCCGGCCGCCGAACCTTTTCCTTCCTCCTATCCCACGCACAGCTCACCACGACGACTTGGTATACACTGTCATATATTTGCGGCTGCGGTCCTACCTGTATATATACCAGACGGGAGGGAATACCGGAAGAGCCGAGTGGGGATGAAATAAAGAACGCGGGTACCACCGGAGATACTCACGGAGGAACACTCGAAAAGAAACCGAACGTGCGATGACGCACGAAACTGGTGGGCATACCCCTCGCCACGTACCCGGTGTGTATGTACTCACCAGATGATGCTCGCTATACGTGATGCGTTTCGCGAACAAGAACAGCGTCGTGACCCACACAGCTCAGTCTTGTTGTAGAGAAATTCGCCTTTGAGCTTTCTCGATCTTGCCGACATGTATTATGTATTGTTATTTACGATAATTGATTACCGCCAGCTGGGTTTTTGGTAATGGGAACATGTATAGTACAGAGTCTCATTGGATTTTGCAGCCGATGCTTCATGGCGTTGTACAAAATTTTAGAAATAAAAAACCGGAATTAAGGCAGATTTTCTTTCGCAACTGCCCGGATCTTCTTATCACACTAATCTGACCTTATCTCCACGCAAAGAAAAAATTATATTTGTAGATTAACTGGTGTATTAAACAAAGACGACTGCTCTTTTTCTCGCATTATTTATACAACAATTCCATCATTGCGATTGGCAATTGGCGATAAGCGCGTTGCAATGATCGATCTATTATATGATTTATGAGTTTCGCGCGATAGATAAGCAGACATAGATAAACATAGATATTGATATCGAATTTACTACTGCCGTCGGTTATACACTTTCCCCGATTTCCAAAATAAAAAGAAGGCTGAAAAATAAGGTAGGCAACGTATATTTCTTTGGGGTCTCTGCTTAGTATTTCAAGCGAATGAAAGAAATGTTTGCAATGCTGCATGAGAAAACGAAACCTAAAAATGCCTCTTTGATCTTTATTACATTTATTTATTTATTATGAATCTGTTTTTATTGTAGGTAACAAGTTATATATTTTCCTTCGGCGACATATATAAATCATGTGACAATAACGCTCCTTAAATAATCTATGTATTATCCATGAAATTTTAAATGTCTTACTGTATAGGAAAACATATATATATATTCCCCTATAAAAAGTATCTATAATATAATGAAATGACTTGGTGTATAAATTAATACGCACACATGATGACTAATAATCGCTTATCGCATTGTAACGCGCGAGAAATTAATTGTATATATTCATAGAGTTTAATCAAGAAATTACATTGATTATACTGATTCTAATCGATGTAAATATATTTACAAGAAAAACTCTATTTTTAATCAACAACATTTGGCAATGTCGTGACAATTCGACCATTGGTTTTGGTCGGATTAATCGTTTGACCTTGGGTTTTGGTCTTTTCTAAATTGATATAATCTTTGATACTTGATTAAATATATTTAACAATTAAGCTTTTATTTTCATCCGGCAATAATTGGCAAATAATCATCGTGACGATTCGACCATTATTGGTTTTGGTCCTGAATTCGTCTCAAGACATTAAATATGTTTAATCGAATATACTCACTGCGAACTAGCATAAACGTACGCGTAACGTATAATCAGTGTGTTAAGTACCTATAGCACAGATAACACAAAAATATCTAGAGCTGAAACTGATTTAGATTCTGCTCTGATGTAATTGTTCCTCGCGGAGATTCCGCACAAGAACGCATTTACATTTTATTTTAATTTTAAATTTATTTAATTTTAAGCACAGTTATTCTTTTTGTTAAATATAGAATATTTTAAAGTAACGAGGGCTATATATATATATATATATATATATATATATATATATATATATATATATATATGCGCGAGGATTTGGAATTATTAGCATACTGCTTCAAATTTTGTTTTGTTTAATAAAAACTATTCTTTCGGATTTATTGGTTTCTAGAACAAAAGTTTTTATATTCGACATTATTTTATATTACTGAAAAGCGCATATTGTATAAAAAGAAAAAAATAAGCATATTTTGTTTAATCAAGATATAACATTAGTATGTATATATAGCTAATATAGTTTTTAATAAAAAAAATCTTTAGAACATAAGAAAAAAGTATTTTATATTTGTTCCACGTACTCATAATCAGTGAATGTTTATTTAAAAAACATGTAAATATAATTTAAATCGATAAATAAATTAAATCGAATTGTGAATAGTTTTAAATAAATAGAATAATAATATTAAATTCTATAAGCTTGATACTATTTGAAAATAAATTTCCATTCATTCATTAAAATAAATTTGTAATGAATATTTAATAAACTAAAAAGAATTTACAAGAGAGAGAAATAAATTTGAAATATATATATTATTATTTTATTCTCTTTATATCAGCTTTTTGTTGATATAATATAATAATTATTATTATATAAAATATTTAATTTTTTTCTCAAAATAATTTACTTTTTATTTTAACAATTAATCAGATTTAAAAAATAAGTTAAAAAGAACTGGAGAGTCTATTGAAATTGCGTTATTAACATAGAATTAATGAGTTCGTATAAGAACAATAAATGCGATAAGTTCAATCCAATTTAAGCTTCTGCTTTCTCAAATCTTTACACTTCATTGCAGATATGTAACTATTGCCTATTATACTACACAATATCTATATGCGGGTGTAAATTCTGCTACATTCCCAACAATCAAATAACAAGTATACTCAAACAACTTACTATTTAATCGCTGGGAGATCTCTGCCAGTGCAACCATGTGAAAACACAACCTCGCACTTTTTAGTAACGTTAATTATTACAGAAGATTCTCTATACAAGGTGTCCTACACGTCCAAATCGTTAACTCACATTTACTTGAATATCTTTGTACCAATTTAAAGTTAATTTTTTATTAACATAATTGTTTAGAGCCATAAATTTTAAATCGTAAATTATTGAAAGATTTTCCAGAAAGCAGAGGCAAATAATATACCTACCTATTTCAAAAGCTTTAATAGATTTAATTCTAAAATTAATTATATAAATATCTATATTAAGGCCTATTGAGAATAAATAATAACATTATTAAATTTATTTCTCTAAACGTATTTTTAAAAATAAGTTTTAAAAAAACATTATTTTAATACAAATCTTAAAATATCTACATAGACATGTTGTCTCAGAAAAGATAATAACAAATAATTAAATATCTTTTTTTTATATAATTAAAAATTGTTACAATTAAAGTTAAAAATTGAGAGAAATTAATAATAGTTTTTCTCGACACTTTTACTAGAAAGAAAGCTTAATAAAACATTTAATGGTTAAAAAATCCATAAATGAAAAGCAATTTACTAATTTACGACACCCAATATAAAATTCGCGACGCGACTTCTCAGCCGCACATATCTGCCTCGTACAGCACGTTAATGTTAATGGATCTCATACACATATAGATACTTACACTGCTGTCGGGTAACAAAATAGAAAGTAGCAGGAACACGCGGGAGGTAGAATAGGGTGCAGGGAAAGGGAGAGTGAGTGAAAATAAAAGGGTGAGAGCGAGACCGAGGCCTGGTGAACGGGAAGCGACGGAAACGTATACCGTGTCGCGCTGAGAAAGACAGTTGCTCTCGTGGCGGATAACCGTGAGAGGCTCTCCCGGCCGCGTATTGTGCCGCTCCTTATCCTTTCACTCTTTTCCCTTATCGTGTTCGAGTCTGTACAGCAAATTCCGCGACGAAGTGGCCGCCGGCCACGACCGCGACGAGCACTCGCGGACTTCCTTTTGCCACGGAATTGCTTGGCCTTGATTCCGCACATAGGCTGGCATTGACATGGTATCTCCATTATATCACCCGTCAGTTCAACGCGGAAAACCTATGTTTTCACAGTCTAAGAAGAATATAACCCCGCTCTCCAATCTTAATAAAAAGCTTCAATTTTAATCAGCTGGACTTCCTTAAACAAAATAAATTAATTCAACGCTAAATGTTTCCTTTGCTTCTCCGATCGTATTAAGAAACATTAATTGATATCGCCGATGATATGCAGGAAAATGTACACACAAGAAATTCTCTCTTATCTTCTAAATAATCTTTTATTCTACGAATTTCAAGCATTTTATGTGTAACTAAACTAATGAGACATTTCCGGAAGAAATGATTTTGTCGTGTAATACAGCTTTCACTTATATAGATTGCATTCATACACAGAAATACGTGAAATGACATTTTTTTTAGTGTACCTACAGTGTCAATTCTAATCAAATATCTAATTATACTTACAATACAATTGGTTAATGAGCTACATGAACGTATCACGATATGTGAAAGAGTTAAACTACGAGGATATGATAGCTTATATCTCTTACGTTATTGCTAATCATATAATGCCTGTCACATACGAGACACTTATTGAGACATTATCCTCATCAAACAGCAACTGTAAAAATGATCTAATATCAACTAAATGATAAAATGCGACTAGTATATTCTTTTCGTATTTATTATGTCTTATAAAAATATGAAACTTCTCTTTCACAGCTGAATTAAGAACCGACGACCGGTTTCATGCATTAAACTCTCTACTATCGTACTGCGAGAATATTACTCTTTTCAAACAAAACGTATATTAACTACCGAGTAAACATTGCGCGAGTTAATAGCAAAAAATTAATAATTGTACATAAGTAGCTATCAGCAGAAATGAATATTTAAACGTATCCGCGAATAAATCCGTTTCTTTAGTTTATCATTTACTTTACATGTGATTTGTTATTAATGCCCTTTCTACTCATGTAATATAGTCTACAAACATATTTATAGGAAATATTAAAGTTGTTAATGCGGGCAAAAAAACACGCTAAGTGTTTTTTGTGTATACTTAATAATTTTAATTCTTAATAATCTTAATAATCTTAATATTTTTTTTTTCTAAATTCCTTGCTTGTGTGTTTGAAACAGATACATAACAAGTACAACAAAAAAAAACACGATTAAAAAAATCAGATGTTATCTACTAATTTATCATATTCATTTGGCGCAAACCTCCTAACATCAATGTTTTTTCTTTTAGTAGAAAATACAATTGGAATGCATTTAATATGGAACGCGTACCCTTGGCGCTTTTCTTCACATTTTTTCAAAAAGGTTATCATTTACCTTACCACGTGATTTGTTATTAACATTTTTGAAATGCAAATTATTGCAAAAAGTATATGTCTTCCTGCGAACGTTGCATATCGATTACATGATGGAAATTTTATCCGCATCTCAAACTTCCTCCTGCCTACATCAGATAATGCGCTGCAGTGCAGCCTTCGGCGATGCGGCTCGACCGACACCTATTACTTTCACACGCTTCCGCGAGAAACCGTGTATTGAAGGTGCACTGAACGACCTTAGTTTACAATCAAGATCAAGATCAGCCTTTCGCGGTCGGAATTAAAACGGTACGCCGACATCAACGCATAAGGTGCGATTTCATTGACGCTAGAAACCAGCGGCAGCGTTAAGAAAATGTAGTGAGAGAAGAAGTTTCGTTGAATTTTGCGGTACGCTAAAAAGTTGAGACGGTCTGAACTTCTTCCCCCACTACATTTTCTTGACGCTGCCGCTGGTTTCTAGCGTCAATGAAATCGCACCTATACGATTAAGGCTGCGGTCCACTTGACGCTACAAATGCTTCGAAGCATTCCTCTTCTCTTTTCTTTCAATAAAGAAAGAAGGAGAAGAAGAACGCTCCAAAGCATTTGTAGCGTCAAGTGGACCGCAGCCTAAGTACATCAAGATATTTAAATAACGAGAAACTTTTCTGCAAACGTTGCTGTGACGCATTTCCAGAAATATCAGTATAAGATTGTCGCAAAAAATTTGTCACATTTGTCAAACAAAATTGACAACAAAATTTCAGCGAAATAGAGTGAAACTGGCGGGCTCTAATCTCTTCTTTTCAACAAATTTTCAATTCCTTTTTCAAAGAAAAAAGATTTTTTATCTAACATAAGTATCCGATATAACAAAGAGAACTCGTTAAAAAACGGCAAACTTTTTACATCAATTTAATATCATTTATTTAATTTTTTTTCTTAATTAATTTTATCATTAGCATACTGTAAAAGAAAGTTAGGAAGAGTGATTCATTGTTTCTTGACATTATACGTATACATTAATAAAATTGATCGATTATTATTATACATGAAATTTGGCAATCAAACCCCGCCACTTGTAAATCTTATAAAAAACCTTATAAAAAGCTACATCTTCAAGCAGATGATGGTTCATAAAAACCTGTTTATACGATTCGCTTACAGCGAATTATCGTTTTTCTACCGAGCCCTTTCCCGATCCTTTCACTTTTCCTATTCTCTGCCATCGATTCCCTTCTTGCCGATTACAACCGTGAGCGGCATCTATACAACCTGTAGACCGCGCGATCGCGGAGAACGTGGCTTTCTCGACTTTCAAACGTTCAACCGGTCATCGGTCTTTCAGTGAAAGTAACCAGAACGAGAGAGGATGCGATCTCCGCTGGTGACCGTGATCTCCCAGCATATTACTCTGTTTGAGTGTCGACCGATTTTTATAGTCGCCTTCATGATCGCTCGACCGTGGAAACGGCGCGTGTTTCCGACTAGTCAGATTTAACAGCTATCGAGAATATTTATTACCCGCAAATACCTTTAATTGCAATTTTTACAAAAAAAAACATTGCAATCGCTGATGTGACAGTAGTTGCCGTTATGGAAATTCGTGGCTCGTTCTTACTATAGATTAATAGATATAAATAAAAAATGAATGTCTTTTTGGATAATTAAGAGCATTCACAACGTTAATTTCAAAGAAGCTATAATTATAGCTTTATCATTAATCTGATAATTAAAATGATATTTCGTTCTGTCAATTTTGATAATTAAAATATTCGTCTTATAATTAATTAATAATTATAATTATAAATAATTTTTTAATTTATTATTTAATTATTAATGATTTATCAGTTTATCTAATAATTATTGTATCCATAACCTAATCAGGAAATGAATAGTCGCTAGATACTCTTTTGCTAATTATTATTTATGTTTAATAATTTTCTTTATACATCATATATATTTATTTTTTTATACATTGCAAATATATTAACGTATAATATTTTATACTTTATTAATCGTCAGATTAGTACACGCAATATATGTGTTATAACGATACGTCGGAATGATATTCCTCGTCCTTTACATATTAACGCGGAATCGCATACATGACAAATAACTTAAAAATTATTCGGTTAGTAAAAATAATTGAAATATTTTTTACTAATATGTAATGCTAATTACATATTAGAGACTGTCGCAACAAAATTTTTTATGAATAAATTTATTGTTCTCTCGTAATTTTTTCCATATTTACAGCTTTAGATTTAGCTTTATAATTATACGTATAAATATTTATACGTAAATATGCTTTAATAATGTTCGTAAGAATAATAGTAATCTGTCTTATGAGCCTCTAAAATAGTCCTAGTATTCATCATTACATCTATGTAATCTTAAGAATGACATCATTACATACTATTACACGCATAAATCTTAGGTATTTGAAATTGTAACGATGCGCAATGTCATCCACTTCACGTATATGGAATATCTTTCTAGAACTCTCGTACAATCTTTCAGTCACAGATTCTTTGGTGAATTTAAAATTGAGGTTAAAATAACTTACAATGTAAACTCTCTTACAACTACAATTTAAAATTTCTTAGCAATTAAATTTTTGAATGCCAGTACTACGCCAGTAGTACCCGAACTGCGACAACTAGTACTGGCGCAGTATTGAGCCGATTGTATAACCCTATATGAGATTTTGTTAAGTAATAACATTTTATTTTTATTTCTTTATAACGGAAAAATTATTAACATTTTAATTTTTAAACAATCCCATTTTATATGTAAATTCTTCTATTTGTGTCTTTTATCTGAGACTGAAAGTTTGTCCAGCAACTGTTACAATTTTTTTCTCCGTATTCAAAATTCATAAAATATTTAATTAAGTTTACAAAAATTGTAATTTGAAAATATAAAAATGTAAAAAGATGTAATGTAACAAAATATAAAATTAATAATATCCAGACTGTGGTGAGAATTGTTAGTGCTCATACAGACATTATGTTAAATTTTCTTACGTAATATTATAAATAAAACAATATATATATATATATATATATATATATATATATATATATATATATACCGGGTGTAACAAAAAGGTCAGGGCCCTAAATTATCTCGAAAAGTTGACGTTTTCGGAAGAAATGTTTTATACAAAAGTTGTTTGGCTCGAAGGGGCACATAAGATGGTGTCATTGGTTTGACCATGGATGGTCGTTTAAAGCTCACGTGAACAGCACCTTTAATTTCTTAAATGAAAACGCTTATTTTTCAATGCATATCCTTGTAGCTAATCTCGCCAACTTTTCAAAACACTATAATAAAGTATTTTTTTGTTAAGAACTTTTGGAATTATTAGGCTTGAAAGTTCTAGTATTTTGACATAAAATACAAAATATCTTGTAAAACATTAAGTTTTTGGTAATGTTACCTTAATACTTTTATGCACAGAATAATGAGACAAATCAATTGGTATGAAAAAAAGACATAGTTGCTTTTAAGAAAAAGTATGCAGATGCGTGTTGCAAATTATATATTTTTTCTTAAAGGAACTATGCCTTTTTTTCATACTAATTGATTCGTCTTATTATTCTGTGCATAAAAGTATTAAGGTAACATTATCGAAAACTTAATGTTTTAGAAGATATTTTGTATTTTATGTCAAAATACTAGAACTTTCAAGCCTTATAATTCCAAAAGTTTTTAACAAAATAATACTTTATTATAGTGTTTTAAAAAGCTCTCGAGATTAGCTACAAGAATATGCATTAAAAAATAGAGATTTCCATTTAAGAAATTAAAGGTGTCGTTCACGTGAGCTTCAAACGATCATCTAAGGTGAAACTAATGGCACCATCTTATGTGCCCCTTCGAGCCAAACAACTTTTGTATAAAACATTTCTTCCGAAAACGTCAACTTTCCGAGATAATCCAGGGTCCCGACCTTTTTGTTACACCCGGTATATATATATATGAGATGGATAGATTCGCGACAAAACTTGTTCGAGACATTTAGAATTTTGCAAATACAAATTCACACTTCAATTCTGATCAAAACAAAGGGAAAGTAAAATTAGCTGGAACGTTATAAAAATTTCCGTAACTTTACACCACTCTCTCATTAATAATCTGATAAGATCGTTTGATTTCATTACTGTTATTATAACTTTCATCTTCCTAAAGTTGATTACTGAAACATACTTGATTTACTATAGAGCAATATGATTGAGTAGTTAATAAAATGTGGTGCCAAATTTCAATTACTATTTCCACATTCAATTAAAATCCTTTAACATTTTAACATTTTAAATTCTTTTAACATGTATGGCCCTGAAGTTATTCTATGTGTATTATTGCATGTTATTTACTTATTTATAATTTCAAAGACACTGCGTCTTTGAGTATGTGAAACAGATAATTGAGATTTATTAAAATTTGAATTTCATTTACAGTTATTTATATATGCAGTCTTATTGTCAGTTAAATGATGATAAATGAAAAAGAACTTTTCTTTCTCTCCCCCTTTCTCTCCCCTTTCTATCTCTCTTTCTCTTTCTCTTCTCTCAAAAATGAAAATGTAATATAAGTGTAAAATAATCCTACAATAATATTTGACACCTTCAGGGCAGGAATTTCTCTTGGACAATCCACATAACTGTAACTCATAAGTATGATCAGTCAATTTTGCATTAATGTAAATAAAAAAAGTTCTTACATGAGAGAGCGGATAACGATAGTGTTCTAACTCATCAAAATATAGAGACCAATAAGAGATCCTAAATAAGATTTATGTAAATTAGAAATACTCTATTGAGATTCTGACATCACATAACATATTTATGTATGTGTCGTTACCGCACACACTGCGGAATATCTGCGGAATATACATATGAATAATTGAAACTTCCTAAAGTCTAAATATAATTTCATTATAAATCGGATATCGACGCCTCAAGAGAGGCGCGCGAAAATGACCTCCACATATTTATACATTTCGTGGCAAATATGAGCATACATTATATTTTGCCGTGTCTGCGTTAGAAGAAATTTAATTTAAATTTCTCAAAATTACATGTAATCAGAAGTATCAATGACGTCCAGTGCGCTTGTCTTCATCACAAAGTGACTTCACGACATGAAGTTCGCCGATTCTTTTGGCTCTCTAAATACAAAGTAAAATAGTAGAGCTACATTATTATAAGTTACGTAAGTAAAAAAATAAATATATTTCTTAAATATTACAAAGAAATGTAACGGCTGAGTGCGCGGTGCGAACCGGGCGGCATTAACACTCCTGCGTGTATTCTTCGTCTACCCATGAGCGCTCGGGACGATCCCCGTGCCAACCGACGCACCCCCATGACCGAACGACAACTGTTGGTACGGGGTGCCTTGTACGGTCATCGTTCTGAAGTCATAGGTCGTGGAATCCCCGTGGTCTTCGCGCACAGCGTAGCCCTGCTTGGGCTGGGCGAAGCTGGCGATCCAATTGCCACCGGCGGTCGGAGCGCCAAAGCTGGCACCTGGTAGACCGGTGATCGGGAAGTTAGCGTGCAGCTGCTGGGGCGCAGAAATCGCTCCGGCGAAGTTGGTGCCGGCGGATAACATGCTCGGCCAGGTCTTGGTGAGCTCCTCCAGTTTCTTCTGATACTCGTCCAGGGATACGGTGTCCCGCAGCACAATACCATCTTTGTTACCGGCGATAGTCGCCGCCGGTATACCTGCCGGCACTAACACAGCCCCCTGTACCCCGGCGATGGCGGAGGGGATGATAGCGGAAGTGGGAGCGGTGGCGGCGTGGGCGTACGCGGCTGGAGACGCGCCCGAGGACAGAGCCTCGGTCTTCGCCAGGGTCTCCTTGGTCTTCTCTATAAGACTACTGAGGGCCTGCTGATTTCTCAGGCTTAGGTCTTTCTCGATCGAGCGGGTGCTGTAATATTTGTTGATGCTGTCTTTTAGGCTCCTGGCATCGCTATCCGAGATGTCCGAGAAGAACGAGTCTGTCTGCAGATTCGTCGCCGATGGCGCGTATTCCTGACCTACCGATGTGAAACTGGTTGGCGGATAATTCGGTTGACGTCCGTAAGCACCGGCGTATCTGAATCGAAAAAAGAAAGAAAGCTTAAATCGTGTTAGGAAAAATTGATCACGAGTGGAAACTTAGGGTAAATATACCAGTTAATCGATAAAAAAACCGGTATCAGATTAACCGGTATTGGATAATACTGGTTGACCCTTTCGAATATATAGATGTCAATATATATGTATGTAATTTTTATTAGCCATTACAAAACTATCCTTGAAAGTAAAAGTGTTTGTTTGTGAAAAGTACTTTGTATGAATTCCTGATTATTTATTCACACAAATTCAAAAAGCAATATTTATATTTTTATAAAAAGTATGCAGCTAAATTTTACCGAAAGAAACAAGATATCTTTACATGTATTATTATGTTGTAAAAATAATATTATAATTAATTATGGTATAACTAATTCTAATTATACTGTTTTAGTTTTATCAGTTATATCGTAATTAATTCCATTGTACTATTTTTACTATATTATTATACTGTAGGTATACTATAATTGTAATTAGAATAGCATAATTAGATAATATAGTTAAAAAGATAAAAATAAAATATAATTGTTAAAGATAAAAACTTAAATTAAAACAAATTATATTAAACATAATATTACCTCTCATGTACAAATGGCAAATTCTTGATGTTATCGTACGGGATGTATCCTTTACCAAAAGATATTGCGTGACGAACGTCTTTGCCGTACGGTACATTCACGTGATTCGTAGGTTCAGGACCATGATCAAAATCATCGCCTCCTTGTGGCAGCCGAAATGGTTTTTTTTTATAGTAGCGACCATAAGGCACACCGTAAGATTTTTTGTAATGACCCGATTGTCGCCATGGCACTGCTGGACTCCGTCTTACGTGTCGAGGCACGATTACCAATACCTTTCTGAAAAAGAAAATAGATGGAGATGGAGATCGAGATTATTTAACGGTTTATATTATTATTTAGTCCATTTGCCAACATTTCAGCAAGCATTTCAAAAATTTCTCTAATTAATGTTACCGAGAATGTTATAAAGAGTGATATATTTATAAAATCGTCTTAAATCCATATTTTTTTAAATGATAATATAAAAAACAGTTTCGTATTTCTATTTGTATTAATATATTAGTATATATAAATTCGTATATTTAATGATCAAATTGACAGACGAATTAAAGAAAATCATTTATTTGAATAAAACGATTTTTCCTTAAGCTATTCTTAAGGATTTTCTGAATGGTTTGTCAAAATGCTACGAAGTTGATGAAAATTTAATATCGTATTCTGTATTCTCTTTCAAAGTTTGGGGTCAAATTTCAGATCGATTCACAATTTAGATAAAAAGTTATCAATATTTGAATACTGAGTTTTTTAACACATAATCTTATGTTATATTAGAGAAGTGTAAAAAAAAACATTTAAAAATGCTACTAATATAGTGATATTTTACACGCAAGCAGGCCCTCAACAAACAAAAATATAGCAATAAAATTTAAAACAATTTACAACATAGTTTTAAAGAAATTGCAAAAAAATCAGTGAAATTATTACTCGATCAGACTTTCGGCGCGCAGTATAGAATTTTATAATCTTTCACAAATTTCACAAATCACTTTATTAAGTTGAATTCAGGGCAAATCACTCTCGAAAGTTTTTTGCCGAGATTTTTTTTAAGAAAGAAATAGTAGTAACAGTTATTTATAGTCACTAAATCTACGTCTTTTACGTTCTATTAAACTTGCCGTAACTATTTATATACATTTTTTTGTCTTTGGATCTCTGGAGAGTTAATATCGGTGTTTTTAATATTTCCATGACTTTTGGTTGGACCAGTACATCCAAAACATCCTTAAGAGAATTATATTAATTTGTATTTACTTAAATAAACTCTGCATGTTCCCCCGTTTATCGTTGTATTGTAATCGTTTAAACTGTTTACAGATTAAAATAGCTTTCCTTCAATAAATTTTTAAAATAAAATAAAGTTATGCGTTCCGTATTTTATTCTGTAATAGTGTACACTAATCAATATTTCTTAAATATTCTGTATATAAAAGTATGTATAAAAAGTACTGGGACGGCAGTATATCTCGAAAGGATGGAGTTTTCTGAAAAAATTTTATATACAAAAGTTGTAAGGTTGAAAAAGATCTATTTACTGATCTTATCAGTGTGACTTTGGGTGGCGTTACCAAGGTCAGGACAAGGTCACCTTAAATTTTTTAACCTCCTATTTTTCATGTTATATTCTTGTAACCCTTGTCGAGACGTTTTCAAAACACTATACATATAATAAAGCTTTCTTTCGTTAAGAATTTCTTGAGATATTTTAAATTTTGTTATAATATTTTTAATATAAAATATAGAATATCTCGTAAAGTATTCACTTTTCAATGACTTACCTGGATATTTTTATACGTAGAATAATAAAAAGAATCGATTTTTGTAAAAAAAAATATTAAAAAATTATTTTAAGAAATTTGATTGTAATTTGTAGACGTATTCAATTTTGCAAAATTGCAAATGTAAAAATTAATTATTCTATGTATAAAAGTATCAAAATAAAATTATCGAAAAGTGAATATTTTACGAGATATTTCATGTTTTATATCATAACAATTAAAAATATCATGACAAAATTTGAAATATCTCAGAAAATTCTTAACGAAATAGAACTTTATTATAGTGTTTTAAAAATGTTTTGACAAAAAGCTATAAAACTATGCAATAAAATGGGGAGTTTTATTTTAAAAAACGTCAATCACATTGACTTTTTTTTTGTTAACGGGGAGAAATCCGCACGGATACCCCCTTCCCCGGGGCGGGAAGGGCGGTTATGTGGGACTCCAACCCACTAAAACCCCCCCGGATGTTCCTCGCGGCGTTTTGTGAGGAGGCCCCGGGAACTTGAGATATCTACCATGGGCTTCCTCACACATTGACCTGGCCTTGAAAAGGTCACTCAAGGTCAAATTCATTTTTTTATCATGTGGCCCCCTTCAAACCATGCAACTTTTGTCTGGAACATTTTTCCGTATCTTCCATATTTTTCGAGATATTTGCCTGGGACATTTAAAATGGAACAGCCTGTATAAATTCGTATAGATATATAAGAAACTAAGATATATATACATATATGGTTAGATTCCGATAACCATGGTGCCTTAATTTGACGATGGTTTCTGATATAGTACTTTTAATGCTGAACAAAAAATTATAGAGGTCTTAGACCCAGTTTCACAAGTGTCGGTTAACTTTTAATCTTAGATTAACTCACTCTTTGCATCCTTCTAACGTCCCCCTTAGAAAAAGACAAAGAGTGAGTTAATCTAAGATTAAAAGTTAACCGACACTTGTGAAACTGGTCCTTATAGGGCTAACTGCTCTGGTTTTCGAGATATACAGTGTTAAAGTTGGTAAAATTTTAGATTAAGGGCGATCTCACCGATTTCAATGACCTTGATATATGTTGTCGATATGAAACGAGATGCCACATGGGTTTACAACTTTTCACGCGTGGAAAGCCGACGCATGTACTTTGAAGGCACACTAGTCTAGTTTAACAATAGTGGAGCCCCCCGCAGGGGGCGGAATCTACTGCCTCCACGCATACACTTTCCACACGTCACGAGATGCCACTTTTCAATATCCTAACTATTCTCTGCTATAACAAATTATTTCTGTTACAGATATTAAATATTTTTACAAAATGCAACTTTTCATACCAAGCGACAATAGAAGAAAAAACGGGTTTTTAACTTTTCACGCGAACCGAGGTTTACCCCCCACCTCCGCCTACGTGTGTACTGTTTATACACACACAATTGAAGTATTATTTAAAAATTCATATTATTTATTTTTAACTTTAACACTGTATATCTTGAAAACCAGAGCGGTTAGCCCTATAAAATCTATATAATTTTTTGTTCAGTGTTAAAAGTACTACCAGAAACCATCGTCAAATTAAGGCGCCAGGATTATTGAAATCTTGCGACATATATATATATATATATATGTATATATATATATATATATAAGAGCTGTACACACACACACACACACACACACACACACACACACACACACACACACACACACACATATTCCTTTTTATTGTAAGAATTGTAATGTATCGAAATGATACATATAGCAATTGACTTGTGGAATTTTAAAATTTCTGAAAAAATTGTCGAGGCAATTCTGAAATACTTTGTCTATTCTCTCTTTTGGATTTCGAGATACGATGCTATCTTGATATGTTCACTTTGGTCTTTTCTGAGCATATTGTTCCATTTCTTATATTTCAAGATTATGACTTTTCGGGACATTGTCTCATTTCTTAAATTTCGGGATTTTGACTTTCCGGAACATTGTTTCAATTATCGCGATTATGATTTTTCGAGACTTTGCATGTCCACCGATTATGTTATTACTTATTACGAATTTTCTACAGTTTTGTAATGCAATCTCCATTTTTTTTATGTGAATTTAAGACGGCCTGGCAACTGACCAGTCAACTTTCCTTTATTCCGATATTAATTAATCTTAATTAAATACGGTACAAATACTCACGCATAAGTAAAAAGAGGTTCGCTAATCGCCAGCAGCAGAATGCAGAGGGCCTGCAAACATTAATTGCTGATTAACATTCCTTTTAACGGTAAACGGAGCATAAACGATGAAGTAAACTGTCTATTAAGTTGACAGGTTTTTTGCACGAAATCACGAAAGAGCTTATTCGCGTGTAGAAAATTTATTTGTAAGAGTACCTACACGTTGAGGCACGCAATTTTGATACGCTACGGTTGTCATTAGTGTTCGGTTTATGGTCGTGAATAGCGTAATTATCTAAACTCGCGGGCCGTTATCGGCCTCGCCTCTTCCTTCGCTTAATCGTACTTTCATTGATAAGTACTGAGACTTTCACACGATGAAAGTTAATCCTGTATATACTTACGGATTCTTCTGAGTTGCATTCTAGAAATCGGTTCAAATATAAAATTCGAATAAACTGTTACTTTATTTAATTAAACTGTTAATTACCTTTTTAATTTATAAAGATATATAAACAGATTATTTTGTTTTTCTAAAGTCCTTTTTGAGAATTAATACTCAAAATATATTATCGTTAATTCTGGTTTACAAAATACGAGACACACGTTATAAATGCAATAGTAAGTTGAAAAACATAGTGTAAATTTACGATATTATTTATTAAACTAAATTATTAAATTAGCAAAATAAATTGTTGCTCCTCCAAGGATTAATTCGACGTCTGTACTTCTTTTTTTTAACGATAAGGAAGGCAGTACGTCATCTTAAGGAGGTTCGGAGGCTTCATCGGGGGGAGTAGTGGGACGCGGGGGTTCTGGAAACAGCGCACTAGCGTTTGAAGTAGTGGGAATGAAGGGGATTGCTCTGATTGGTCGCCGCGTGTATAATGCGTGCTGCTGTTCACGTCGTTCACGACCATGACAGTCTATGCAGACGAAAAATCAAGCAATTTATGCTTTAATAATTAATTTTTCTACGAAATGTGCGGTAACCTTCCCCTTTCTTTCGCTCATTTATTTGTAAATTATTAAGTTACATGTGCAAATTTCTTTTTCTTTTGCATTTTTTTTGCACTTATTTCATTCTGAAGATATATGCAATATGTCATTTCCCATAAAAACCATAAGAACCTATGTTAAAAATGCAGCCAGTTTCATGCAATTTTAATATGTTGTTCTGGAATGCAAAATAGAATTATGTGAATTTTTTGGGAATTTTTCACCGTCCCGTTTTGAAATAAATCTACTCCTAAAATTGTACTTTTTAGGTTTTTGGAGTAGATTTTTTTCAAAACGGGACGGTGAAAAATTCCCAAAAAATTCACATAATTCTATTTTGCATTGCAGAACAACATATTAAAATTTCATGACATTCTCTGAATTTTGTTGTAGCCATCGAACCACCTTAAATAATTAAATTTATTTCTTATATGTTAAGGCATAAATTAATTTGTTTATAATATAACTATTAAAAAACAACTTATTATTCTCAAATATAAATATAAATCTTAATTAATAGCCTCATTAACAAACGAGATGGACAAATAAATAACAATAATTAAAAAAATGAAAGATGGTCTTTCGCGTAAAATTTACATGTTCAAATTTTTCACTTTTAATTAACTGTCGGATAAAATCATTCTATAGACATAGACAATAGCTTCGTCGCTTTTCAGATTCCTCTTATATTCCTTTGAGACAAAGACAAGCAAATCTAATTTTAAGAACCATTAATCAACAAAAATAGAAGACAAAAAATAAAAAGATACTGCTTCTCGATTGAAGAAAGAAGCTTAATTGACATTTAAGAAAGTGTGGCCAGGAATCTTTCGAAACGCAAAATTGAGAAAATCTGACTCACCGAGCACCGCATACCGCCGGCCCTTGAATTGACACGCCGCTTGCAAAGCCTGATAATGCGCCCCTATCCGACCCGTCGTCACGTTATCGGTGTCGTCGTCGTCGTCGCCGAGGCACGGGGTGGCGAAGAGGCGATGCCACCTACTGACCGATCGAAGGCCCGAGAGATGCGATCCGTGTCCGGTCGTGCTCGCCGCCGCGGATGATCCAGATGTATTGCGGCTATCTGCGCTACGCCTCTTCTCTTTTATACAAGATAAAAAGAGCATAGACGCGGTTCATAGTCGCGATCGCCTCCCACCGTGGAAATGTACGAGCGATCGCCGCGTCCGCCGTACCAGCGCGCTGAATGGAAATGGAAAACGGGCAGGGTACCGAGAGGGTAAGCTCCGCGCGCACCGGCGCGGCGGCGGCCTTCGCCGCTAAACGCGGCCACGGGTGAGCCGTCGAATTTTTGTTTAGGGAGAAATCGACACTTTCTTCGTCGAGCGAGATGGATAGCGTCGACAGCGCGTCGACGTGATGAGCGTATATCTCGCTGCACAGTTGGAAAACTTGTGTTAAATTTAACATAAATCACAAACAGTCCACTCGAATTTTTTTATTAATTTAACATAATATGGATGTGTTAAATGGTAACACTGATACTATGTTAATATTTCAACCAAAAACATATATTATTTTAATCGTAATTTGTAGTTAATTAGGTGTAAAATTAATATAACTTTTATGATAAAATTAACACATAAGAAAAGTTTTTTTTTATATTTTACAAATGTAACAACTCATAAATAGTGTTGATTTTAATACATTTAATAAATACGTACAAATTGTATTACTTTAACATATTTTTTTAAATTATTTTAATAATTTTACACTTTATATTTGTTACGTTTAGTTAACATAGCAGACATGTATTAAATTTACTGCACATGAATATGTTGATTATTTAACACAGAAACTTTAACCAGCAAATTTTTTCACAAAAGTATTTACACAAATTTTCCAACTGTGTGTATCCATCATGCGAGAGATGCTGCATCACAGCGGCGAGATTCCTCCCGGCTTTTTTCCCGCCGGGATAACTCGGATGAGTAGAGAGATTGATCCGACAGGTGTATTTCGCGCTTACTATCTCAGTTCTATGAAATGAAAATAGAATACCATTGCGGCTCTGAGCGGGGGGAAGGGGAAGGTGAAGAGCTTCGCCAAACGAAAGTTAGTAGATAGCGACGGAAAATATCGACGGTAAATAAAAAAATCATAGTAGACAGCGACAAAAAAATTGATAGGATTTATTAGCTATCGTATGTAGCTAAGCCGCCTGGGTGCAGTAGCATTCGCGTTAGTCTTTAATTTACTTGGTTTCTACTTCGTTTCTTGCTTTGCTTATTAAATTGTAGCGCATACACGTTCTTCAAAATATCTTTTTTCATTACCAATTGTAGGGGAATTGTATTTTATATAGTTATATGAGAAAAAAATATAATATTATTTGCACACAAATTTGATTTAAATACTTTCTATTAGATAAAAATAAGAAATGATAAGAAGCTTTTATAGAAATAAAATATTATAAAATAAAAGTAAATAAATAAAAATTAATAAAGATAAAAAGTAAAATAAAATATGAAAGATATGTGAAATAATAGAGTAATATTATAAATTTGTCAAATTTTATCTTGAACGAAATTAAATCTTTATTGTTAATTACTATTCTACAGGTGACGCGCAAATAGATGCGTGTTAATGAATCTATAAGCCGCACCCAAAGTATGCTTTCCAAAATACGAATAATAAATAACAAGAGAATGTAACTACTCCGGCAATGCGACCTTACGGAAAGTGTTCTACATTTACTGTTATTGCACTTTCGACGCGCGCGATTGATTCTCTGAATATTATATCTAATTTCCAGGAATATTATTTAACATTTTTATTTAAGCAAAAGAAAAACTTTCTTATTTTTTAGGATAATGCAAACTTTCGCAAAGCAATTGTAATATTTATAAGATATTATTTTCAATCAGTAAATTGTTATTGCAATATAAGAAACAATTTTCCGAATTACAACACAAATATTATGTAAATAGCGTAAATAAATCATAACAGAATGAAAATCTGCTGTTGTTATACATTGATAATGCATTTATTAAAGTTACTTCACGTATCATATATATCGCGTAAATAATTAAATCATTAGCATAATTCGATATAATCAAACATTTTTTTTCTGTTTGATTATATTAATCGCATTTATAGATTCTTATTTTAGATTTTTGTTAATAAATAAAAAATAATTATTGACAATTAAATCGAAAACTATTAATGCAATCGGAAATTAATTAATCAAACATTTTTTTCTGTTTGATATCAGTTGTATTTATAGATTCTTTTTTGAGACTTATATTAATAATTAAAAAATATTTATCGACAATTAAATCGAAAATTAAAATTAATGTACAACTATCGTCTGCAAACATTCTACATTCTGTCTTCTGCAGTTTTCAAAAAAATAAAATTCAAGAATACACATTATAACGATGTTTTCGATATAATTCACCAATTCGTATTCCTATCGTACCGACTGTGTTCTATTTTATGTAATTAAAAATATAAGAATTTCACTGACAAGAATAACCACCGATTTCATATTGCAGCCGTTACGGTCCACATACACGAATCCTTTCTCGACGCGCCACGCGCCGCGCGCCGGGGCGCTGACAATGGGATCGTTAGAAGCACGCATTAATTAGTTCATTTACGCACATACTTTCGTGCACCGAATTCAAGGTCGAATTTCTAACTTCATGCCTTTTTTACAGAAACTGAATAGCATTCTATTTCCTAATCAGTCCTACTATCTCTTTTTTTGGAAAATGACGTGAAAATCAATCCTTTCAGCAATAAACAAAAACTATCAATAACTTTTTTCCAAGAAGTGTATATATTATATGAATTTTTTTAAAATAGTAGCCAAACTTATTTGGACTTAACTAAATTTTCTTAACTCTAGAAAGAAAGAAAGGAATGAAATGAAAAATGTGTAATGACAAAGAGAAAGTTTCTATTCATTCCCAAAGAGATTTTCATTGGAAATATATTACTTATAGTTCAAATTATAGTAAAATCTTGCAATAATTGAGCAAAAAAGCACGCTGCGAATTTTTGATTTGTATGATAAATACAACAAGGAATGGATTAAGATTAAATAATTTCTTATGACTGCAATTCTTCACATACAATAGGTCCACGAGTCAGTGCATTCAAAACACGTCTGAAGATGTGTCTAAAGATTAATAACCATACATAGCATTTTTTTCATCGTTCTTAGTTACGCTTTCGACTAAATGATTTAGTAGTTATCTAATTGACATGTATTTTCCATTCTTAGGATATATTATCGTTTTTTCAAATATCCATAAAGTACTTACGATTTAAATGTATAATATTCATAAAATGTAAAGTATGGTAAATTTATTTTACAGTTTTATATAGAATTAATTTTTCTTTATATTTCATCTTTTCTTATTTCATTCATATTTTAAGATTTTTCTATTTTTGAACATGTACTGTGCACTGATGTAATCCGATAGTTTTTAAGTTACAATTTTATATAGAAACTTACAGAAATCATGATTAAATAGTAAAATACTTAAGTATGACTTGATTTCGATATGCCTTAAATTTTCTCTAAAAACGAGATATTTTATCCCTGAAACAAAATTCTGCTAGATACAATTAGTAACCACAATTATTGAGTCAACTGTCAAAATTTGCAGCGGAAATTTTGCAATAAACTCTAATATACCGGAAATTTCACTGCGGAATAAAAAAATCGCGATCTTTCCTTCCATATAAGTGCTAATGTCTTAAAGCAGAAAATTGCGACGATCGAATAACGCATAAATTGGTCTATTAGGAGATCAAGTAAAATGCGCTTTGAAGAGGGAGAGAGAGAGAGGGGGGAGAGAGAGAGAGAGAGAGAGAGAGAGAGAAAGAGAGACAGAAAGAGAGAAAGGGAGAGAGAAAGAGCATAAAATCGGACAATGTATACACATTAACGTAAATTTCATGTTCTTCTCTTAATGTACCTCATTGCAATTCTATTAAACAAACATCATGTATTTAGCTCTATAAAACGTAGATATACATGCGTAGAAAGTAGAGAAAATTATTCAATATTTTTACGAAAAAATATGTTATAATAATAAATAAATTTAGAATTGCCAGAAAACATGGAAAAGCTAGTTTTAAAATTAAATATAGATAATAATTGTTTTATAACAAATTGACTAATGGACGCAATATATTATAAGTGACAATACTTTAATGTTTTCAATAATGTTTAAAAGTGACTTATCATGCCTTAATTATAGCTTAAACGAAAGTAAATTTAAATCACGTTTCCTTCATTTATATACAGGCTTATATTACACATTTCTCTTTCATTATTTTATTTTTGTAGGCTTTGCGGAACAACCGCATTCATTATAATCTTATTATTTTGGATATCCTATACCCGCGAAAATAATTATTACTTCCTGGTAATAGATCGTAAGGCTTTCAATGAGATACTATTGATGAAGGTGAATAACCACTCGTAAGATCGACGAATATATGTTACAATATACTTTCTCAAGTACCATGTGTTGCATTATTCAATAAACATAAGTATACTCTGTATAGCACTTTTGTGCTCTCTTGTCTTATTTTTATTGCATAATTGAAATCGCAAAAATTGAAGTATTAAAGAAATGTAATTAATAAGTGCTTACTCTAAATTATTAAAAATTGATGGACGTAATAAAAATGTAAAATAAATAGACTTTACAATTTTGATATATGACAGAAAATTGTGTTAAAATATAATAAAAAAGAGATACTAAATGTATAAACTTTGATTTAGAAGAAAATTTGAAAAGATATAAATTTTTTTATGTGTAAAAAATATATTTTTAAATATTTAGTTTAAAAAAGATAAAAATTTTATATAACTTGCGCCTTTTATGTCTTATAATTTATAATTTGCTATAGAATACATACAAGATGTTTTTTGTACATAAATATCTTCAATTATAATTAATGAAAAATAGCGATTCTATCCAACATCTCATATTATTGCATTTATATGAGAGTAATTACAGTCTTATATGTATAAAAATTATATAAACAAATTGCCATCAGTAGAAAAATATGTAACAAAAAATACATCTTAATTTCCATTCATTTTTATCGGTAGCGCATTTTTGTGTCAATTTCTAAAACATTCAGTTTTACCATTAAAACATCAGTTACCCAATTCTTTTACCCGATTCTTTATTTTTTTACAGTCGTTTTTTTATCTCAATTGTGGTCGAAGTTAACTGACCACACCGTTCAGTGCGCACGAGTGACGTTGAGTGAAACTGATCCAGACCTGAAACGGTGCCACTTGATATTCGTCTAAGCGTCCGATCCGTGACATTTAATTTCCTATAAGGCGACACTCTGTTAACGTATTGAAACGTAACACCCTGTACATTTACTCCGACCCTGGCCGGATTAGATTGGATTCCTTCACTAGAGAGTTCACTGTCACGGCCTCGCGAGATGGAAGGAAAAGGATAAAGCCGTATTCGCGTGTTATTCGTTTTTGTTTTCTCGCTCGAGCACCGGCGCGGCGCGGCATACACCGTCATATACGTATAATTTGCTCTTGCGCGCATTTTACAGAGAGACACGCCGAGATCGGTTTCCCTTTCTCCCGTAGGCGCGATTTACGAAGGTGAACGCAAATTTCAGAGAGTGAACGGTCGCCGGTCATCGCCTCGCTGGTTCCGTGTGCGCCTCCGTATTATCAGCTCTGCTCGGCGCGCTTCTTCAGGAAAGGGAAACGGTAACCCCTCTCGCTTCCGTATAACTTACTAGCCATCGACAGCGCACATTTTCAATATTGCTTTCAACATGTACCGTGCATGATGCGTCTATTTCCTTCAATTTTCTTCTATACTGCTTACATATTTTTATTTCAAAATGTGCATGAATTATATTTATATTATATTTATTCTGATTGATTAAGCTAATTTTTTATTACATGTAAATAACGCGTTTTAGAAAAGCTATTGTATATCTAAAAGGAGAGTAAAAGGTTTTAAAGAATATTTTGCAAAATTTTTTGTGTTTTTTTCTTTATTATAATATTTTCAAATTTATTCCCTTTGTCTTACCAAAATGTACGCGTGTATTATATTATGAAACAATAGCACACTTCTTGTACATCGTTATACGTTGAGTACGGTTTCTATTCATTATAGAAAGTCAGTGTGACATTTTTTTAAAGCAATTTAATAAGAACTAGTGAGAACAGTATGAAAAAAGTAAATTAAGGAAGAAACGCGCTAGAGAAAGTATGGAAGTGGCCAAATTGCTAGCAAATCATCTCTATAGCATTTAAAAGAGAAGTTAGTAAAAGCCAATCAATAAATAACCTTATAATTTTATAAATCCTATTTTCATTTACTTATATTTAGCTTATTTATATTTAACTTATTGTTATTTTAATAAATAGCATCATTTATAGCTCTTAAATCCGCGTGATTATATAAATATTACTGTGATCAATTACAGTAATCATACTTTTTAATTAAAAACCATCTAATTTTAATTGAAATATGATTTTATATTATTTATTTACATTTTTGAAATTTATTAAAAATCCTACAATATAATGCTATAATATAAGGAATAAGTAGAAAATAATTATCAGATCAAAAGAGAAGAGCGGCTTTCGTAAATGCATTTTTTATCAAGCGTTAATCTTAAAAAATGCTACTATGACTTTCACATAAATTTATAATTAATAATAAACTTTCAATTTGCGAGCCCGATATAGCGTTATTCCGTTAATTGCTCGGTTTTCGATGATAAACTATACGATTATACAGAGATGTTGATCTGCACATTTGTAGCTTCTTGTATTATGCAAATCTTGCGAAAGTACTGCCCCCTTTGCTTTAAATTAATTTTTGTATACATATATTCAGTTTGGTTGTCACTAAAATTTACAGATGAAGCATAATGCAAGTACGATAATTATCGAATAACTGCTCTGATAAATATTATAATAATTACCAACAGTTACATTTAGATGTGAGACAATTACCGAGGTAGAACAGAAAGTCACAAAAAAGTCAAAACTTTAAAATGATGGTAAAATGGCCAAAAATCGTAATTTTGAGGTCATTTTGACATCATTTTGACTATATTGTGACTTACTGCTGTTCCTACCTGGGTAATCAAAATATTTTTAACATTATCGTGTAGAAAAATTCGCGATGCGTGATGTTATATCTTTGCATAAAATACAAGATGCTGCAATTATGATACACCATAATTTCTAATATTTGTAATTCTAGCATGTAACTATAATATTGCAAATGTAATTGATGTTAGCAGTTTACTGACAGATGGCAGCAATTGCTGAACTTTCAAGTAGAATGTAGACAGACAGAACGTAGGTAGAGTTACTATCTTACCCATCTATGCAACTTTTCCATAAATGTTAGTTACATTTAAATAATATTCAATCATCTCTCCGTTTTTTTTCCCAAAAAATGCAATTAAGAGGAGATACAAAAAGATATTATTTATTACGCACCAATAACAGACATCTTTAATAAATATTTATATTATATTTATTACACTGTAAGAAAATTTTTGTTTTGTAATTCTAAATATGTCCGAATACTCTGAATATTCAAATACTTCGAATAAAAAATCCCAGTAAGCAAAATATTAGCATCATGCGCGCAGTCAAAATCTCATATCAAAACCATAGCCATCTGTATTCGCATTAAGCTCGTACTCTGTCGACAGAGCCTGCTGACAGGCAATATGACCCAGGCTCTGTCGCATTTTCTGATAACAGTTTGACAAACATCGCCCGATAGAGCAGCTTCTGTGTGAAATTTAATGCCTTTCTGACATCAAAAATTTACTGCAAAATCTGCTCAGAATCTGTCTGCGCAGGTTTGGCTAGCTGGGATATTACATCCAAATTTATATATGTCAGACTTATTCAGAATAAATATATATGTAATACATGGTTATATATGTATAAATATTTGCAATCCTATGACAAATTTTTATGATATAGGTAGAATATCCTCAAAACATTCGAACATCTTTAAGGCTGCGGTCCATTTGATGCTACAAATGCTTTGAAGCGTTCTTCTACACCTTCTTTTTTCACCGGAAGAAAGGAGAAAAGGAATGCATCGAAGCATTTGTAGCGTGTGAACCGCAGTTACAATAGAATAATGATAGTTGTAACAGATAAGTGGTAACATAATTATAAACATGAAATGATTAAAAGGTAAAAAGAGAAAAATCTTCCAAGCTTAAATCAGGAGGGATTAGGGAAGAACGCGCCGCACGACTGTTCTTCCTCTCTTGCGCAAGATTAGTGAAACGAACGCAAACTCACGTCCGTCCGCCCGCGTGCACGTGGTACGATCGCGATCTTGATCTTGGCCGTTCACCTGGCGTCTGCTTTTCTTTAGAAGGAGGAACAGCCCACTGCGACGGATCTAATCAAAAACGAGGAAATGATACAAATGCGGCGAGCGTGGTGAGGGAGGAAGGCGAAGTACGCCAACGGCGCGGGCGCGGCGCTTGTTCCCCTCTGTACCCACCGCGATCGAATGATTTTTTGCTTTGAGAATGCCATTATAGACGACTCCTTTCACGAGTGGAGCAGCGCACCCGGGTGGTAAAATAATCCCTTTCATTCTTATCCGGCTTCTATCAGATGCGTGTATATATAAAGCGGCACGCGTATTCGCGATGGTCGTCAGATCGAGACCGGGCGGTGGAGCAACACGCGTTATTGTGTCTTTGCCTTCGTCACCCTGCTGTCGCGGAAGCGACATTTTTCTCGCCGGTCCTATCAAAAAAACGGAACAATGACAGAACGACGAGACTTGATTCCACGCTTCTTGGTAAGTCTCAAGACGAATTACGATGCGTTTATCGCATTTGGGACCATGACGAAAGTGAGACAGTATAACGGAAGTGAGACGGTGACAGTCGGTGATGGTTGAGATTTTTGGAGTTCGAATTATTTGGATTATTTTATTTCTACGCTTAATCAAGTAGAAAAAATGTAAGAAGTATTTGTTTTATAATTTGCACAATTAAAGAAATTGTAAATAACATTTGTTTCTTTTTTAAGATTTCTTTAGTATAAAAATAATGTTTAAGTATTTTTATAATTAATAATTAATAATTAATAATTATAATTAATAATTATAATTAATAATTATAAATTAATAATTTTTATTGTTTATTGTATTTTCAATCGTGACTTAGTGTTCATAGATTTTCTAATTACTGCTGTTCGGCATATCTTTTGTAAAAAGTTAATTGTTATTGAAATTGCATACTCAAATTATTATGTTACTTTAATATTATATGCATACAGAAGAGCGTATTTTTGTTATATATTATTCCTACACAGTAAAAAAATTTGTGTTAAATATAACATAAAGCACATGTCCCAAACGGTCCACTTAAATTTTTGTATTAATTTAACATAATGTGAATATGTCAAATTATGACACAAATATTATGTCCATAATTTAACACAAAATAAAGAAAAGTTTAATGATATGTGAACGAAAATTTTATGTACAACAGACATCTGTATAATGTTAAATATAAATAAAAAATATGTTAATTTAACATTTTTGTATGTACAGTAGACATCTGTATGATATTAAATATAAATGAAAAGGATATTTTTTTAACAAAACTACATTATTTTTATGTTAATCTTACGATTAAATATAAAATGTGTTATTTTTACATTTGATTTACTTAAATATAAATTTAACACAAAAAAATTAGATAACGTAATCAAAATTAGTTAAATTAACAAATAAGTATGTTACATTTATAACACAAATACACAAAATTTTGTACTGTGTAGTCGACCGTTGCAAACAAATAACTTCTTTTACTTTTTGGTAATAATACAATTAAAATAAATAGGATTAATTTTGTATATTGCACCCCTAGAAGAATACTGTCACAACTCAAGAAATTTCAATTTTAAGTTAAAAAGTATAGGTACCTAAACTGTTATCTATACATGCTATAAATAGTGTCACAAGTCTATATATATACGAAATCTACTGCACGGAGCAGAAGTGTCGTTATTCTTTTAAACCGGTTATGTCACGGGGTCATTGGATGAATAGTGTCATAAGTGATTTGACAAGTGAATCACGCCAGATCTCTTCAAGAGACGGTATAAGTTTTATTATAACAAAATATCGTAATTGTAATTGCGTTAATTATCTCACAATAAAAAAATTGAATTAAATTTGTTTTTACTCTCTCCTGGAAATTGTAAATTTTTAAGTTAAGACAGTATTCTTCTAAGGGTGCGATGTATAGCTTTATTAACAATCTTTATGAAACAATATCCATTATTTTCAGGATCGCAAATGGCATTTTTCTCTCTAACAATAAGTGACTGTATATCATGACGATCGTATTTTATTTATTATTATTATTATTATTTTCAGTTGACTCTTCTCTTAGTCGCCGTACTATTTAACTTAACCAGCGCCGATGGACACGGGCATCATCAGTAAGTTAAAACCAAACTTATTATATTGGAACGTCTAAATATAATTTCATATCCTGTGATAATAAAATTAATCGTGTATAATTTTCCATCTTTTGAAGCCAAGATCAGAATCTTTAATTTTATTCGCGTCCTTTTTAGCAGTCACGTGATAATCCACGTACCGTACAAAATCAAGACTATCCACCACACGCACACGATTACGAAACACATACACCACGGCCACGGCCACGGCGGCGGCGGCGGTGAGGATAAGTACGAAGTACTCGGGTACACTGTGGGTCATCCTATTGACCTTGGGGGTCACGGCGGCGGCGGCGGTGGTGGCGGCGGTAGCTTTGGTGGTGGCGGCCACGATTTCGGCGGGGGCGGCGGTGGCGGCGGCCACGATTTCGGCGCTGGCGGCGGCGGCGGCGGCGGTGGTCACCTAGAGCTGAGTCACGGTGGCGGTTTCGGCGACGGGGGTGGATTCGGCGGCGGAGGTGAATTCGGCGGCTGGAGTGGATTCGGCGGCGGAGACCAGACGGGACATTAGAAGGATCTTCGAGTGAATTACCGATAACTTTTGAGAAACGCTAAAATTAAAGTAATCGACATGGTACCCTTTGAAACGTATGAAATTTTTCCATAACTTCTTTCAGTTCCCATTATTCTGCTAATAATGCTAGTGTTTTGTATATTAGTTCCATCATAGAACAATATAACAAAATGCTGTTTAAGTAGACAGCTAGCGTGTCCAAAATCGGGACATAAGATTGCTTAAAGACATCTTTAAGACGTCTTATGTCCTTATCTTGAACATGGTGCTATCTGGCTATTTATAGACATCCGTTGGATTCGTTCTGACTGTTGCATAAATTGCATAGAAAGATTTTAAATTATACTGGAAGATTATTTACAGAAATTATAAAATTACATTTGCAAATTATAGATTGTTGCAATTAGATGATAAAGTGACATGTAGGAAAAATCTGAAATATATAAAAAGTTTACTATGTGTTAATGATCCATACGCCGGAGAAGGTATATAAAGTAACGGCACTTTCATCTGAACTGTCGTCAAACGGAAAGTTAGCATTCGTGAGAGAATATATATTTGCTTTAAATAGTTCGCACGCACGATACTTTTGCGTGTGTCGGTACAACGAGCGACTCGATTTCACATTAACAATGCAAGAAACGCGAGAGTTTATAATTTATAATAATGTGAAATCGAATGATTAATTGTTCTGATGCATTAAACTAAACAACACCAGGATGTTTTATTTTATAGAGTATTGACTGACATTTTATTATTTTCGACTTTTGAAAAGCTTTTTTTTACTTCTAGTACCTACCTATGTATATGTAAATATCGTTACGTGTTTTATTCTTGTATGTTGTTTTTATATCTATATCTTTTGTTATAAATATGACGAATAAATGTTGTATGTTTTTACGGCGCGTATTTTAAATACGACCGTAATTTCCTGTGTATCCCTCATATTCCGGAAATATTCTTAAAAAATTTTAATTTTTTTCGAAACATTAAGGGAAAAAACGTATTAACTGGTTCATTGAATTAAAAGAAAAATTAAAAAGATGCTAAATTCACGTGAAAAAATTATTATTTAAAACAATATTTTTTTAATACACCAAAAAATTTAAAAATTGTATAACTGAATAACTGAAAAATATTACAAAAATTGTTTGCTATACAAAATAAATTTAAAAATATTACTATAAGTAGAGAATAAATGTAACAAAAAAATATTACAGTAAGAATATGTTACGATTTTATTTATACACTGTTGGAAAATTTGTGTTAAATATAACATAAATCACATGTCCAAAACGGTCCACTCAAATTTTTGTGTTAATTTAACATAATATGGATGTGTTAAGTGGTAACACTGATATTATGTTAAAATATTTCAACAGAAAGGAAATGTAATTCTGATCGTAATTTGCAGTTAATTATGTGTACAATTAACATAACTTTTATGTTGAAGTTGAGATTGTAAGATAAAATCAACACTCTATAGTATTTCTGTAAATTTTTATTCCTACTTCTTTTATAGAGTAAAATCAACATTCTTTTTCTGTAAATTTTAACACATTTAATAAATACGTTCAAATTGTGTTACTTTAACATATTTTAATTATTTTACATTTTGAATTTGTAAAATTCAATTAACATATAGCAGGCATATGTTAAATCTACACACGTATGTGTTGATTATTTTACATAAAAATTTTAACAAGGATTTTTTTTAACACAGGACCTCTGTTTTCAACAGTGTAGATATATTTTTTCTAAAAAAAATTTATCTATAAATAAAATCGTAACATATTTTTACTGTAATATTTTTTGGTTACATTTATTCTCTACTTAGTAATATTTTTAAATCTATTTTGTATAGCAAACAATTTCTGTAATATTTCTAAGTTATTCAGCTATACAATAGCTGAAAAAAAATAATATCATTAAGTAATGGTATCGTAAGTTGCGTCCATTAAAATAAATTTTCGAAGATTTCAAAGGAAATAATAACACATTGTAATTTACATAAATCCTTTATTTGTCATGTCTTTATTTATGCTGTCATTTCGACACTGAATTGACGAGCACATATTCGAAGAAAAAAGGATTAAATTCGCCAAAGGTGAGGAAGGATCTCTACAAGTTGATCTGTTTTCACGAAATTAAATTTTGGTTCAAAATATAAACTAATATTTAATTTATAGCTAAGAAAAGTTAGCCAAAGTCAAGTTTAGCCAAAATGCATTTCATCGCAATGATATCTGATAAAAACAGCCTTATAAAAAAAAAAGGTTGCTGAATAGTAAAAAAATGAGAGAATCTGTATCAAATTCTAATAGTATTGCTTCCTTATAGAGAAAGCTTTGTTTTCATAAAAATAATTTGTTTTTTTAGTTTTCTTTGCCAATGTGTTTAGAATGTTCTAAAACGTCGAAAAATCACATTTTTACAAAATGTCCGTGTGTGTGCGTGCGTGCGTGCGCGTGTGCGCGCGCTCGGATTTGATGTCCGTAGTTGCTCTAACTTTCGCAAATTTTGAGATATCGGGCTCAATAATAGAGTATTATTAAAGGAAAGTTGGTATTGAATTTGGCGATGATCGGTAGATTTTTTCTTTATAAAATTATGAATAAAAAAAACAAGACTCAAAGGATTAAAAATCAATTAAAATATTAAGAGCGTAGAGTCATAACAATGATGTCAGTGTTAATAGTTCTATATTATAGTTATCTACAGACGTTTCAGTCCATCATGGGACTATCTTCAGTGTCTAATAATACATTTGTGAGTGGACGGCACTGTAAAAAATATATAAAGATTTTAAGTCTCTTTTTTTAGTCAAAACAAAGTAAGAAATTATCCTGAATACGTACGTGTATTTTTCTTATCCCGTGAGCCATATTGTAAGGAAACATTTCTAGTTAAAATACCTATTATGTGACAAACTGTTCGACCACGAGAGAACGTTACCGTATATATAGACAGAAAGGAAATGGAAGAGGAAATGTAGAAAGGTGGGGACAAAATAAAAGTAAAGAGGAGAGAACAAATTCAGGTCAGGAAGATAATCTTCTGAAAAAAGTTCCGTATCATTTTGTTTGTTTAAAGGAGATGACTGTCGTTTGATGTATACTATCTCCGATATTAGTCTCTTACGGTGGGATGGTTCTTTGTCTAAGATCTCAACATTATCTCAATCTATCTCGTGGTTAAAATTTTAAATTTTTTGAGAAATGTCCGTGGTTGCTCTAACTTCCGTAAATTTTGAGATATCGGGCTATTTCTAATTTTATTACATTCTTCAGTCTTTTCTACCCCTATTTCATATATAATTCTTTAAGATTTGGTTGATTAGATCCAGCTTTATATGCGATCAAAGATCCATATGCGAAGTCCATATATGGATCATGTAGCCTAACTTGGGATGTAAACTCCCAATCATCATCAATTTGACAATTGTAAAACTCCACTTGCGCTACTAATTGTAAGTTGACCCTTTTTCAATTCATAAAAAGGTTAAATTTAAAATTTAAAAAAGTGTGCAAATTAGAAACTTGCACATTGCTTTCTCATCATTACAGATCACTACCATTGCTCCTATTTTATTTCGCTCATAAAGCTTCCTTTATGAGGAAGCCTAACTAATAATTACTAATAAAATTATGCATCAAATACTAGCTTCCTCATAAGAGGAGTTTTGTGAGCAAAATAAAATAGGAGCAATGATAGCGATCTGTAATGATGAGGAAGCAATGTGCAAGTTTCTAATTTGCACACTTTTTTTAGATTGCTGTTTGATTTGAATATGCTGATTTATTTAAAATTATTAAATCAATACAAAAATAAAGCAATAATTGAGCAACGTTAAAATACAATAATTTAAAATCTAACGAAAATCCGTCCGTTTTTTTATAGTCAATTGTGTTTCTATTTATCTTTTGAATGCTTCGGAGTACGACTGATTGCATATTGTCAGGCTGCATTAGGTTTATTATTTAATATATTCAAAACAAGCATATATATGTTCGCACTTCTAGATGCTTAATCTAAAAATCTGAATGACATCTTAATATCCTAAAGAGAGTTTTAAAAAATTCAAGAAATTATACAATTATCTAATACAAAATTGGAAATATAGCTAAAAAATACCAGAGATACTAAATAGCAAACATTTAAAATAACACGTATTAAAGCAAGATAATATATATAAAAGAAATAATTTCACAATTTTCATCAAGTTTTTTAATTTTGTCCACGATCGCGATCCGGATATCTTTCTTGCATGAAAGGCAAGGAGGTGGAACGTGAAAACGCTGAATGCGATAATAAGCAGGTTGCTCATTACTATAATATAGTAATAGTATGTTATAACCGCAAATAAATGGTACTTTCGCAAACAAGAATTTCATTGCTGTGTCAACCTCTATCATCAGTTTCTTGAGACGCTTAAGGCGAAGTGTATCTTGTATCTCTTCACGATAATTATTATTTATTAACAGTGTTTCAAGCTGCAATATTATTATCTCTATAACGCACACAAATCATTACACCTCTTTATCGTTTCTAATACGTATCTCGTGAATATCTAGATTATTAGACATGTAACATTATTTATGTCTAATAGTATGTCCAATATAATAGTTTAATTTTAATTTATTATAATTTACTATTTATTATTATTTTTAGCTTAATACACCTCTATATTTATATATTACAATCTTCGTTCAATACACGCTAGAAATATTTACTTCATTAATACGCACTCTTTATTATTATAGTGTTTAGCTTAACTTTTGTTTATTTTTGGTCGGATATTCAACGCAGTTACGGCGATAAGTGAAAGAACTTTCAATTTTTTCGATAATAAGACTAATTTTTTTAAATATCTAAATTTGCCATCATATTATTTTTTATTTTCCAATACCTTTTCCAATACCTCTCGCTGAGGAACGCAGAGTTAATGTCTATCATTGGCACGATTTATTTTTATATTCCTTTTATGTTTTTCAACCGCACAAAAATTCTAGGGGACACGCGCTTCTCCGCTTTGTTATTGTGCTGGTATTCCGAATCATCGACGAAGTAACGTCCTGCATGGGTTTTCTCCTTCGACTCGTTTTTATACTCTTCAACGGAGTGATCACCCTCTTCGTGCTTGTCGTCGTAAAATTTCGTGACGTCGCCCGAATAAACGTGTCCACTAGCGGACTCGCCTCCCTTATGATAACCTTCCTCGTACGTGTGCATATAGGGTCCGACGTCGTTATTATCTATTTCCTTGACATCCTCCTTCACTTCGTACTGAGACGGATACGAGTACTCTATCATGTCGCCGTCTTTTCCCTTCAAGTAATCAGGTTTATCGTCGTATTGCATGGGCATGTAAGAATCTCTGTGATACTCAGCGAAAGGGTTGTTGTTTTTGTGAGCTACCTCTTTGTGGACGTCGTCGTCTTTGTGATCCTTTTGCTTCTTGTGCAAATCATTGCCCGATTTATCGTCGTAATCGCCTTGATAGCCGTAATGACTCCAGGAACTCCAATCTTCGTGATGCGTTTCCTTGTGATGGGTCTTCTTCTTCTTCGGCGCTTCTTCCTTGGGCTTGGACTTCTTCGGTGGCGCCGAAATATCAGGCTTGTGAATGTGTATGAATACCGTTTTCGTATGAATCTGATGTTTTATTATTTCGGGCACGTGAATCTTGAAGTGCACGCTGTTAAAAAAAAATACATGGAAATAGATAAAATAAATTCAAGGACCAGCGAAAAAGCTACAAACAGGGGTGAACAGTACAGTTGTTGGCCACTGTACAATGATTGGCTACATCTTAAAAAATTAAAGATTATAAAGAAATACTATTACTAAAGAAATACCAAAGAAATTACTAAAAAAATACTAAATGTTTTTATTTTGTAATTATAAATACAAAAATATTCTTTTTTTATAATTATTATTTTTTTATAATTAAAAACATTTTAATAGTATTTTTTTAAAATCTTTAGTTTTTTTAAATGTGGCCAATCATTGTAAAGTAGCCAAAAACTGCACTGTCTATACTTTTGTGCTGCTACTATACTTAAATAGATCATTGCTTTACTTTGATATAAAATTAGTTAGAGGTATAAAAGAACGCATTAATAAATATATAAGAAAGCAATTAATAAGACGATGTAATGTGAGCAAGAATAGGTGTATTCATCCTTTAATTTGCCAACAAGTGAGAATGAGAGTAAAATTGGGCTATAATTTTCTCTGTAAGAAAGCGTAAACCTCCGTGATCATGTTTAATGCCAAGCATCTCTCGAAGTAATTCACAACTGCGTACGAAATAGATTAAATTACCTAATAACATAGTACCGTATTATACAGATTATACTCACTGCTCCTTGGCGCTTCCGCTGTTCAACACTCCGTTCGACAAAATGAAAAGTAGACTGATAACGATCCTCTGAAATTCAAAGTCGCGGTCGTTACACTTGGATCATCCGTACATGCTTTCTAAATTAATCGGCAATATTTATGCTGACCATAATTTCGTTATACCGATATCTGAGATCTCTCGTTGATTTAAATTTCATTTGCAAAAACGATGCACACATAACTCTTATAACGGTGTAATATTTAAATCACTAATTACGTTACTCGAGAGCCCCGCCGCGTGTTCAATGTGTTTTGAAATTTCTCACTTGCATCTTTTCTATTTTTAAATATTCGTATAACGTATTATATATATAAACTTTTAATATAAATCGTTTACTAATATCGTTCACTTTGATATTCTATCAATGTTATTACCATGATTTATTGTATCGTCGTAATTGTGATCGCAAACGCGATTGCTGGCAGTCAATTGTCGTATGATATCAATTGACGATGAATCGCCATTTATATTCCATCTTCTTTTCATCGAAGCGAATCTTGTGAAGCGACACCGTGAATACCGTGCAATTCACGGCTGATGATCACTTTCGCTGTATCTTTCCGGTGATATGCTTCATCTGTCGAACCGTAACTGATGTTGTGGCTTTAGAAATTACGGGGTCGATAAACCATGAAGACAGTCCAGCCAAGTTCAGTGTCACGGCAAAATTATCTGTTTTGCCTGATATTTCATGCTATCGAGAAAATAACCGTACCATTTCTTAATACCATTTCTTAATTTGTCGATGAATTTCTTGATATTTTTAAATTTTAATGAACGCAAGAAACTTTAATTTATTATTATATAATAATTAAAAATTAGAATAATATTATCTCTCATTTTTATAAAAAATATAATTATCTATATTTATGTTAAAGCGGTTTATATATTAAGTTTATATTAAACGTGATTTAAATTAAGTATATCCTCCATACGAGAACAATGTCATACTCAAGATGTATAGTCAGATGGGGGAGGCAGCAAAGGAGAGAATGGTATGAACATATAAGAAGAATGAATAGCGATCGATTAGCATGCATAATACTGGTCAACAAACCAAATAACAGACGACCGCCTGGAAGGCCTGTGAGGAAGGATTATAGGATCCTATATTCCGTACTTTCTGTACCGTATATCTCTAATATTTATGTAAGATTTATTAGTATGATGCTGTACTTGAGACTGTGTTTCAAGACTGTAAGTAGCGACGCGTGGTTTGCTATTAGAGCGAAGTGCAAGTTATATTCGATAGTAAATAATTTTTAAAGAAATATATTGTAATAATATTGCAATTAATATTCAGTAAATGTATTCAATGGTAGAAATTAAAATAAATTATAGCATGTATGTGAATATAAATATATATATGTATGTTTAATATATACATGTATATATATGTATATGTATATTTATTAAATAAAGATTTCATAATAAGAAATTTTATAAAGCTTCTGACCTAATTTCGCTTTTTCATATATAAATGTGTAGAAATCATTAGGGCGAATCTGGTGTAAAAACATTGTTTCATGATATTTTAGAGCGATAACTATAACAAGTGATAGTGATGAATGCATGTTGGGCGGAGTTTCATGGAATATTTTGTCTAGAGATTCACCTCGCTAGTTACTGGTTGCGCTATATAAACGTTCGCTTTGTAGCTACGCGCCGCTCAGAAGGTATCTCTCAATAGAGCAAAGTGTTTCGAGAAGAACCTTACGAATCGTGAGGTTTCCACAATGAGGAACAAATACCTGGTAAGATATATTTATTACAACACCATATTTAAATTTTAGATTAAATTTTGTATTTAATTGAAAGTGTAATTTAATCTTATTTTACTTTAATTTAATGTTAAATTCAATTTCTAATTTCTAATATTCAATTTCTAATTGAACTCATTTAATAATGTTTGGATTAATATTTAATATTTTATACTTTATAGTTTGATGTTTGATTTTACAATTAATTCTTTTTTAATATTTCTTTTTTTAATATTATTTTTTCAATTCAGAAGAGTTTATATAATAGCAAGGTAATGCACCACACGTATTAATAATATTATATATTAATAATTTAAATTTTTGTTTGTTTTACAGTACAGTATTTTGTTCTTAATAACCTTTGCATTGATACATCAATCAATCGAATCGTAAGTATTTACAGTCAAGTATGTACATATAAACAAATATGACAAACAAACATACTTGTAAAAGTGTTATATCTGTTTTATTTTTTCCTTTAGGAAGAAAGTGGTAATACATGTCCCCTATCAAGTAAAGAATGTGAAACATACGCACACGATCTACAAGATAATTGATACACATCATCATCACGGAAAAAAGAAAAGTGATGAAGAATACTACGAAGATGATTATTATTAAAAATGTGTATTATGTTATAGAGTATAACACATTGTAGTAATTCATGCATCAGCATAGCAAATCCAAAGAACAGAATAAATTTTGATTAAGTACAATGCATTTAGCGACTTTCTGTCATTTTCTATTGTGTAGTATAAGTATAGCGACGTTATTATGTTTTATAAATAAATGACATGTAAATTCAAGATTACTTTTTATTATTTTCCCAACAAATACGAAATTGAGATTATTCTTAAGTCGAGAAAAACGACTTTTATTATTCTTAATATTCAAATTAACTCGGCACTTTTTTGAGTCTGAAAAATAAAAGATAATTATCTTTAACGAAAAGAAATGCATAATTATTAAAAAAAATGTAAATTCCATTCCCATTCTTTCAAAAATTTATATTTACCATTTTTAAATTATTAATGTAATCTTAGATTGTTTTTAAGCATTTGTTTTACATATTTATGATATTTCTGTAATTTAACAATAATAATAAGTGAAACAGGACTGATATAATATGCAATCAATTTAGAGAAAATTTATGATCCATTTGCGGTCAGGACTGGATCTTGGTAGCTTAATAATACTATTTGTATGAATTTTGCATACAATTCTTCGCCCTTGCACAATGAGAGAATTGTAATTTTATTAATATATTATTCATTTTTATTCCCAATTGCTTGTGAAACTGCATTCTGATTATTATGTAGATTCGAAGAGAAAGACAAAATGTACAGTGTAAGAGCGCAGTAGAGTATATATTACATATGTTAAGGGAGTGGCTAGAGCTGATATGCAAATAAATAAATTTATAGGTAAAGAAGAGAAAGGTTTAGAAGTAATAAGAGAAGTAATAAAAAAGATAGAAAATAAAAGAGAAAGGATAATAGAGATAAAGTAGGATATTAGAATGTATGGAGGCGGATATAAAGATAAATCTAATTAATCAAAATGAGTTACAAAGGAGAAAGATTTAAAGCATGACAATGGAATGTTATATGTATAGAGTTAGGCTAGGCGTATACTGTTGACTTCACATCGACTAAACTGTGTAGTCGATGTGTCGAGCAGCACCAACAATTTCTTATCAACTTATCAACAATTTAATCGAGGACTATATTATTACAGAATAAGTGTATTCAGTTTTAACGAGTTTCTCATGTTAATTGGCCTTTGTATTAGAAAGTATGATACGATTTTTATCAATAATAAGCTTATTTATACTCTAGCATAGTAACATGGTCGATGATAGTCGACTGGCACTTTTAGTTAAAAAATCATCCAACTGTCGTTTGACTTTTCAGTAGAGTCGATATCAAATCGACAAGAATGTTCGCGCTCTAATAATAACTCTAAGCTTTTTAATGATTGATTAAACTGTCAATCGACAAAAAGTCGATAGAATGCGCCTAGCTTAAATCTTAGAATGAGATAAAAATATATAGTTTATAGTTTATAGTTTATATAGTTTATAATTTATTATTTATTATTTATTATTTATTATTTAATTTATAATTTAGTTACGCTGAGGCAGAGTCATACAGTATAAATTTATGAAATTATAAATACAATATACTTTATTGTTTTGTGTGTGTGGGTGTGTGTATGTAGGTAACTCTAACCTGGGGACCATTCTCAGCCGCAAAGCAAGAATTAGAAGAAATAAACAAAAAATATTATATAAATGCAAAATTCATCAATTTTACTAAACAACTTAGCGATGAATTGTGTATCGAAACAACGTACTCTCCTCTTCGAATCCTAACATTTTTGAAAACATGCAAACGCGATCATGCACATGCGAAAGTCGATCCATCTAATCACATGCGTATGAGAGTCACTTAAAAGTGAAATCGGCGCAGCGCTAAAAAGCACAAGAAATTCCGCCTACACACATGTATATATTGTACAAACCTGTTTCTGCGATTAGCAGAACGCTTGCGTTTTCCAGCGTTCGAAGAAAAAGAAAGGGAAGAAAAGACCGCCGCGGCGTGACCGCCTCGGCGATCCTGATGGTCATAATAGCCCGCGACCACGTTGATTTCACGGCCACGTTAATCTGTAGCGGATGGAAAACCGTTCGGTGATCGATGCAAGGGCCGTGACCGTTACTTGGAAAGTGCACATTATCGCGTTTTTCCCACTCGTCACTCGTTTCTTTTCTTTTGTCGAAACACATGTCTCGCTGTTGATGAGCAATTAGTGAAAAGTCACAATTATCGTAGAAATTATAACGGTTATAATTACATTTCGTTTCCTTCTTTTAGTTACCTTTCTTACGTTATCGATTTTTAATTTGTTGAACTGAGAAAATCTCTTCTGTTTAGTTTGTCATATTAATCGTATCTATATAATAACTGCAAGTATGTTAAACCTATGTTGCTCGTATTATTCGGTAAAGCAAGTTCGTAAGAAATACAAATTTTATAGAAAAGATAAATCTTAGTGATCTGAAAAGTTATTGCCGAGCTGAATAAAATATGATAAATCGGTCATTTACTCAAATTTTTTTAAACGGTTTTCACTTTCGTGATAATATTCTCACCAAAACTATTATTTTCTAAATTGCTAATTCTACTTTCTTCAAGAAGGTGCTAATACAAATACATTTAATGTTAAATTGTATTATAAATGTATCTAAAACGCACATCAAAAACTTTCTAATACTGCACGTTATCTTAAGTAGATCCCTAATTGTAGTTTAACAATAATAACACCCACATTGTCCATATCGCTTTCCCATTCGTCATGCAAAATGTAACTTACCTCTATTAGAAAACGATTAGAAATTAGGACAAACCGAAAGTAAAATGTTTAGTATTTATTCTTTATTTTATTATTTATTTAATGAATGTTTTAATAATTAGCGAATTAGACAGAAATAAATCAGAAATCTATTTATTTATATGTACAACTTAAAAATAGTACAACAAAAAATATACAGAACACATATATAAACAAATTGATAAAGTTTTGAAGGATAATGTTTGTTAACAATGTTATTAATTTGTATATATGATGACGCAGAACTATGGCTATGACTATGCCTTTTATATATAAAAAAATTCGGTTACTATTTTGGTTTTTATTTCTATTTTGACTCAAATCTTCTTCGTCACACAAGACATTGAGCAGAAGAGATTCGAATTGGTAACGAAATCTTTAACTATTGTTTTAACTTCAAGTGAAGTTTATAAAATTTTAATTAGTTGGCAAAATATTTAGTTAATTTGTATAAGAAGAGAGATCATTCTCTCAATTTAACCAAAGAATTCATTTTAAAAAATGACAATCATTTTGAGACAATCTGCATTCTATGTACCATGTAAGTAAAAACACAGTAAGTAACGCATATAATTCTCAAACAATAACGGGATTTCTTGCCAAATGCAAATATTAATGTACCTCTTGTGCCTTCACGTTCACATATAAAATGAACACGAAACCACTTTCGTTTCGCAAATAATCAGTACGCAAAAATCCATTTCCCTAAAAAATAATTATCCTTATAGTTACCCTGTAAAATATTCTCTTTAGATTCCACGAATATCTCGATGAGAATAACTAATTTTGAAAGATAAGGTAGCGAGCACGTAGAGCTATATCTCGACCTCCTGATGCATATTATAGATTATCTTAATTGTTTGTATCTGCTATACGGGATATAAACACATATACGTATCAATACATATGGTAATGCATGCAAATACACGCGGATGACTGTTTCAATTTTTTTGCATAAAATGTAAAGGATCACAAACTATTTCAGATATCATTATACTCGTCGCCATGACTAACGCGCAAAATGCGTAAACATTTAAAACGCGTAAGAACACGCGCTATTACTATATTGATTGTACCTAAAAAGAACCGCGCTATTGATAAACAAATTATCAAGTGGTGCTCGATTTCATTTTCGAAACCGCGCCCTGGAATTTCGATCGTCTCGTTGCCTTCGTCTTCTCCGTCGTGCTACTCGTCGTTGGTTTCCACATCGTGCTACTCGCCACCTTCGGCCTTCTCGTAGTGGTGCTACTCAGCTCTACTTCCTTCGTCAGTACGAATGTCGGTTTTTTCATTATCGTAGGTCGCTTCGGCAGACTCTTCTTGGTATTATTTCTCGGTATGGGCGCCTTCGTGCTGCTTATCGATAATCTTTCCGTCGCGCTGCTCGCTGCCGATTTCTCTGTTATCTTACTCATCGATCCACTCGTCGTTTTATTCTCAATTAATTTCTCCGTCGTACTCTTAATCACTTTCTTAAGCGATATCGGCAGTCTCTCTGTCGTGCTAGTCGCCTCGGTCGTCATCACTAACGGCTGTGGTGGTTCTATCCAGCTGCTCTTCATGGTGGTGACATTCGGTCTCGACATTTCTACCGTGTTGCTCGCCATCGATTTTGGAGTGATCACAATCGTTTCAATATTCGCGGTCGATTGTGCTTGTCCCTTCATGATCTTAACGGCACCTTCCGGATGAGGCGTCGAAATGATCGTGGGTTCCGTTTGTTCGCATCTGTCGCCCTTTTCCGAGGGCGAACATTTTGAATTTCGAATGGACGCGACCGGACGGTTGCGGCGTCTACTATTTTGACGTTGATTCAACCTCCCTATCTCGAACGCGCCCTCAGGCGTAGTGGTTTGCGAAATCTGCATCGGGCGGTTAATTAATTGTTGTCTCGCGATGATCTCGTCGTGATTATCATTCGCGACCTTCGCCGAATTAGTGAACGTATTTTGCCAATTTGCGTCCTCGGACACGAAGCTAAGCGGCTGCCATTTCTCAGGATTGTCGTCGGAGGGATTGACCTCCACGCTCTTCTGGAAATTGGACTTGCTCGTCGGAAAATTCAACTCGTTCTTCTGGAAATTCGATTCGCTCTTCTCTCGTTTCACCTTACCCCATGTTATCTGATCGATCTGCGGCTGACCGTTCTGCGCGGTGTTGCGTACCAGAGAGTTGCCTAACTCGTTGGCATTGGGTATCGGATTATACGGCTGTTGTTGAATCGCAGGGTGTTCGAATACTTTATTGGCCTGATTCTCCGAGCCTTTCGGAGGGTCAAGGTAATAATGTGGCGGATCTATAACGCGAAGTGCGTTCTGAGAACTTGTATCGGACGCCGTTTGGACGCCGTTTTGCGGTTCGTGAGAAGTCGCGTAAGAGCCCGACGGTGGCGGAACGTTGGCCGGCTTCTCGTAAGAGCTCGTATGGCTAGTGGGGGCACTGAAAAGATCGTTCTGCTTGACGTAAGAAGTGGGACTCGGGGCGTTGCTGAACTCGTTCTGATTCTGATAAGAGACCGGGTAAGAGCTCGGGGCGTTGCTAAACTCGTTTTCCTTCGGGTAAGTGGTCGCGTAAGTGTTCGGAATGGTGTAAGATGATTGATCGTAGTATCCTGAAGCATCTGGATTAACATTGCCGTATTGCTCGTACGAGCTCAAATGCGGACTGGGGACAGTAAGACTGTCGCTGGGCACTTTGTACGTATTTTCATAAGAGCCAGATTCGGTGTGCTCCATCGCCGAGAGCGGGTACAGCGGGGCGATCTGTCGAAGGGGCAAGCGGTGGGTGCTTAACTGATACCAAGGTTCTAAGGTATCCTTCGAGCCTTGTTCATTCTTCGTCGCACCCTTAATTATCTCCGTCACCTCTTTTACGGCTTCATCTTCCGATGGATATTGATAGTACAAGTGGTTCTTATTCGCTTCGCTCGGAGCCTTTACTTTAACAGGCGATACAGTTTCCTTAATTTCCTCAGTTTCCTTGAGATCCTCGGAAGGAGAATGCTTAATCACAGGTTTAGGTTGCGATACTCGAACTTTACCAGGAACGTGGCTGACGTTCCGAGGCAGTTGAACCGAATGATGATGATTAGAGGAACTGAACGTCACGTCACTTGAGCCGATATGTGGATGATGTTTGTGCAGAAGCGTGTCGCCAGGGTCGCCGAAAGGTAGAAACGGTAAGACAGAGTGTTCTTTCGATAAAATAGATTCCTCGTCGACCACAGGAACAGGTACTTGTGTCACGAAGCGCACGTTAATATGACTTGAATCGACCGGTTCCATCAGACGTATATAGATCTTGCGCTTGGACCCGGGCATCTTGATGGGTCCGACTATCGGGCCCAGCTCCTTCCTGGGAGGGTCCAGCAATTGACTCAGTATGTCAATGATGGAATCAAAGATATTCTTCTTCGTGACGCGAACAACGGGCTTAATGTAGATTGACCCTTCGTCATGCAGTTCGGGGGGCGAGTCGTGAATGAGCTCGTGGACTTCATTGTCGTGCACCTCATAACTTGACCCGGCGATCGAGCGAACCTTCACACGTTTTATCGGACGTCTCGAGTGGTCGCGTGAGTATTGTTGTGGTTGTGGTTGTTGTTGTTGTTGTTGTTGTTGGTGTTGTTGTTGTTGTTGTTGTTGTTGTTGTTGTTGTTGTTGTTGTTGTTGTTGTTGTTGTTGAGGACTAGGCTGGGACTCGTGATTCTTCTTTGGAAAAGGCTTCTGGAAAGTCTCGACTTGTCTCTGTGGTCGAGGCTTTCGCAATATAGGAAATACATCGGGATAAATCCTAGTGTTAGAATTTAACTCTTCCTTCGCCCTAACCTCATCAAAGAATGCTTCTTCTGGCGATCTTATTCTCCTTAGTCTGGAAAAATCAGTAATATATTTGTGTTATTTGTGTATAATGAAACAAAAAGATTAAAGAACGCGATTAGAAGTAAAATACCGCTTAAGAACAAAAATACAATATTTTTATTTTATATTATGAGGTTTTATACAAAATTAAATAGGGGAGACCGGGGCTAAGCCGACACTATTTTTTCAAAGGCAATTTTTAATATTTAATTAAAATTTTTAGGCAAATTCAATGATATATATTTAAAGAGTGTTTCTTCAGGTATAAAATTGATTCAGGAAGTTTTGCTGTACGTCGCTTTGTTTTGCCGCCAGGAAAGGAAAAGTGACGCGAAGACAAATTTTCGAATTGAAAAATGACGGGGCGAACTCGACACCCCGCCGGGGCAAACTCAACACTTTGTTTGATCGACATAATTTGATCTGGAACTTATTTTTTTATTGTTTAAAAATAAAAATACATTGTTTATCAAATGAAAAGACATTGTGTATTAGAAACAAAAAGTCGGAATAAAGTAAACAATTATTTAAAATAATGAGAAAAAAAAAGATTAAACTTTTAATTATCTTTTTCTGAACTGTCTCTGAAAAACAATTTATACACGTAAACTCGCGATCAGATATGCGCACACATTCGTCATGAGCCATACGGTTGCATAAGATGCATTGTTTGTTATTAGAAGCTAATGAAATGTTTTCCGAACACACGCAACAGATGTTCCTTAAATCGTCATCGGAATCGGACGAAACAGTGACCTTTTTTGCGATAATGTCACTTTAGGTTAGTGTCGTCTTTGCCCCGGTGGCGTCGTGTCGACTTAGCTCCGAACGTCGTTTTTTACTTTTGTTACTCCAAAAATATATAAATTTTGAAAATATGCAAAAATTATTATCGGATTCGTATAAAGCATCGAATTTCCCATCAAAATCACTTAGCGGTAGATTCGCAAGAGTAAAGCTCGATGAAAGAGTAGACATTTTCGAGAGATCTGAAAAATTACTTTTCCCTATCAAAAACACTTATGTCGCGTTAAAAATTACACTATAACTCAGAATGTTACCAAATTCCGTTGATAATACTGGCACATAAAGACGCATTTACAGTAGCAAAGGCAAGTTTCTACGATAGATTTAAATTGGCAAAAAGCCTAGTGTCAAGTTCGCCCCGCTGTCAGCTTAGCCCCGGTCTCCCCTACTCTTATTATTACATCTAATATTTATGAATCTAGAATTATAATTAAAAAAATAAACTTCTATCAAAACAAAATAATTTTTAATATAGATATAGGTAATAAAAGAGAGAATGTTGTTATCTGTCGAAAGTCTACTTACCTAGTAAAATATTGGATGTCGTCAGTGGATACTGTTGATGATAGATACGCACAGACCTATATATGAGGCATATGAGCATACATGAAGAACAAAACATATTTCTAATTTGTATTATATTATATTTAATTAGGGTAGGCCGAAATACATAGTACCAGACCAGAAAGAGGATGATTCTACGATTCAAAATAAGTCGAAATGCTTGAATAAATTTCTTTCAAACAAGGCCTCGTTTCTGAGAAAAGGGAAAATTGAAAGTTAATTGATTGTGCGTGCACTTGATTGGTATGTAATTTAACAGTAAGACTTAAAAGGATACGTTAGAAACAATCCATTCTAATTCACAGAGTACAACTTTGTTACATGACAAAATTGGCCAACAATTTTCAACAATATCTCAACTAAATAAAAAATAAAAACATCGCGCATTACTTTGCGTTTGAAAGATCATTAAATATTTCATAAAAATATAATTTTATCAATAGAAACACATTGCTAATTATTTCATCGAATTAAAAACAATTAGTCAAAGATATTCTGATAAATAGCTACAATTTTTAGTCGCCCTTGTTCATGTATCCTTTATATATGTTCACCATTATCGGACGATACTAGCAGAAGGTCCGGGTCGTGTTTCGACAATTCGGCAAATTCGCGCAAATTAGTCACGTTGATTGTAATTTCGTCGTTCACTTTTCTCACTGCGAAGACAATCATTTTTCTAAACTGTCTTCACTCACCGTAATAAGACACGTGATCCTCATATCGTTGCTCGCACGAAATATCTCGCTCACCTCACCGATCTACTGCGAAGACAACTGTTGGGCCGCAGTGTTAGCCACCTCTTTTAAAGCTTCTCCCGCAGCTATTAGAGCGGGGTCCGTGCCGAGGCAGGCTTGATAACGTATCTTAGGTATATAATCCCGAACGCACAGCGGCTCACGAGAGCCGGGCGAGTAACGGGAGCATTTCGTTTTCTATATTTCCTTATTGTTACGAGAGATATCTATCACATAGTTTCTAAATTGGAATCTGATCGCTACACGACTATGTAGTAGGCAAACGTGTTTATTATGATACCCCGAAGCAAGGTTTCTCGCGCTTGCCGCTGTCTTTCGTCCTCATAACTCCTCTAAATTGGCTACAGTATATTACAAAATGTCTAAAAGGAATAAAAGTCTTTTGTAAACTAATTTATACACATCGGATTTTTTATATGCAGATTGGTGGAAAAGAGCAATTAATAACTAAGATTATGTTATTTATAATATCCAACATATTTATACCTAACATATGTTGCAGTATATGAATGTGTTGGATATTATAAATATTATAATTTTAATTATTAATTGCTTTTTTTCACTAATCCGCATATTAAAAAATCCGATGTGCTAATTTATTATATAACTTTTACATATATTTTTTAATATTTTATTGGAATTGATGTTGCTCAAATAAAAAACAAAATAAATTCGACGATCGCCGATAAGAATGCCCAAGATTTTGAAATGGCATATTAACCCTTATGTCAATACCCGGGTACCCGGGTACCCACCTGTGCATATGAGTAAAATTTTTAATGTTTGCATGAAAATTTCTTTATAACCGCCCGGGGATCGTCGCTATTTAAACTTTTTACTATCGAAATATGCAATGAACTTTTTGTTTCAATACCCGAAAGTAAAAAAATTATCGTCTTGAAGTTTACCTACTTGATTCTAATACCCAGGGTACCGGGGTACCCACTTTTAAGAATATGAGTTTTATTATAGTTATTGACTAAATTAATTTATAAATAATTGTTTTGTATTAATTTACAATTTCTATAACCATATTAATTATTTATAAATTAATTTAGTCAATAACTATAATAAAACTCATATTTTTAAAAGTGGGTACCCGGGTACCCTGGGTATTAGAATCAAGTAGGTAAACTTCAAGACAATAATTTTTTTACTTCCGGGTATTGAAACAAAAAATTCATTGCATATTTCGATAGTAAAAAGTTCAAATAGCGACGATCCGGGCGGTTATAAAGAAATTTTTATGCAAACATTAAAAATTTTACTCATATATACACAGGTGGGTACCCGGGTATTGAACAACGTCGCACATTCCGGGTATTGACATAAGGGTTAATAAAATAATACTGTATTCTATTAATAATAATAAGAGTAGATTTCTTTTATTCAGCGCACTTTTTTATTATAACGTTTTAATAAAGCTTCTATGTTTATATAATACTAGGTCCTTTTTTTAGTCTAGATCGCTTCTCTAAACCCTGTTTGTTCTTACTTTTTGATGTGTATAATTTTTCGTTTCTGATTTTTTGGAAACCGGTACCGAAATTTGTCTAACTTTTTGGGAAATAATACGTAATTTTTCGGGAAATAATAAGTATCTATTAAGTATATATAGCGAACTACTTATTCATTAATCAATTTTCTTGAAACCGCGAGTTTAATTTTTCATTAATGTACCGATTTTCTTGAAACTGGTGCCAAAATTTTTCTAATTAAACGGGGATGGGTTTAATTTTTTATTAATAGACCTGACGTCTGTCTGTCTGTCTGTATGTCTGTCTGTCTGACCGCGAACTACTCATTCGGTCCGTTAATGAATGAGTAGCTCGCTGTCAGACATTAGATACTTATTATTTCCCGAATACTTACGTATTATTTCCCGAAAAATTAGTTTCAAACCGGTTTCAAAATTTTTCAAATTTTTCGGGATGGTGATAATGTGTATAATTTTTCATAACCGATTTTTTGGAAACCGATTCCAAAATTAGTAACAAAAAATTATCCATTTAAAAAATTCAGCTTGATATATCAAAATTTGCGGAAATTAGAGCAATCACGTACATTTTTTTAAACAGAAATCGGAAACCCCTTTATTATTAACAATTTTTCTAATTCTATTACATTCTTAGTTCTTTCTACCCCTTTCTACCCCTATTTCATATATAATTCTTTAAAATTCGGTCAATTAACTCCCGAAAAATTGAAAAAATTTCGGTACCGGCTTCCAAAAAATCGGTAACGAAAAATTGTGCACTTTATAGCACTCCCCGGAAAATTCTACCTCTACTTCATATACAATTCTTTAAGATTCGGTCAATTGATTCCCGAAAAATTGGAAAAATTTTGTAACCGGCTTCCAAAAAGATTGGTAACGAAAAATTATACACTTTACAGCACTCCCCCGAAAATTTTACCCCTGTTTCATATGGAATTCTTTGAGATTCAGTCAATTATTTCCCGAAAAATTGGAAAAATTTCTGATACCGGTTTCCAAAAAGATCGTTAACGAAAAATTATACACTTTATGGCACTCCCCGGAAAATTAGAAAAATTTTGGCACCGGTTGGAAGAAAATCGGTCCATTAACGAATGAGTAGTTCGCGGTCATACAGACAGAAGACGGAACTTATATATATATATATATATATATATATATACATAGATTTTATAATTTATATACTTTTTTCTTATCTTTACTCATAAAACACGCTGGCGCAATTTGGGCATTATTTCGGACATTCTGTATAACACGTAAATAAATTGTCGAGTAAAGTACATTACACATTACATCGTTTGTCTCTAAATTTCAAGGTACGTTTAATAACCCACAAAACTGACCAATAAATTCTTGCTTGAAAGAATAGAGACTTGTTTATCCTCAATAATTACAGAGATGAAAACTCGCAGATACCATGTAATGCAAAAATACATTCCTCAACAAATTTATGCGGCGCTTTAACATCGCTGTCCTGGTAATTTCATATGGAAACATATCGTGTCAACATGTAATGAAGATCCTCACCGTTGATCCTCTGATTTTCCAAAATAACGCGAGAGCAGTCATAACCAAGGCCATTGGCTTAATGAAAGTAAAATCATTTACACGCCATTTTAATTGCGTGTAGTTTGTTAGTTTACCATCTCCAGCGCGAAGCGCTAGGTTTCTAACACATCATCTGAACATGGAAAGTTGGTTGTTGGAATCGCCAGAGTCGCATCGGGATTCTCATCCTTGAAATGTCGATAGTAATTCTACGTCATTGCTGTTCAATTGGGTAGAAATCCGTTTAATTAATTGGCACAGAAGCAATTCTGATATAATTCCACATATAGAATCGCGATCTTTCGAATAATTACAACGATCGCGAGAATGGTCGCGAACGGAAAAGGCGTGGTACGATGCGTAGATTACAGGGAAGGTTTGAAAAATCCGTGGATTAATACAAGAAGAGTCGACATTCTGCGCGGGACGGTTAATAATATCTAATCTGGCAGCAAATCGGCTCCTTCGGGTACCGATAAACCAGTTGGGCATCAAAAGCAGTACGTATATATGAATGGTCTTGCTCGCTCGTATAATCAAGCAACTAGGTATATCTTACATGAATTTTTATAATGATCCCTCCTGATAAGATCACTACCTCTAGGTACATTTAGTACATACTTTCTCAAACTGGTATGTAGTTATTTTGTATGTATATCAAATATTACAATATATATACAGTGTCTCAAAATCACAGAGTATCTTTCGAATTGTAGAATTTAGTCAATTTGAAATCAATTTTTTTTTAGCGGAATCGACATACGTCAATGCTTTCATCACTTTCTAATTTTCAGGATTGTTATGCTTTAAAATTTTACTCAAAACGAAAGTTTTATACATGTTTTAAACATTAGATACATTTAAACATACGTTTTTTTGAAACATGTTTTAAACAAATGTTTTTTAAGAAAGTGTTTAATACAAATTTTGAATGTAAAATTATTAATAATATTAAATTGATCCTTTAACAAAATATTTATTTTTTATATATATAACATATTTTCTTGCACATTATATTCTTATGTCTGGTCAAAGACAGTCTTAAGTATCAGACTACGGATTAGGATTGAGATTGGATTGAAATTTAATCAATCAGAATAGAGAAAACTGATCACAAGTTTAGTAAACTTTGCTCTGATTAACCAAATTTCAATCCAATCTCAATTCCAATCCGTAGTCTGATATGGGCTTTAAGATTCCATCCAGCCAATGAAATGACTGTATAACATTCCGAGATAGTACTCAAGACGATCTTAAATATAAGATCGGACTATGAATACCATCATAGTCAGGTATACATATGTTTTGTAGGTCAGGTATACTAGTCTATAGTCAGGTATATGTTTTGTTTTTTCTTTTTTAAACATGTTTTTTAGCAATTCTGCTAATTTTCAATATACGCATATTTAGGATTTTTAAAGGTTTAAAAACGTCACTAAAATAAAATCTGTTTAACACAAAGTGATAAATATATATTCTTTTATGATATTCTTTTATATATATTCTTTTACCTTTAATTGAAGGAAATCTTTATTTTCGATCACTAATTATTCGAACATTATTACTGTCTTATGTAATATTGGACGGAATAAAAGATTAAAGATAAAATAATTTTAATAAATTTACCTACTTACGTATTATCGGGTTGTAAAGATGGGTGATAAATTATTTGGATATTCTTATTGTCTAGAATCAATTTAGAATTAAGGGAATGCTAGCTTGCAATTATTATCCGATCTAAAATGATTTATGATGGGAAATTTGTCAGACATAATTCGATTAATTCAACATTTACTTTGCCATCGTAAGATAGAACTTGTAGTTAATTGAGTGAACGTATCGTCCATTAATCATATCATCGCAATTGTGAGTTAATTCAAACGTATTTTGTTAGCGTTACTTGATCAAGACTCTTTACACTCAGTTTTTTAACAAAATTAATAAGAGATGCGGAATCTAATTTAAAAAACACAGATAATGAAACGTATATTTTATTTTTCAATAAATAAAAAAAAATCTGTTCAAAATATGTCAACTATATAATTATTAAAATAATTATGGTAAAACCACATTCACAGTTTTCATCTAAAGAAAAGAGGATACACATGTGAAATTTTCTTATGCATAAATACTTTCAATTTACACGCTTGACTAAGCAAAATGATGCAAATCTAACCGTCTAACCGCTAACTGCCTGGCATCTACGTACTCCTGATCTTCATATTTCAACGATAACCGCAATTCTTGATGAAAGCGTCAGTAATATTTCTGTCATATTCAATGCTCTTTCGTTTTCATTTAAGTATCTTTTTTTTCTACGCGATAATTCAACTGAAGTTAAAGCGACGTTTCCCGTCGAAACGAAATCCGTATGCCGCGCTGTTGGGCGCGTCAACCAATGCAGGATTTCGGTACTGATGAAAGGACCCATGAAGGTGGGGCGGTCTCACGGCGTTTTGCTCCTCTTCTTGCATACCTTTCAGGTAAAACGCCTCAAATTGACCCTCCGGCAAAAGAATATCCTTCAGGGACTTGTCATTTGGATCGTATGTCGACGTGAGAGTAATTGACGTGACGAAAAAGCAAAAAACCTGCAATAAATAATGCTGTTTTATCAATTGCTACCAAGAGGTAGCAACGTAAAAACGATAGACAGTCACTTGTAAAAATTAATTGAAAAAAATTAACAGAAATGCAGTATATAAAATTATAAATGCCAAACTTTCGAAATTGAAAACAGATTAAAAAATTAAAGATTTAATGTCACGAAATAAATCAAAGGGCTGTAGTGATATAAAAAATAACCGCAGGGAAGCTCATACTCTCTCGTAATAATCAGATAGGTCAATAAATATCTATCCATGAAAAATAAGCTAACTTAGCGTTAATTTGATTGAATTGAACATCGAATAAAAATATTTTAATTACAGCAATTAATTAGAACAACTCTAAAGTTTCTTGAAGTAGCGATATAATAGTCTAACAGCGTAATAGTGTGTAACGACACACTTCTTTTACGACAGTTTAACGATTTACACGCACAATGAATCTTTTTACGATCGTTGTGATGGACGTAAACGACGTGATGCCAGGTGATAATTTTCGGTTAATAGTAAACAATTATACGTAGTACATACCAATAAAATGTTTCGTTCGTTCCACGTCATTATCATTTTCCGTTCCATTTTCCTGGTCATCTCTCTCGCACGATACTAAAATGACAAATATATAGGGTAACTTCGGTATATACGCCGCAGCTAAGGGAAACTTAATTTATCGAGTACTATTTACTATGTTTAAGACAAATGAATTATACCAATAAAAACTTTATACTGTCTACTACTATAAAAAAAATAGAAATATGAGATATTCATTCTTTGTATTTAATATAAAAAAACTTTTAGAAGCCCTTGCATTTTTGCCATATATCCCATAGCGGTGGCATATATGACATTCATGGGTGAAATATACGCCTTATAAAAAATTACAAATAATGTTTATAAATAAGGCAATAAAATGTCATAATAAGTTATAAAATGTGTGTAAGAAGTTTATTAAGATGTAAGAATGATAAACAAATTATAAAACTAAAAAATTTTAAAAAGAAAATAGAAGAATAATAGATACATTAAAGGTTATTGGTATACGATCCAAGAAAAAGAAAGAAAAAGAACACATAGGAGATTTCGATTTTTACAGAGCGTCTGTACTATGGCATAAATCCTGCATGCTAAAATGCCGTATATCCTAAACAGAAGGGATATATAAGATATCAAGCTAAACAAAGAATATAAGAGCTATGCACTTGTATTTTGCTGTATTCCATCCTTTACTATCCCTCTACACTTATGTATCATGAAATAACCATTAAACCTTTTGCATTTCCTTCAGTAGTTATTTTACATAGATCGTAATATATGATCGCGCTACTTACTACGGTGAGAAATCGATTCAACTCACGACGGTTTCGTTAATATTAACAGTAAAGAACTGAAATTACAACACAATACTAATATGACATAATGGCACATAACATTTGTGATTGCAAGCACGTATCTCTATTCCTTCTATTTTTTTTTTTTTACTTCTGCGGCGTAAATCCTCACGCGGCGTAAATACCGGAGTTACCCTAACGTTTAAGTGACGATGATCCTGGTCGAGTATAACTCTCTCGACTGTTTGATGAAACAGGGAAAGCGATAAATCCGGTCTCTCGTCGGATTAATCGCACGCGATGCTACGCGTAGCAAATGTGTTTATAATTGCAATTTATCAGTTGTTAAAAATTATATTTGTTTGTCTATACGTGCACACACCTACGTTTGACGCTAATGACCACGAATTCGCGGAATGATATAATTTAATGCTGCGCGCGGAACGTGAGCATTATTACCTCGATTCGCATGAGATAAATCTAGACTGAAATGCATCCTGTATGTAATATAACAATGATACGTTCCTATAATAAAAATAAGCATGTATACATAATAATAACAATAGGCTTTATAAAAACAAAATCTAAAATAATTAAGACAACATTTAATTAAAATAATAAACAGTAAATCTAATAAAAGCAGAGAGAGAGAAAGAGAGAGAGAGAGAGAGAGAGAGAGAGATTAATCAAATCTCCTAAATCAAAAAAAGAATACCGAAGATAATGATTATAGGAAAATTTATTTGCAAAAAAGTTTGACTCGTTCAACTTTCACAATTTATTTATAGACATTTAAATATAGATATATGGATAAAATATAATGCTTGTATAATATATAACTAGACGGTTCCAAAAATCACCGGTTACTCTTTTCATAATAAATTCTTTAGCTATACTTTTAGAGTCGATCTTTTCTTAACGAAAATGTCAACGTGTCAATAATTTTCTATAATTTGATTGAGAAAGGACAACTTTTTTCCGCGAACTAAACTTCGAGAAACTAAATATATAACAACGCTACATTCTTTCGGTTAATCGCAAATGGAAGTTTCTTTGACAAAACTTTAATCTGAAACTTTATTACAAAGGCTTATGACGCAGAAGATTGACAAAATATAATTAGGTGTAATGAATGATCAAATGATTACCTTCGACATTCTTGCTGAGGAAAGACTGACTTCCAAGTTGATTAGAGAATCTATCGTTAACAAGGAAATTGTTTTTAAAAAAATTTCCGGTATTTTCGGGACACTCTATATTAACAATATCGCAATATGCGTCATTTTTGAACGCGGATCTCTACGGCACGCCCGCTCTAAAATCGCATTTTTACGGTCGCTCTCTACTCTCTGTTACGTATGTGCACGTACCTTGACCGTTCACCTATTGCGAAACAGGCCGTTAACGAAATGTAATGCCCTTCGTTGCGCGACCAACTTGTTGTTGTTATAGGTAATCGTTCCAAACACGCGAAAGCAACACAAAAATATATGAAACAAGGAACATCCGTGAAAATATTAAGACACACCCCTCTCTTAAAATGATTGTTAATCTCTCTTTACGGCGCATCGCGTCCGAGTTAGTTGTATAAAAACGGTTACATCAACCATCACGTACTTTTCAATTGAAATGAAATGTGATACGTGAAATCCGTATATTTTTTGCACGAACTTTCAATTATACATTTTAATTATTTATCTTAACTCTACGTCTAATTACATATTTTAATTGAATTAATGACACTGAAGTAGGTCACGAGAGAGGAAAAATCGTGCTTCTCGTTGCTTTCCTTCGTTACATACATGAGATGAAAAGTTGTTATTCCACGCAGAGAGCTACCAAATCTCGATCGTTCTCGCGCCGGGCAAAAATTAATATCTTAATATTTATACATATCACATCAGATCTTCACTTTGTGAGATAAGGAATCGGTAAATAGCCGTAAAACGGCGATTACACAGTGTCCAATTAAGAATCACGAGATGATCCGCGGAGCACAAAATCGAAAGTGTTTAAGCAAGGCGTGACGAAACGAAGCGCCACGGCTCGTCGAGCCACTGCGCGAATTAATAAATGTTTCGAAGATACACGGGAGTCAATCACTCTTTGTTTAAAATATTAAATCCTTTTATTCTTTGAACTCTAAGAAAAAATCTTTGTTGAAGATAGAAACTACATGTTGCGTCAATAAATGAAAAAGAATGCGCCTTTCACAGAGATTCAGTTGGAAAAACCAAGTTTCGCCAATTACTTAAAGCGGCTCGCCATTCTCTCTCTCTCTCTCTCTCTCTCTCTCTCTCTCTCTCTCTCCCTCTCTCTCTCTCTCTCTCTCTCTCTCTCTCTCTCTCTCCTCTCTCTCTCTCTCTCTCTCTCTCTCTCTCTCTCTCTCTCTCTCTCTCTCTCTCTCTCTCTCTCTATCCCCCTCTAGTGAGAGCATGCTAGAACACTAGAAATAATCAAACATAGTAGTAAAGACACGAACACTCTAGCTCTCTCCAAATATTCTCTCCCTAGAATACAGAAATAACGGAAATAAAAGCTTTAAAAACAAAGCTAGCAAAATACATAAAGAGAGAGAAATAGGAGCAGATAAGTCGTAAGGGATGGGAAAGATATTCTAGTCTCTCTTCTCTACTTTATCTCTCTCTATAAGAGTTATTCGGGTATAATGTCTCTCTTAGGTTATACTCTCTTTCTCTCTATGTAAAGAGCCAAGGCTCTCTCTCTCTCTCTCTCTCTGGTAAAATCTCAATATTTAACAATAAAAAGTTTTATAATTAAAAAAAACGTCATTATTGTCGGTAGAATTAGCTCCATTTGATTGCTAAACATATGCCTAAAATCCAGTTCGAACGATCTATAATTCATGATAAAATTATATTTATAATTTGTTATACTCTACGTAATATATAAAAAAAATTTGGAAAATCTGAAATATATTTCGACCAAACTTCGATTAACGTAATCGCCGATTAACTTATTTATCAAGTAATATTTATGCTATTTAGTTAACATGGATAAAATTACTAATTTTTTATTTGACATATAGAAAAAAATTATAGATTTGGAGACAAGTTATGTAGTCAATGTAGTCATGTTATTTGTTTTAGCACTAGAACAATTAACCAATTCCGTCAAAATAATGAGTTTCAAATTTCTTGTTTTAAATTACAGACATTATTAAAGTGTTTTCGTTGTGACTTTTGCCGAAATAAAAAAAATGAATATATATATATATGTCAATTTATTTTCCATCAATCACTCTAATTTCGAAGTTCTGTATATAGGATTTTAGACAGCAGCGTCTAAAGATGTAAAGATGTCTTTTAAACACGCATGTCTAAAAGTTATCTTAAAACTGTTTTTATGATGTCTTTTAGACATACGCGTGTTGTCTGGGATGTCTATATCAAAATATATACCATTAAATACCAATATACCAAACGCTGGTTGTTCTATATAGTATTAAGCAATTCTATCAGTTGAATTAATTTCCAAGTAAATTAATCGGCGGAGTTTAGCCGAAGTTGCCCATAGTTTGTTATACAAAAGCATATAGACTAATACCGTTGTTTTACAATTAAAATTAAAATTTTTTATATGGTTTGTAAGCTCGTTAGATACATCCTCTCGCTATTGCCTACTAAAATATAAAATATATAAAAATTATAACATACCGTTTTCGCAAACATTTGAAAAAACGGCATAAAAAACGACAAGCACGAGCTGAGGTAAATTAGAGTAAGGTAAATATCACTCGAAATTAGAGTGGTATTGCGGGATTGAAGTGTATTGAAACGTGATATTCACTGATAAACTATATCGTTTTGAGTTCTTATATGGAAAGTATGCTACGTCGGAAATAGCTGTCTCCAAATAAAAATAACACGGTTGTTACCCGTATTATATGCTGAGAATTTAGTGGAAAGTGGAGAAACACCTAGCTATGTGATAAATGATAATGTGGACTGGATATATACACATATATACATATATACTGAATACTGGACACACACACACACACATCTTTATCTATTTATTTATTTCATTATCTATTTATTTATTTATTTATCTATATTTTTCTTGTGGGATATTTGTAATTTTATATTATTACCTCAAATATTACACAATTTTGACAACGTTAAAAAAGTAATTAAAAAAGTAGTGTATGCATATGTAATAAGAATAAAAATCATAATACATATACATATATTATATGTATGTATATTAAAACCGCGTGTGAAATAGTAAATCTACAAACTCGGGATTTTGTCCCAAATTCCGAAACTGCATGGTCGTCCAAAGTGGACTCAAAAATTTCTGAAAAATTGCACACGCGAGGAGCTTCAAAAGACTCACTGTGGTATCGCCGCGGAAAAGTGAAAGCCAGCGCACGACAGCGAACGATGACGGTGGCAATGGCGCTCGTGACAGAAGCGGGATTCCGTTCGACGGCCGCCTCGCTCCCGGCCTTGCCAATGCCCCGCGCCCCGCGCTCCATCGAGATGGAAACCACCGCCGCCGTATCGCATATCCCCCCATTCGCAAAAACAGAAGTCGATGAAAGTGGAAAACGGACCGGACCGAGCCGCGCGCGCGGCTCGCGCATTCGTTTTTTGCCGCGCTATCGGCGACCGGCCAATCGGAGAGCAGCGCGCGCTTCGGATGGACGCGCGTATCTCCGCCGAACGGGATAGATCGCCTTTTTTCGCAATATCGCGTTTTTTAGGCACACTTTACTTCTATAGTGTTTTTTTACCGCCGCGCCAATCTGGCTTACGGCGGGCGGCTCTCGGAGATAATAATTGAACTACGACTGCAACTTAATTTAACACACGTGAGATATCACCATCGCCACTGAGCAACGTCTCATTCTTGTCGGGAAAAAAAAGATTGTCGGAGGAAAGAAAGTTCCATTTAAATCGCTTTTGATTGGAATACAATGAAGACGCAAAAAGGTCTATGAGACAAATATAAATACTGGTCGAACATATAAATACCAGTTAAAAGAAGATACAATATATATGGCTTTCTGGCGCGATATAGGTAATAAGTTTAAAGAACGTCACTTCAGCGATATAGTAACGAATAGAGATAAAAGTGATTTAAACATTGAAAGCTTACAAAAGCAGATGTAACAACTATAATGATTATTATTTTATATCGGAAAAATCAATATTATTAATATATTAAATATAATATATTAATATATATATGTATACACACACACATATATATATATATATATATATATATATATATATATATAACTATTAACATACATAATATCAATATAAATGTGTTTTAAAAAGTTTATATATATATATATATATATATATATATATATATAAACTTTTTAAAACACATTTATATTGATATTATGTATGTTAATAGTTAATATATTAGTAGTGTAATATATTAATACTTTAATATATTAAAGATATAATAATAAATAGGGACAAAAGCGATTTAAACAATTCTATTGGAAATTAAAAGAAAAATGGAAAATGATTAATTATTATTATACCTAAAAAATCATTATTAATAATATTAGAAATAGTACATTATTGATATTATTATGTCGGTGCAAACAACCGGTACATAAATTTTTTAAATATCCATATAAATATAATATACATTAATGATTGGTATATTATTAGTATAATATATTAATATTTTTTTGTAATCAGAAATCGAAATAAAATAATTCAATCGAAAGTATTGCGACATTTAGTCGTAAAAGTTTAACACCTGTAATGAGTCGTCGTTATCAATGCAAACTTTTACTTTTGCAACAGTAAAGTCGTTCGAACAGATAAATTTATAAAGCTGCAGTTCTAGACGCGCGCTTTATGCGTTTCGTATCGCATTACGCGGCTGCGTTGTCGGACTGGGAGATTCAATTTCTTATATTTATGACATAAAATATATTTACCCAGACCTTTCATGTGGTGAGCGAGGATAGAAAGCGATATAGAGAAATCACTACTGCAAATTAAAATGCTAATTATCTGCGATCCTTTTCCTAATAGCGGTCAGTAGTATCGCCCTATCGCTGCGCGACTGATCGCTCGTTTCCAAGTCAAGCAGGGAAATCTTGCTTGCGAGTGCACAACTAACAAGATTTTAATAAGGGAACATCGCCACGGCGCGGCGCGCCGGAGCTCTCGTGAGTTCGAATGAAACCGTGTAGTTATAAGAAGCAAGGCGCATGTATTAATTATGGAAAAATTCGAATTTAAAAAGATGAAATTCACACAATCTATAATACATGACCAAACGAATTCTTGTATCTGAGGTTTAATAACGAACGTCACGTTGAGAGCGTAAAGAGATAGAAAGACATGATTATCTTGTTTTTTATTTTATTCATATTTCACTCATATATCATTTATCTTAAATGTACTTGAGTAGACGCAGATAAAGGATATAATCACCTCTTTTTCAATTCATCCCTGAAGATCAATCTTGATTGTTTCTTATGAATACGTTGTAATTCGATGTAATTGGAAAACGAGACTTTGCAACGTAAAATGTTAGTTTTTTCACAATTACTAGATATGTAATAAATGATACGAAAAATTTGCAATGTTATCTCTTGTATATGTGTGTATGGCATACTTAAATTTTCGTAAGTTTATATATTTGTATAATCCAGTCTCAAAATAGAAAATGAAAATGTCAAGAATCCATCTCTATTATTCATCGTTATAATGTACAATTGTCGCAATATTTATAGGTATGGATTACATTTTTTTTCGCTCATCAGAATAGTCTCTACGCCTTATCCTTAGAAAGATATTACATTTCTTTGGAAAAATCAATATCATGATAGTTGCGAGAGCCGATTTTACCTATACTGTCTAACGATGCAAATTCAGAGTTTAATGTATTTTTTTTTAATAATAGTATATTTTGCAATTTTATCAATTTAAATAAACTATGTCGTATAATGACATGTCATTTAAAAGCAAAATTTTGCAATGTATTAAAGGTATTAAAATACGTTTATTTTTTACATTTACAAAATATAACAAATACGAGAAACTAAAGTATTATATAGAAATATAAAAAATTGTTTCTTTTGAATATAGTAAAGTCTTGTTATGTCTAAAATCAAAATTTATGCACTCTAATATACATGTATTGTACATATCTAAAGATGCAAAAAAGGTAAATCGGCCCTAATTGTCATTTCAGGTGATCCTAAAGCCGTGATCCTAGCCGGTTTTTTTCAGTTTTTTTCTTAGCACTAATCTTTTAATTGGCTTTATAGAAATGCAAAATTCTTGTCTAGAATTAAAGTACGCATCAAAATCTAGGTCATGGTGGTCGAATTTATATCGAAAACGAAAAAAAATTAATATTTTTTGTTATACGTGACAACCACCACATATAAATTCGACCACCATGACCTAGATTTTGATGCGTACTTTAATTCTAGACAAGAATTTTGCATTTCTATAAAGCCAATTAAAAGATTAGTGCTAAGAAAAAAACTGAAAAAAACCGGTTAGGATCACGGCTTTAGGATCACCTTAAGGGGATCCTAAAGCCGTCTGTAATACCGGCTTTTTTTCTTAGCACTAATCTTTTAATTGACTTTATAGAAATGCAAAATTCTTGTCTAGAATTAAAGTACGCATCAAAATCTAGGTCATGGTGGTCAAATTTATATCGAAAACGAAAAAAAATATTTTTGTTAATTTTTGGTATACGTGACGACAATATTTGCTTTGTACAAAAATTCCACGATAAATATCCACAAAATTAGACCGGCATGACCTAGGGACAACATTTAAGAACAATATCGTGCAATTAGATCTAAGATTGAAAACCTAGAAAAAAAGATTACTTTATATAACTTTTATATGTGCAAAAGCACATTCAGGTTGACAGGATAAGCAATATTGCGTGTGGCATAAGATGGCGCAGTAATCGAACAAAGACAGATGCCTCTCGTTAGACAAGGACAGATATAGATATATGATGACAAGAAAACAGAATTAGAAATGTTGACATTATCGACGTCGAGGAAGTTCAGCCTTCACTTTAGGATCCCCTTAAGTACTTTCCTAACGTTGTCATAGCAAAAAATTCGTACAATATTTGGATAGCAGTATAAAATTACAAATATTCCGCAAAAAAGATGTAAATATACATTTACGTATATATATATATATATATATATATATATATATATATATATATTACGTATATAAATGTATTATATATTACATATATTATAATATATAAATAACATATTATTACATATAATTATATATATTCTACATATATTAACTTACCTCTTATCTCTTATAATTGCAAGAATTGTTTTAGCTATAAAACCATTATATGAAATTCTCTGATACATACATATATAAAATAAACCGGTATAATAATAATAATAAATAAAATCTTTACAAAAGGTGTAAATAGTCAATTATAATAATTAATTATATTAAATATTGCGAACTTTTAACCTTCAATACTTTTACTATCACAAAGATATATTTTTTCATAAACAAAACTTTGAAAACTGATATATAAAATTTGCGAGACTACAAGATTCTCAATATGATAAATTCAATCTCCTTATATCCTAATTACATAATAATCCTAGAAATTATGCAAAAATTCTCTTGTATCATTTCTCTTCACTTAAAAGAAGAGTTTTAGTTCGTCTCAGTTCTGAGACCAAGCCTGTATACTAATCGAACATCATTAATATTTATATATCTTAAATATGCCTCTGTATATGTAAGTCATGGTTATATGTATCAAAATATAATTCAAACGGAATATAAATAAGAATCTAATTTCGTCTTTGCGTTAGGAGGCGAGGTAAAGGGAGAAAACCAAGCTATCGAAAATCTTCCGAAGACCGCTTGAATCGATTTCCATCTGCTATTGCGTACCCATCTGGCTTCTTCTTTTTTAAGTTGTTCTATACCCTATGTAATGTAATGTATGTTTCAATGAATACAAGTCGCATTTTTTTTTATATACGCGCGAATAACGATTCCTTCATATACATACAGTTTCGTCATTCCAAATAGCTTGCAATTGCGTGCCTAACATCACAGCAGTAAAAATGGCAAATAGGAGTGCCTCGAATGCTAGAAATAACAATAACACCACCGTCGCTGGTGGGTTGAATGTGGAGCATTCCCTCCATTCTTGCCTGACACACGTGGTAAATTGTTGTATACATAGAAACAGGGATTGCAGTGATATGCCCGCTATATAAAACTAAAATATAGCAAGAGAAGCGTGTCCACGTTATTATGCAAAATATTTCGATATATTTGAGATCAAATAGTAGAAATGCATCATTAATTTTATCGTTCTTTGTAAAGACCCAGATCATAATATATGCATGTACTCTTTGTAAAATACTTACAGTAAAAAGTACGAAGTATTTTTGATTATTTTCTCCTACACAATTGTTAACCCATGGACAATGGTGATCCATTTTCCTGATGCATCTGCAATTGCAACACAATGTAATCAGTGCATTGCCCTGCTACATTACAAATACAAACTTAATTATGTTAAATCACCTTTGGCAAACAGAGCAATGATGAGCTCTGTCAGGCTTAATAGAACAACATTTTGGACACTTAAAAATAACCTGTCCATCTCTAAATCCCATTTGTTGTATCATCTCTTTCGTTGCATTGCCTTTTGGCACTGCACCCTGTATAAAAACAAAATATCGATTTTTTTTCTAATGCTTAGCCTATCTTATACGACACGTGCCAAATTAGGAAAATTAGAAGTTTTGTGTCAAAAAACTGAAGCAACCAGTTGGAGACCTGGCGATAGGACTAAGCCTATCTGAAGCACTTAAAAATAAATATATGCCAAATCTTTAGCAATAAATAAGATTTTAGTGTTAGCTCAATTACCGGATCTGTAAACATGGTTCTTAGGTGCGACGCAAAGGCCAGGAATGCTAGAGATTGGAAAATGGCCATATTTAAGCTAGAATATATCGTATTTATCGTAGGAATAAGAATCACTGCCATCACTACAAACTCCGCATAAATGATCAGTAACCATGTTAATACTGCACATATGATGCCACATATATCCTATAAATACAGACGTTACATTAAGGTTATATATTAAAATAACAATATAATTTTTAGAACAACCTTGCCAAACACTGATTAACTTAATCAGGGATTAATTTAATTTGCAGAATCACTTAAAGCAAAATTTCCAACTACATAATTCATCATTCCTAATCTAATCTTTCTGTATTAAAAAATAAAAGATTAAGCTGTTCTGTGCTAACAAAACAGTATTTCCTGATAAGTTAATCGTTGATTAAGTTAATCAAGGTCATTCATAGAGGAGTATCAGAAATCGTGTATTCATAAGACTTTGCCTTGATACACCAGAGCTTTCCACCGCAACATCTATTATGAAAGTCTTTCTCCCTGTGAAAGGGCATATAATCGTAATCCATCGTTGAAACTACTATTCACTGAACTGCTATAGTCTTTATAAGACATAAGGGTAACCACTGATATCTCCTCATACACGCATAAATCTGCAATCACATGCCTGGAAAAAAAAAACACTGATGTAGCGATACCAACCAGGCACTTGGGGTAACATTTTTCATAGCTAAATGGAGCTTTATTTGTCCGATATGAAAATCTTGATTTAATGCCAAGATAAACATCTGCAATCTCATTTATCAATGATAACATCAAAGCGAAAATCAGTCACTTAGCCAAGATGAGAACGCGGAATACCGGAGATGACAAACGTCAAATCTCTGGGAATCTGTCTTTCTCTTCTTAAAAGTATGTATGTACAGCGAGCTAAATCGAATACTTACATGTCACAGCGCGATGACACGCATCCGTGGAAAGCGACAACGTGCGACGTCCGTCGTCATAACGTTTCGCATCGTGGCATCGCGAAACACGTGCACGGCGAGCGCCGACGGTGCTCCGGCGTAGAGACTGATTTTTCGCGAGACGTCGCCTACGTGATCGTGCGACGAAGTGCGTGCGGCACGAAACGTGCGTACAACGTACAACGGCGTGGCGTGCAGTCATAAATACGTGAATAATCGCTTCAATCTCGAATCGCAAGTACATATATCAGGCAACGGAGAAGCGAGTCAACCAGCATTATCGACGAGACTAATTCGTCCTCTCTACCTCTCTTCCCTTCCCCATCTGTCAGCCCATTCATTATCGTGGGTTGCGTTACTTGCGTTTCGTTTCATGCATGATACGCACGGTAGCATGAACCACGTTTATTCCGTTTCTCTTCACGCGCACTCGCTGCGCGCATGGATGGATCTGCCGACAACTACGTTACACCCCACCTCTTCCGGTGCATGAAGATAAAGTGAGACCACCATGAAAACTCCAAGAAAATGTATACACAAGTATTTTAAAAAAGCTGGTACTATTGCAAATTGCAACAGCATATTTTTGAGATCAAATCAAGTTAAAAAGTCCTGTACCATTTTTCCTTCCAACAAACAATTATCGAGATATAAGCTAAATATTTGCATCTAGTTTTCTTTGAATAGCTCAAAAGGTATATGTATATCAGGCAAATAAAAAATGTTTCAGGCAAAAGTTGTTTGTTTTTTTACATAAAATAAGGTGCTTTTAAAACAAATATAGGTTCCTATATATAAAAATTAAGTTGATCTTAAAATAACCCTGAAAACGTTTACCAAATCAAAAATAAATAACGCTGTTATATCCCTCCTCCCCCCAAAAAAACCAAACCACTTTCGTTTTACACTTTTTTTTTCAAAAATGCGTCTTCGACATATTTAGGTGTCTCAATTTAAAAAAACTCACCCTGTATACATTTGTCCGTGATATATGCACAAATATTACGTTTACGCAGCGCGAGCGTTACTTAATTCTGATATCAGGATAAGTAGCGAAATGAGATAAGTAGCAAAAATGTATATAATAGTAATTTACGATAATTATTCCTTCACGTAAACGGGATTTTGTAGTAAACTTACGATAATTTACTCCGCGTAAACGAGTGAATTATCGTGTAAGTTATTACTACAGAAGTAACGCTCGCGTAAACGTAGTATGTGAAAGCAATATTGACTTTATAAACCTTTTTTTGTTCGAAATAATTATTGGTATTTTGTTGGAATTTGTTGGACTTAATTAGAAAATTTGTTGGTTGCCCAGTTTTTCGAAAATATGCTCCGTCTTATGCTAAGACTCCATAGATGCGGAAACGCCATGCGGCAGAGTGCGTTGACCAATCACAAATTTTGATTTTTCCGCAGGCGACTTGCGGCAGCCTTCTGATTGGTCAATGCACTCTACCGCACGGCGTTTCCGCGTCTATGGAGTCTTAAGGCCTTCACACATAAAATCGCGTAAGAACGTAAAACGTAAGCGTAAGAAAATCGACCAATCCCAATCAAGTATTGTGCTGTCCGTAACCACAGTAGGGGGAAATACTTGATTGGGATTGATCGATTTTCTTACGCCTACGTTTTACGTCCTTACGACATTTATGTGTGTGAAGGCCTTTAGCATTATCTTACGTCCGTGGATTGAACCTTGCTTCTAGGGATTTTGTGTGGATTTCGCCGCGCGCGCCACCGAGATTCTGGTTTTGACAGCGTGTACTGTAGTGGCGAGGGGGGAGGGGAAGGGGGCGCGGCCATATTGGCTACTTGTGACTTTCGGGAGGAACGAGTAAAAAAATAACCCAACTTTTCTCGTCTCTCGTGCACGCAGAAAAATGTTGCCCTGGAGAATTGTCCATTGATCCGCGATACGGCCGATCCTGTCAGCGTGACTACGGCGTGGCGCCGGGGTATCATTCCCACGAAAACTGTTCCTTTCCCTGAAAAATGGTGCGTCCGCTTCCCACGGGAGGTTGCAGGCCTCGGCCCACTGTAATCCGAGTATCCTTAATCGGCGCCGGGAGTTGTTGTCTCCTCCCGCCGTACCCCGTGTAATATACAGTTTTTTAACGCTTTCAATTCTTCCACGCAGAGCTTCTTCGGTTTCGGCCAGTCCGCCGACATAGAGATCACGTTGGACGGTGCTGAGACACGGAAAACTGCAGACATCAAGTCCGAGGATGGCAAGAAAGAGCGGCATCTGCTCTATTACGACGGCGAGACCGTATCCGGCAAGGTAGGGCTCCCTGAAACATTGACCTCGATCGTAATCATCTGACTGACGCGAGAAAAAGGCGATTTAATAGGCCTGAAACGTTGACACGCTTGCATGTGATACGTTCCGTGTGCCAGGCTTGCTTGTTCAGTTCAACTCGAATGAATACTGCATTTCCGCCGTACACAAACTTTTTGCTTGTAATGTAATATAGCTAACAAATTGTCAGTTGTCAAAAAATCATGTTATTTGTTTTATAAAAGTTAAAATATGATTTGTAGATCTATATGATAAGAAGATAGGGTTAAAGTATATTTGTTTGCCAATTAATTTATTATTAATCTATGACATAACAATGAAGGAATATCTGTAATATATCTTAATAGATGTAATTTATCTTTGAATTATATATATGCTTTTGCAGTATAAATTTGTCACTAAATCAATGATTGCAGATTAATATCAGCTTGCGGAAAGCTGGAAAATTAGAGCATCATGGTGTCAAAGTAGAATTTATTGGACAAATTGAGCTATATTATGACAGAGGTAATCATCACGAATTTACAAGCCTGGTAAAAGAACTGGCAAGGCCAGGGGAATTAACACACAATACTGTGTATACATTTGAATTCCCAAATGTTGAAAAACCATTTGAGAGTTACACCGGTTCCAACGCACGACTAAGATATTTCTTGAAAGTGACAATTGTACGAAGAATTAGTGACATTATTAAAGAACTCGAATTAGTTGTGCACACTCTTAGTTCCTACCCAGATATGAATAATCCCATTAAAATGGAAGTTGGAATCGAAGACTGTTTGCACATCGAATTTGAATATAATAAAAGCAAGTAAGTCACATTGCGTAACACATTTGAGCTGCTCCGATGATCAATTTTCTGAACATATGGTGCTGATAATGTGACTACCCGTCTTTTCAGATATCATTTGAAAGATGTAATTGTTGGCAAAATATACTTTCTTTTGGTTAGAATAAAAATAAAACATATGGAGATAGCAATCATCAAACGAGAAACCACAGGCTCTGGTATGTTATAGATAACTTATATATTGAAGCATAATGTAGCGATAATAATTTAACTATAATTTCTGCAATTTTTTGTACGCATGCAGCATTGCATGTTGGCAAAATTGGAACGCGAGTTTTGGTTTCCCGAAAGTTTTTCCTTTGCGGTATTCGTGGTACTAAGGCAATAATTAGAATACATATTTGCAGGCCCTCATACGTTTACTGAAAACGAAACTATAGCGAAGTACGAGATTATGGATGGTGCACCTGTTCGAGGAGAGTCAATTCCTATAAGGGTGTTCTTGGCTGGGTACGATCTGGCGCCTACAATGCGCGATATTAATAAGAAATTTAGTGTTAGATATTATCTGAATTTGGTTCTCATGGATGAAGAGGATCGACGATACTTTAAACAACAGGTGAGTCATTAGAGAAGATCGTATCTTTTTTTAAGATTTTTTTCTAAAATTATTATACATCTTTTTATATGTTCAAGATGATAATATTATTTTACATGCATACTTTCTTTGTTCATTTTACCACTGCTCTTCGTATTTTACTCAGGAGATTACATTATGGAGGAAAGGTGAAAAAAGCAGAAAGTCGCAAACGGCCTCGCCACACATGCCATCGCATTTAGTATCGGCTGAAACGGGATTCCCGCAAGGCGCTGCACAGAATGGCCCACCGTCCGTGCCACCTGATTCTGATCAATTGCCAACGAGTAACGTTACGAATGCAGAGGATACTCCAGCACCAATCGAAGGCATGACACGAGAGGAAGGAGACGGCGAAGGTGAAAAAGAAGGCGGTCCAGAAAGTGATTGAGTTTCCGCATAGTTTTGTTTCTGGGTCCAGTTATAGCCCAGATTAGTTGAGAACGTTAAATACGGCTGAAATATGCAACAAAGAAATTAGTTTGAAAAAAAAATCTCTCGTGTTGGGAGATTTGTTTTTATTAAGAGAAACAGCGGGATGTGTATAAAAGGCCTGCTAGCAAAGTTGTAAATATTTTGGATACCTTATATATAATTGAGAGCGAATGATTTGTAACTAGTAGAATACCGATCAAAATTATAATATTATGGAGAAATAGATTTAAAAGACAGGAAGATTTTGTCATTTTAAAAAGCAATTTCGATATTATTTAACGAGCCATATTGCAAACGAATATAATATAAACAAGCAGTATAGGTATTCCTGAATGGACGGCTTACTAATCAAATATTAACTAACGGTACATTTTGCAAAATATCTGGGTGTTACAGTGTTCTAAATGTTTTATACAGACGATTGTGCCCACTGACCCGCCCATCATATAATTCTGAAAATCTCAAGTTTATGGCAGCGTCATGTTATGCAAAGAAAGTTTATAAATACGAAATGAATATATACTCACAAAGGCTGCCCCATATTAATCCGTTCACCTAGTCTGCGAATACTATAAACGAAGACACGAGAAAGCTACTTACGTGTGTGTATATGATACATGTTTTTGAAAATAGTTCACAATGCGCCTCGAGCGAGAAAGATCGCACTTATTTTTAGAACGAGTTTGTACAAAAGAAATGTGATGTTGATTGTTGCACGACACGAGTTATAGATTACCTTCAGCTTTGAGTTTAGCACAATTGTGCATAGGGTCGATTTCATAAGATAGAGTTTTATATGCAGAAGCGTGCATTTTGCATAACATCAATCTTCCAGACAAACACAAATTATGATATCTGCTCAAGTTAATATGCCTTTCCGAACACGAGAGTGGACTATGATAGATTAAATGATGGGGTAGCCGCCTCGTGTATTTATATAAATATATATATATACATACATATATAACTTCATTATACGTGTGTGAGTATATATACATATGTAATACTTTTCATTCTGGCAATAATGACTAACGGGATTAGGTGTGCTCCGATAAATCGTGGCATAAGTAATATCCCATGAAAAGAAATTGTAAAATTGTAAAACAAGTTTCTTATTGATTATCATAGTTTTTGAGAAAATCGATTTCGAATGAGTGAAAGTAATGTCCATCTATTTCGTTGTACAAATCACTTCTCGAAAACTAAGAAATCAATAACAAAAATTTATTTTATGTAGCTTTTTTTACGAGGAATTATCTTTCGACGATGGTACCACGATTTACTCAACATTCTGTATGTATATATAAACATACACGTACTTACATATTGTAATATCACAGACAGGTGCAGAAATATTTCCTTTTATCGCTGCAGTATCGTAAGACATTGCAGCGATGAAAGTAATACTGTTGCAAAAAGGAAACCTATCGTTTTGTACTGTTCTATATCATGGAAGTTTGACTGTAAAAAAAGCTGTATTGAAGAAATGCATAATATTAGATTTATATATATGTATATATACATACATACATGCATGTATACAAGTAACTTACGTTAGAAATTTTCTTTCATATAAGTTGAAAGTATTTCGTAATCTATATCTTTATTTGTTAATTGTAGAGGATGAGAATTAAAAAAAAAAGGAAAGGGGAAAGAATGTGTACGTAAGAAGAGAAAGAGAAAATCTATGAATTGTTTGACATGTCAAATATGTGTATGTGTATATATATGTATATTATGTACATGTACAGATATATACATATTATCATGCGATATGCAACTAGTTGTATATTTTAATGCCCATATATGAATATATTGTATACAGTGCGTATGCGCACATACATGTATATTGGAATCATTATTAATTGGTTTATGTACATATACCCAGTCCAAGCTTGAATCCCGCCCACAAATTTAATCTCTTTACTTATTAATTAGAAAAAGTATTTTAGCAAATTAGGCCATGTAAATTTCATAAAACTGTATAAAATGTTTTAGATGATTGTTAAAACTGACGCGTTTTCTTTTTTTACCGAATCGTTCAATATCGTATAACATATTGCTGACGCGATCATAAGGTATAAAAAACAGTAATTAAAGTAAATTATTATTTATATTTGTCGACTTTAATAAGAACGTATATCGATTAAGTTTTTTTTTATTTAATAAAATGTATCTGTGTGTTTTGCTCCGCCCCTCCTCCAGTGATTGGCCAACTATTGGTAAACAGGGGAGGCTCAGTGTAAGCAATTCGATCTTGCTATATTTGAATTTAATGGCATTTTTGCTCTCTGAGCCGATTTCACAGTCTCCGCTTAACGTGATCCTCCGATTAAACACACTCTGCATATCTTTTTAACTCTGTCCCCCTAGAAAAAGACGAAGAGTGAGTTTAATCGAAGGATCACGCGGAGACTGTGATATCGGCCCTAAGCCCAGTGATGATATCCAATAGGAATATTTGTTTTATAGAGACCAAAATGTAATGTTAATGTCCCTATAAAACGCAATCTTCTATTGGGTGTGTCGGCACCTGCGGAACGTTGTGTTCTCTATGAATTTTCGAGTGCAATGTGAATCGTCCATTACTACCTCGCGACGGAATTCTGTTTACAGTTTGTGATTGTGACAGGTTATCATTTTTCAAATAGTTTCGTGCGTTTCGTGAAGACGTCAAGTTAAAAAAAAAATTATGTCGCGGAAAAAGCACAATATATCGTACATCAAACCGGATGAACCAAAATTTCTAAGAGAGCTGAAGGAAAAAATTGGATACAAGGAAGGCCCTACTGTCGATACGAAGGTAAGGCATCCGTAATTTACTTGCTCTGGATTTAACATTTATTTTGTTCATATTTTGTACGATTTATGGTTAATTAATAGTATTAAAAGTAGGACAGAAATAGAATACTTATACCTACTCAACTTATTTGTTAAATTAGAGGGAAGTTCTACCAGAAATATTCGACGATGAGAAGGAAGAGTTGACTGATGAAAAACCTGTTGTTGTCATATTAAATTCTGGTGATTTAACAGCGGAAGAAGCAGATGCCTTTAAAAAACAAAAAGAGAAAGGTAACAATAAAGAGTTGCTCTAAACCTGCACATATTATTGAATACAGTATTATGTAATAAAACACATTGTATAAACATATAATTTTCAATGTTAATCTATCAGAGTTATCAATTGCAGAAGAAAATAATGCCCCAGCTGACCTGTCTAAGAAGATCATATTTCGCAAGACTAAAGCGGCAGAAACGGATTCTGACACAATTGCCACCGATAAACCTGTAAAAAAGAAAGCAAAAAAAGAAAAGCAAAAAGTTGTACTGTCCTTCGATGCTAATGACAATGATGAAGATGACATTGGATAACATTGAATATAAATTCTTACTTGAGTGTACATATTACGTTTTATGTACAGGGTGTAGAAAAACTAAAGGTACAAACTTCTACAGATGGTAGAGGGGACTGGAATAAAATGTGTTTTTTTTTCCTTTTTTTTTCTTATAAAGTGGTAGTCGGAAATGCTTCCTTTTTGCATTGGGTAAAGAGACGATTGGAACACAAAACGCCTATACGAAAACGTTTTATTTGATTCAAACGTAGCTTTCTTCACGTGAAAAGGCATTGTAACGCCATGTGTATAATTATGTGTGACAATTCCAAAGAAGTGAGCAAAAATTTCCTTTCGTATACTGTGTACTGTATACTGAGTTACAAGTTACCTTTACAAAAGGAAATTTCCACGTTTGGATCAAATAAAACATTTTGGCATAGGCGTTTTGTGTTCCAATTGGCCTATAACCAGTGCCTAAGCAAAAAGAAAACATTTCTGACTACCACTTTATGAGTTCCCCTCTACCATCTCCAGAAGTTTGCACCTCTAGTTTTTCCGCACCTTGGATATAAACAATATTTTTTGTAAATAGTAACCCAGAGATAGCACAGTGGCGTCAAGTGGCGTAATAGTGCAGTCAAAGTGACGGATTGTTGTCGTAAGAGACGTCACTTTGACGGCATTATAACGTTATTTGACGCACTGTGCTATCTGGGAATGTACATTACTATTATTTTATTAATTTAAGAATCATTATAGCAAATATTATTAGAGAATGAGTAATAATAAGATATTTTATTTAAAAAACTTTAAAAATTTGACTTTTTATTTATGTGTAAATATGAATACGACAGCAAATATTTTTAAGAGGTTATAGCGATTCCTTTTTTATAAAAATGTTTTATTCAAGTAAAATATAAATAGGACGATCTATTTGAAAAAAGAATATTTTTCTACTTTCTCCGCATTATATTTTGCAAATATATTCGATAATCGAAACGTATGACGCATATACGATGCAATTATAGCTCAGAGACTATTAAAATCAAATTTACGAATGTGAAACACCATGTAGAATCTTCTTCGCATTCGCAATAACGTTCTGCAAATGATCGAAGGGGTCGATTTGTGTATAACTATTCCTGTAAAAAAAAAGCCGATTTCCATTTCTTTTCAAATTCGAAGCAATTCCTATGATGAATCATCATATCAATTCCACGTCGAAAAGGGCGAACGCTGGGCGGCCGTGTCCACCCCGTTTACGCCATTTTGACTACAGTTCGCTCTTATTCTTAGGGCAGCATCTTTCCCATTGGACGTGCACGTGCACGCGGTCACGTGACGACGTACAACAAACGCGACTGGCCGGCCGCCGGCCCTTTAATATTCGCGGATACGTCATAAAACATCGCGGGTCACGTGACGGCGGTCGCCATCTTTGCAGTTTCGCCGACGGTGGTAAGAGGAGTGGATCGGTGACGTCCTGCGTCTCGCGGCTGAAATAAACACCAAGTGCATGCGAGCGGGTCGTCGGCTCACGCACGAGGAACGCCGACGTATCGTGGGCGACGTTGGGAGCCGCGTGTGCCACCGCAGGTGTTCGCCGGCGCGCGGAACGAACGGTCAGTGTGAATTTAAATAAGCGCGGCAATCCGGCGCGAGACGGAGTGCGTGTGTCGCGTGCGTTGCGACGACGATCGTCTCGTTCGGGGGGCACGACGAGAGTTGCGGTCGGCAGCTGTTCGACAGGCACGTCGCGGCCGTCATGTAGAAATGGCGGGAGGCGGGAGCTGCGACCAGTCCGCTCGCGGTCGTGGTGTGCGTGAGCGTGAGTGCGTGCGCGTGTATGTGTGTGTGAGAGAGTGACGAGCGAGGAAGAGAGAAAGAGCACGAACGAGCGGTAAGAGAGAAAGAGAGCGTCAGAGCGCGAATGCAATGCGAGCTTGTGCCCCGCATGATCGCATGCCGCATCGGTTGCCCCGTATGAATCGGCTCGATCCCGTACGCTTTTTCTCAACGCGGCACACGCTAGTGGCACGCTTGCGACACGCTCGTGGAGAACGACATGTCAGGGCTGTATCACGTCCGCCAGACGCCAGCGGCCAGGTGCTCCGCGCCTCTCGCGCCCGCCACCCACCGCCGTCACCTCTCTCCGATTCCTTCCCCTCCACGCCGCATTTTCGTCCCCCACCGTGCAGAAATCTCTTGGACTCGCTCCTGTGCGAACGAACCCATGTATTGTGTACCAACTTCCTCTCTTCGCTGCACTTCGTGGCCGTAATGACGGGCACGCTTGCATCGGTAAACAATGCCAGGAACCCAAAATGGTGGTCAGGATAGGGAGTTTTGATTGTAAAATACAGGAGCTTCAGGATCTCGGATCGCCGATTTTATATCCGCGATTTAAATTTTTTGTTGTGCTGCGCGATAATTTCAACACTCGAGATTTGTGGAGATAGGAGTAATCTCTTACATGGTTACAGAAAAACAGTCTAATCTAGAATCATCAGTTTTTTGGTCGGTGATTTATCAGCAATTGGGTTCTACTTTGATTCTCCTTCGCTCTTGTCGTAGAAAGAAAATCGACGGATAAAAAGAGGAAAACGCGGGAGAGGGAAATTTCGGACATCCTACTGAAATTAATTTATCGAAATTTATTATATTAGTTAAAACTGTAAAATCTATGTCTATTTAAATTTTTCTAACATAAAAGTGAAAACTGTAACATATATAGTATAACAGGATATCGTCATAGATCGTTTACAATAACATCTTAGAATCGGAACACGGACACTGTTTACACACACATCCTCTCTTTTATGTTAGAAAACATCACTTTCGAGAGCAAAACTCTTCGAAAGTCGTCAAAGAAACATCGACGACACTCAAAGAAGTTTGCTTTCAAAAAGCCTGAAATCAATATCTTTCTTTTCATGTTCACCTATGATATACACGATCTTAATTGAGATTAATAACTGAAATTTCATTGATTGTTAACCGATCGTTCGTAGTTCGAAAAATTTTCGTTTTGGATCTCAGGAACTCAATTTTTAGAGATTAAAAGTAATCCTTTTCTTCGCCAGTAATAATTAACAAAGATAATTGTTTAATTCGATCCGACTGACCACATTTATTAAATCGTAATCTTCGCAACGTTTCGATTATTGGTTTTGGCCTTTTTCAAGTGCAAGTCGCAAATTCAATACAATATCTGGTCATAAAAATATAAAATATAAATAGTCGAAAAATTAAAATTATAAAAAGGATACTTGCTGGGAATTTTTTGAGTGACTGAATTTAAATTTCTATTAAAATTTTAGATTTATATTTTAAACGTAAAAATTTATAAAAATTCTTATACTTAAATCAATTTTTATGCAAATCGAGTACTTAATATTTTAAATTTTTTGGCCGTTATTGAATCGCATTATTTTAAACTAACAAATTTTAATTTTAAAAACAGAATTTACAGTTTTAAAAACCCTTCAAAATTAAATCATACTTTGAAATTTTTGCCCATTATATTGGGGATTTGCCATTTTAAATTTTTGAATTTTTATTCTAAATTTGAAATCAGCAGTTTTCAATAAATTAAAATTTTTATGCAAATGAACAATTTTTTGTATTGACGGTCCGCCATATTGGATCCGCCATTTTGAATTTTGCAATTTTGATTTCAGATTTGAATTCAGCGATTTCAAAAACATAAAAATATAGTATCCCGTTCTAATTGTTCCGGTATAAATCTTTTTTGAATGTGCGGATATTTCCGTCATTGATGGTCGAAGAGTTACAATTATTTTTGAAAATTAAGAAAAGTCGCCTATTTTATGAAAATTAAGATAAAGCTTTCGAAAAAAAGACCATCTATTCACGAGATAATCCACATTGACAACATGCCTTAATAACTCCGAGAGTATCCGCGCGTCAATACGTATTTATCGTGTTTTCTGTTGTAACGTTGTCAAATCAAATGTCATCAGTCGCAACGAAGTCAATTGTGCTCCGTTAGTACTTGATATATTAATTTTTTTAATTATAATTTCGAAAAAGTAAAATATCCCGAAGCATTTATTCGAGATGTTATAATGAAATTGTGATTTCATAACGGGCATTCTTCTTATTATTATTGCTATGAAATTATTATAAATAATTTTTAGACTGGAAGCTTTGCGCGCGTGACCGTATCGCTGTTAATCTTAAACTTGCGAACCACCGGTAAAAGTATAACGGCGTTGGATTACACGTGTTAAACAGAGATATGGTGAAATCGTGAGAAATACTGCTTCTCCGTCACGTTTGCCGTACTCGCGTTGCTGTTCTTGCCTTGAAGGATTGCAAATAAACGCGCTATAGTCAGTTTGTTGTCCTTTTCGTTGCTAAAAAAAAAAAATAAAACATCGCGAGAGAAAAAAGGCAAATTAAAAACGACCAACTTCGTCGCGGTTATGCGATTAATTGCACGGATGCAAGTATCATTTCTGTGACAAGGAAACGTTGCATCGTTGATCGTCGAACTGACTGTCACAATCGCGATGCAGAAAGAAAATATTTTTTTATGCGAACGCAAACAAATATAAATGCAAAAGATCAAGTCTAGAAACAGCAGCGGCCTCGATTCATCGCAATTAAAATTAAAAAGAGGTTTCGAACGGGAATTAGGTGAGTCAATAAATTAGAAAATTTACCCTGGATACAGATTCGTGTCCGAAATAGATTTCAGAAATCGGAGAGTTTATTTCCAACCCGCACGGGAACGTTTATGGCATTAAAAAACGCGTGGCATCTTGTACGATCTTTATTTTTTATATACACGCAAACGTATTTTAAATACTTTAAATATCCACACTTTCTTAAAAATATGGACAACGTAGAAGTAAGCTCAGTCACGGGACTGCATCTCGTTCTTGCACTGATTCCTTCAATTCCTTTACACGGTCTGTGACCTAGAAAAACTCCCGTACAGTAGAAAATATTATATTATAGATTTAAAAACAAAAAACATTTTTTGCTAAATTTCAAGATATTTTTTGAAATTTTGTCTTGAGTTTCTGTATGTTGTACGTAGAGAAATAGCTAATCTCTCTCTCGTTAACGAAGGCAAATTAACTTTCGGTATACTTTCCCCTTGTAGTTCTTTTTGACGAAAAAAATATATTGGCAAAAGTTATTAATTATATTAAATTAGTGGAGAGGATTCACGATTCTGCGACGAGATGTCCTTAACAAATAAATTAAGCGATTCCGAGAATATTCTTCCGTTACGAAAAAACCCCATTTTGCATACGAGGATTTGCTCTTACTCAACGGCTTTATTATTACTTTTATTACGGCATTGATTTTGCGTGTAAACTTGGCAACGCTGTGTATACCGTCAGAGCGCACAGTAACGATTTCAACAGTTAAAAACGTCGTGCGGACAAGACGAGGGCCCGAAAAATTGATTTCGAAGTAATGCTCGCTCCCGACACATGCACGTAAAAATGCATCATTCGGCGCAAACTGTCAAGCTCACTATAGGAAACGTGGGGCACTGCACGATGGCCTCAAAGAGTAAAAAGAGGCTTGTTATCCCGAATGCAAAAACTTATGAATATGTCATAAAATGCAATTATTCAATTATTTAATTAATCGATCGGCAATCAATTTTATAATTAAAAAATTCACGATAGTCTCTTGGAGAGACCGTTATTTCGGTTAAACAACGAGAATTGAGAATTTAAGGATGGGAGGATGTGCATAGTGCCACACGTTTCTCCTCTTGGCATCATGGCATTGTACCGTTATAAAGCTAATCTCTTCCCTGTTGGATATTGTCTTGCTGCGATAAGATGACCCCAAAAAATGTCAGGTTTTGTTCGTTAAGATTTTAGCACTCTCATTTTTGTCTTTTGAAAGTAATTAAGATAAAACGCATCTGGAAGTATATGCTGTATTAGAGCTTATATACGCGCATTCCTTGGCCGACTTGAGGTCGATTTTTCCTCTGACCATCGAGACAGGTCAACATCTCTCGCACAGTTCACGTATCTTCGAACGACTTCGACCAAACTATCTGTTTAACTTAATTGGTGATTAAATCAAGTACTGTTTTGTTAATATAAATAGGTTTATTAATTTTTTGTTATTTAATATGCAGAAAGAAAACGATTAGACCAGAAATAACGAAATGTATAATTATACATATAGTTAAATTAAAAATTATATTATACAAATTATATAGAGAGATTACATGGAATTTTTTCAATCAGTTTAGAGGAAGCGCCAATTCGGTCAGGACTAGATTTTGGTAGTCTATTATGATATTATTCGTGTACAATTCTTCGCCTTAGCATTAAAAATGTTATTTTTAGCGACTTTACCGGTTAAATTAATCGCGGATTAAATTAAACCCTTAATCTTCATAATACACTAAACCTTAAATTCGAACTCAATCCAAGTGGAGTCCTAAAAATAAATTGATCGATGAATATGATTTCGTTATTTTATGGAATTTTATAAAAGTGCTGTTGCTTCTGACCGCTAATTACGGAAGCTATTCGACGCTTGAACATTTTCGTGGAGGAAAAGTCGGCGCCAATTTGACCGAGGGGAGAAACCGATGCGGCAGTGTAGCTCGGGGGAGGGAGGTAGAGCATCTCGTATATTTGTAATTCGTTTATATTCGATCGCGTATTTTTGTCGCCCGAAAGATATGGGATTCGAGTAAATTCACGGGCGAAGCGCGATACAGGAGTCATGCAACGGGCCTATTCGATAACGATCTCTTCTAGGAGCCGCCTCTCTCCTCCACCTCCTCGCCGTTGGTATTTCTCACAAAAAAACGCGCAGCTGCACGCTCTGAAGGTTTATCCAGACGGATTCGCGTAGGCCGCACACAGACGACTACCTAATCAAATCCGGCATGAGGGATGCCATATTGTCGCCGCGTTCCCCGCGTTGGGTTCTCGCGATTGGTCGATTTTTCTGTGCTCACGCATATGTATATAGATATATTTAATGTACAAGTCTCTGGATAGACCTTTAACGACACGGGGTTGACGGGGGGGAGGAAGAGGAGGAGGGAAGGGGCGAACCGCGGTTCTCGCTACGGCCCTGGAATCGTAATTTTTTAACGCTTCCCACCCGTCGCGCGCGCCTGCCCTCTAGTGTGCCAATCATCAGCGATGAATGTGTTCCCTATTTACAGATTTTGTGAATAAACCGCGTGTAACCCCGTGCCCCCCTCGAGCGATCGAGTGATATTCGGAAGATCGCGGCTGCCGATACACCACCGCGCGCGACAGCCATCGACGACGTCGCCGTCACCGACGTCGCCGTCACGCGACGCTCGCGTAGGCAACCCTCCTCGTCACCCTCGCCGTGGCCGCCGCCGCCGCCGTCGTTGTCGTCGTCGTCGTCGTTCGTCATCTTCGTCTTCTCGCTCTTCTTCTCTAGGTGCGTATATACCATGCGCCGTTGGCCGCGTTGCGGTCCGGAAAGATCGGGATTGCCGACTGCGAATCGTTAAACGAACGGACGAGCCGGGAGACAGACAGACAGGGGCCGATTCGCGTCTCGAAGGGGGGCCAAGAAAGAGCTCCGAAAAATTAACCTCAACTCCTCCGTCGAGAGTGTCGAGAGGGGAAACTGCTCCAGAGCCTGCGGCCAGCGATAGGTCCGCTCGCGTCACCTGTACCTTCTGCACTCTCATACACCCGGAGGAATCGAAGCGTACCTGACGCATTATTCAAAATAGGCGGACGGCGAGAGAGGAAAAGAAGCGCGAGAATTACGCACGGCATGAATGGAAGACGCGATCGCCTCGACCGCGTCCCTCGCCGTTGCGCGCGTATGTACGGGTCGAGTGACGCACGGCCGCGTCGCCGTGGATGAGCTTTTACGTTTTCCGACCGGTGTATGCGTGTCTCCCTCCGTCTCTCTCTCGCTCCCGCCTGTCCGTCTGCCCGCTCGCCCGTCCGTCTATCCGTCCGTCTGTTCGCGCTCCTGCGCTCTCGAGCGCGCGTCGTCGTCGCGTCCTCGGCGACGCGTCGAGTCGAGCGCATCGCGTTAAGAGCGTATCGTCTTGACGGTCGTAGGTCGTCTCGAGTTCGCGCAAGCCCGCAGAGTCGGGGCGCGCGAAGGAAGAACGAGCCTCCGTCGCCGAGGATAAAACGAGGACGTCCGCAATCCCGCTTTTCGGATTTCGAGACCGGGACCGAAGGCGCCTCTCTGGATACGGTAAACACCGCTGGGAGTCGCCTTGCCTCGCCTCGCCTCACTTTACCTCACCTCACCTCGTCTCGTCTCGTCTCGTCTCGTCTCGTCTTGACTCGTCTCGTCTCGCCCCGTTCGAGCCGTAGGCTCTCCCGTTCTCGCTTCGTCGTGCACCTTCTGCACTCCGCGCACCCGGGCGCGCGCGGAGCAGTGCGAAGCGGCCGCGTCGCGCGCGGAAACGAGGGTGAAGGAACAGAGGGAAGGATAAGAGAGGAGAGACGAGGTGCAAGAAGAGCGTGCGGCGTAACGTGACGTTCAGGACCAGCAGCGTCCCGCAGTGCTGGAGATACCGGGAGGCGGGAGGGAATTCCGGGAGCCACCACGAGTCGCGAACGGGGCCCGACGACGTCGGGCCGTGGCGAAAACGTGCGCGTTTCGCGTCGGTAAGCGCGGGAGTGATGCCCCGTGAGAGCCAGGCGGCTGGCGGCATCAACGAGTACCGTTGAAGAGTGGAGTACTGATCATCTGCTTCGCTAATCTCAAGCGGCGCGGCAGAGAACCGTCGATCATCTGTCAAACCGATCAGACGATGATTCTCCCCTCCTCTACTCCGCTTGTCTTCTCTTTCTCTCTCTCTCTCTCTCTCTCTTCCCGGGTTAACCTCGCGTCGTTAACGTAGGGGTTAACGTAGCGCGTTATAACCTCTACGTCGACGCCATCCCGGTTGGCGGCCTTCTCCTCTTCCTCCTCCTCCTTCCCTCTCCTCCTCTCATCCCGCCAGCCGTTTCCCCTCTCCGGCGGGAGACGTCGCGCGGGTTCCTCTCCGCTTTCCTGTCCCCCGGAGCGCCACCCCTGCCCCCTCGCGACGCCGGGGTACGTCGCGAGAGGTTCGTGATGTGACCGTCATGCTCGTAGACGACGACGTACCCCGCGGACGGTAACGCAATATCCATCCAGGATTCTGGTGATTCGCGAGATACGTCGTCCGCGGACGTATCCCTCGAGAGGTTGACGCGGTTGACGTATAATCGTCTCGTCATAAATCCTCATACCCATCCTCGCCGTCGCGTTTAACGTGGAACGCCTCGTCGGGAAGCTTTGCGCGCGCGCGCGCAACCGCTGCGTACACGTATACTCCGCGTACGTACGTGTGGGGTCTTTCTGGGTGTAGGTGTAGAGAAGTTGGTAGGTTGCGAAGGTTGAGAGAGGAGAGAGAGGAGAGAGAGAGAGAGAGAGAGGCGGCGCGCACGGAGGGTCGGGACGTCGGGATCGAGGACTGACTGACTGACTGGCTGGCTGGCAAGCTGATGGAGTGACTGACTGGCGCTCGCAGACGCTAGCGGTGGTTAGCGAATGCAGGTGACTGACTGCGCTAACTGGGAGACGACGCTAACTGTTCTCGTGTGAGCCCCTCTCTCTGTCTCTCTTCCTTGAGCCAGGCCAGGAGTCTCGGATACCTACCCATCCGTCCGTCCGTCCATTTGTTCGTTCGTCCGTCCGTCTGTCTGTCCGTCCGTCCGTGCGTCTGTTCGTTGTCGGCCGTTCGCGTGTGCGCGCGTGCAAGCACGGCCAGGTCGAGTACTCGCTCGCACGCTGAAGGAAGAGGTGAACGCTTGAACGGGAGGATCCGAGCGACGCCGTCGCCGTGGTCGCGGTCGCGGTTTGTTCGATGATCGTTCGAAACGCCCCGGGTGCAGCATTCCCCGTGTGCGGCCGTGTGTGTGTGTGTGTGTGTGTGTGTGTGTGTGTGTGTGTGCGCGCGCGCGCGCGCATGAGAGAGACATCGGATACCCCCTCGGGCTCCGACGGAAGTTTGTTGGTTATGGGAGCGAGAGCGGACGCAAGTGCGGAATTCGCAGCGCCATTTTGAAAAATTCGGCCCCGCTAAAAATTCCCTTCTCCCCTCTCGCAACCCCGCCAGGGCTCCCTCCGCGCGCCGTCCTCGCGAAGGTGGAGAACGTGCGGTGCCCGCGCAACGCTCTTCGTCTCTTGCCGCGTCTTGCCGATTGTTAGTTTCAGTGGTGTGTTCGTTAATTGTTTAGATCGACCGCGCGGCGGACCACGGTGGACTCATGGAGGGCACGCTGGAGGAGTCTGCCGCTAAGGACTCTTCTCCGGGCAGTCCTGACAGGCACTTGAAAGGTGAGCACACGGCCGCCCGTTCCGTGGCTTACACGGTCTGACGCTGGACACTCGGCAAAATTGACTCTCGACGACCTGGTTCGCACCTGGAATCCTCTGGATTGTAGATCCTTAGAATTCGTAGATCATGACGCTTTTGTATGTCGCAATGTTATTTCGATATCATGGGGGCTTTCTGGTTGAGAGAAAGCATAAAGGGAAAACAATTTCATATTCTTTACACGTAATATAATACGCTTAAGTATCTGTTGTAATTTGTAGGGATGTTACGTACTTCACGGTGAAGTCTTATTGAACTGATAAGGCGGCAATGGCATTGTTATCTAATTTATTACTGATTGTAATTTGGCAGTAATTAGATGTGACATTATTTTAGCTAAAGATTGCCATTTACCGTTGTAGCTTGAAAGTGGCTTTTAGAAAAATGCTATGGAGAAATTATATTCCCCCATCATACGATTTTGTTACATGATTTGTAACTGATATTAGTGTTTAGAATATTTTTGCTTAATATCTCTTGTTTGATTTTGCAATTATTCTGTGAATTCTTTCAGCCTCATATCTAGGCAAAAAATAAATTTGTAATAAACAAATTATATAATAATTATTAATTAAAGTAAAAACTGTAAATTAACAGAAATATATATTAAAAGCAATGATATATGCTTTCTATTATAATTTCAATTAAAGTCCAAACATATATATATATATATATATATATATATATATATATATATTTTTTTTTTAATGATCATAAATTATAAGATATATATATTTTTTATTATATTGATGCTTTGAAATAATTACAGTATTTAATAAATAATGATTACATGTGTATTAAATGTTTTATAAATGTTTGCAGATATGATTATTCCGAACGGTGTCAATGGAAACTATAGTGCTGACAACGAAGAGTATATGGATACCAGTGATAACACAAGTAAGACAACGTTGAAAGATATTATCACTGAAGAAGAGGATGAGGAGGAGGAGGAGGAAGAGGAAGAAGATGGGGATGAGGAGGAGGAGGAGGAGGACGAGGATGTTCATGAAAGAGAAATCGAGATGGAAGAGGGAAAAGATGAAGATAGTGAGCATAATGAAGCAGTAGGTAATCCTAGTATGGAAGATGAAACGTTTGACTTGAAAAATGACTTTAAAGTATCTAACTCACCCGGCGGTGTAAGTGAGACGAACAATTCTAGTGAAGTGTCTAAAACTGAAATAACCGAGTGTAAAAACACGTCCTGTGAAGCTATGGAGGTAGACGAACAAAGTAATAACTCTGACATAGAGTGTCTTGACGAGAGCATTACAGAAATACAACTGGATAATGACGATGTGTTCATTTCGAAGAAAGCCATCGATAAACGGGACAACAATGACATGTCATCAAATTGTAGCTGTGACAGTAGTGAACTCGCTGACAACAGCATGGAGAAATCGGATGACAAGCTCTGCGAGGAGAACGGAAGCTGTGGCAGTCCCGACATCGAAGAGATAACCGATAGCGCGAAGAGCAACGATCATGATACGTCAATGGAACGTGCTATTAAAGATCCCAAGCAGAAAAAGCCGCGAAAACAGATAGATCTTAGTAGTATCACGCCGAGAAGAAGCTCGCGCAATATTAAACGAACAAGCTATATAGAGAAGGAGTTGGAGGAGGAGGTAGACGATGGATCTGACATAGAAGAGATTAAGCCGGAAGATCCGTTAGCCGGTATCGATAGCAAGGATAAGGAGAATTCTAAACTGAAGTCACCAATCAGAAACAGTAAAACTACTATCGTTGTTAACGATACTAAACGGCTGGTAGAGATCGCCGCTGGTAGTAAATCCATCAAGGGCGGAAAGAAGGAACCTACGTTAGTTATAATAGACACAAACTCCATTCTTTCGGGACGCGGTGGAGTCCCCGTGAGTAATAGCAAACCTCATCACTCGGTCTCCAACTCCAGTCCGTTCTCGGTTGTCCCAATGGGCGGTATGACAACGCAGACGATGTACCCTAATATGAGAACAACCATCACGCCAGTACCCATGACTTCGAAAACGGCACAGCTGAGCCCGAAAACTAGTATGACCACAGTTACGCCGACGGTACCGCCAATTTTACCAACATTGACCGACGATATGTTTGTGGTTGAAGCACCATCCTTCATAGTACCTTATGTATACGAGAAACCACCCCTGAAACCATTGAAAGAGTTTGTCACTAAACTGGAGAGAAGCATCGACGAATGGGAGAAGGAAGAGAAGCTGAAGAGACTTACTGACGAAAGTAAGGATAGTGAAGAATACAAAGAAGATTCTTTAGATATTATTAAAAGAGGTAACGACAAGTCTGATGAGAGTGACATCGAGGGTAGAGCCAAACGAGACGGAGATGGTGACAGTTCGATAGACTTGATCGAGCATGGATTCAGTGGTATAAGTGACAAGCACGAGCTAAGACAAGACGACAGAAATAAAATACCGACATACTTCGACCTGCCATTGGGAAAGTTCTTTATGCAAATTGGAATGAACCTCGTTCAGGAGTATGTGCAAACTGATCTCTTACGGACTCAAAAGCGTAAACAAGGCAAGGGTAGCACATCGGCCGAGACTCAATTAGCTATAAATTCACTTATCAAGAATTTAGAGTTTAGTAAAGAAAATAACGAACCATTCCACTTAGAGATGAAGAAATGCGAGTTCTGTAGTTTTAAAACGGAATCGACATTAGTCATGCAGCATCATCTAGAAACGCCGCATATGCGCAATTACGTTTACAAGTGTAACTTCTGCCCGATGGAGGTTCGTAGTCCTCACGATATCCTGTATCACATGGAAGCGGAGCATAATACTCGCGGTAGATTGGAACGCGGTCCTGCTTTCCACCAGTGCCCGAACTGTCCGTTCGAGGACAATCAGAAGGGCAAATTGACGCGGCACATTCTCGCCTGCACGAAGAAGTTCAGACCGGAAAGAAACTTGGAGCCTGCGGTAGATTGGGAGCCGCCAGCCAAGATACCGCGGTTAAATCGCGCGCGACCCGTCGGCCCGACCACTCCGAGTGCGCTCGCAGCTATGGCGATGAGCGCCAAAGGTCCACAACCGTTGTTACCAAAATTGCTTCCCGCGCCGATCACTGGCCGTGGAAGAGGACGACCGCCGATGCAGCCGAGATATTCCGATCTGAAAACATTGCGGCCAGGTGCTACTACAATGCGGCAAGGTAAATTCCTATCAGCAGATATAACGAAAATAAAGTGAGAGAAAATATATCTTCTCTCAGATCGGTACGCATCGCACGTTTAATGGATTTGGACCGCGATATATTAATGTAAGCTGTATTTCAGACAATGTTGCAGGAATGATGTATCGTCCTACATCCTCTGGTTTATTGGTACCCACGTCATACCAATTTGGTAGTAACCAAATATTCCAGGTAATAATAGCATTTTACTATGTTATAGACTTGTATTCGTTGTGCACATGCAAATATTAACAATTAAGCTTAACATGAGGATATAAAGTAAAATGTAATTGGCCACTGAAACGGACTAGGAATTAAAAACTCGTTCTTCACGGAGATCGGATAAAGATTATATGAATATATGAATAAGACGAGAAATTAGTGAAGTAAATGAGTTTTTAATTCAATATATCCGCGTTAAAAAGGTGACCATATATCTATTGTTATATTTTTAGAAAAAATTAAACACATCACAATTGCATATTATAATTTGTAAACTGCCATAGTATTATATATATATATATATATATATATATATATATATATATATATATAAAATTATTATTATTTCAATATGCTTACTAACACATAAGGGCGATGAAAATTATGACAAGTCATGCCCTTCGTAAGATTAGAAGAAATCGCAATTCACGTGCTGCATAAAAGTTTAATGGCTGTGTGTATCCAGAATATTTGCATCAAATTGTATACTGCTCGTCTATTATTATTATATTTGTATGTATTATGTTATTTATATACCCTATTATCTTGAATTTTATAGATAAATGTGCACATATCGTAACTTTACTTTATCATAAGTTAGTATTTACACGATATCTTCAACAAAGTATAATAGAGGATTCACATTGCGTCCGATGTTCGACGTACGACGATCCGATATCCAATAACAGAATTTATTATTAGAGACAAAAATTTCTTATTGGATGTCGGATCGTCGTACGTCGAACATCGGACGCAATGTGAATCCTCCATAAGTAGAGTAGCGTAAAATATGCACTAAAATAATGTATGTTTATGAATACTGCATAAGGTGGGTTACATCAAAAGAAAGGTGGAAAAGTTCTCGACTATACTCATCAAATTTTCCTCAGTGTCTAATATACAACGTAAACAGTTATGTTAACGAAAGCTGTCTAGTTAATTACGAAAATGATATAGTAATGATATCTCTCACTGTATAGAAACGCTAATATTATTAGACTTATGATTCACTGACGTGGAATACGTCAATATAGTTGTAGAGTATTTATACAAGTGTAATCTCATGGTGGGCACACGCAGAATAGTACGAAACATTCTTTTATCGAGGATAGATATAGGAGAACTTTTACGTTAACTTAAACGCAAATTACATCTAATATATATAACAAAGTCGTAAAGTACACGTTTCGTGTATTATATACGTTGCTTAACAGTACAGTAGTAGACGCGTGCCAATCTTTCGAAACGTACACATCTCCGGGTTTTTCGTAACGATGTTCACGAATGTGCGTACACACACGCAAACTACTGACACTTAAAATACATTTGAAGTTCCAAGAACAAGTAAAAAAAATGTATGGGTGGTGGCAGGTGGTGGGTGGCTCTGGGACTGTCATGTCGGCTGTCTCGGGAGTGAGTAGCAGTAGCGGCGGCAGTTCCGGTCAACCCACACCAATTGCACTTGTACCCAACGTAATCGACTCTCTGTCTAGGTTGTCCTCGTCACAGGTAAATAAATATTGGAAAATAACCAAGGAGAGTAACTGATTTTGTGATATACGTGAGATCGCATGAATGATGTGTTTTGCAGGTGCGAAAAAAGGCTTTTAACATTCTCCAAGTTTGATTATAATCGAATGAACTTGTAGTCGCTTGAAAATTTTAACACTACGCATAAAGAATGTATTCCTCCCATATTTCTTTTTACAAACTGGTCGAGTCTGCGTAATTAATAGTACACGTGCACACGTAATATCTAAAGGACATATATACATCTACGTTCCTCATTAATGTGATAGATTAAAATAAATATAGTAATGTTTTATACCCTTCTGTCCATGTATGAATAGTAATATATATGAATGGCTATACATTTACACTATATATATATATATATATATATATATATATATATATATATGTATGTATGTATGTATGTATGTATGTATGTATGTATGTATGTATGTATGTAGCAAACGCTAAATTTTCATTAATTAATGTATATGTAATTTTACTAATGGAAATAATGGAAATGTTTTTCTTAAAGATAAAGAAATAATAAGCTGTAATTGTTACGTGGTCATAGAAAAGATAAAATTTGAAAACAACGTTTCACATATTCGATAAATTGTCATTGAACTTTGAAAGAATACACATAACACGCATACACCTACGGTTTGAAGAGAAAGCAATCTATAACAAATATGTACACTTTTAATGTAAAATTTTTTAGGTGGATATTAATAAAACAGATATTTATATGATGTATAAAAGTAACATTATTGATTTGACACGAGTTTGTGTTTCCTAAATAACACAAGCACTTTATGTTTTTCAGAACACAACAGCCAGTCCCAAAAATCCTACAGCGAAGCTATTAAGTCAGCCGAGTATATCTATTACTCCACTACCACGTACAACATCTCAAACCTCCATCCCGGGATCAGGAACTTCTTCGAAGTCTGGAGGAAAAAATACGTTTGTTATATGTGAAATTTGTGATGGATATATTAAGGTGGGTGTACAATGAATTAGACCTTTATTCTTATTTTTTATGACAACTACAGCTTGGAAATTGCACAAATTTGTAAAAAGCAACACGAAATCAAAAGCTTATATATATATATATATATATATATATATATATATATATATATATATATATATATATATATATATATATATATATATATATATATATATATATATATATATATGTAGGTCCGGAAGTATGTTCCGGGACTTTTTTTTTTTACATCGGTATATTCCAGGACATTTGGCAGTTTCCAGGACTGTCCTGGAAAAAATTCATGTCCTACGGCACGTTTCGGGACAATTTTTTGAATCTGATTACATATATATGCGTTATATTCCAGGACTGTACATTTCAAAAAACGTAAACAGTCCGGAACATACCTCTAGACCTACATATATATATATATATATATATATATATATATATATGATTATCGATTATAACCTATTACTTAAATTGATTCAAATTTATAAAATAAATTCAATCCTATATAAGAACTTTAATTGTTACATTATATAGTATAGCTTTTTATAGATTATTACATTACATACTAACAAAATTAGAAATAATAGATAACTAATGAATAATATTAACATATATTAAGATATCACATATATAATAACACATAAATCTTTCCGAAATATTTTGCATTAAATTCTATCGTACTTATTTTAGGATCTAGAACAATTACGAAATCATATGCAGTGGATCCACAAAGTAAAAATACATCCAAAGATGATTTACAACAGACCTCCATTAAACTGCCAGAAATGCCAATTCCGCTTCTTCACAGATCAGGTAAATTTTTATATAATAAATAAAAATATTTTTGAAATTAAAATACGTTATTACTTTTCTTTTATCACTTGAAAGATATACATATATCGATATATTTTTATAGCATTTTCTGTACATTGATTTAAATTTCAAACGGTTCGATCATTATTGTTTGTAACAAAATTTGTACATTCAGAAATTGTATAACAACATATTCTTTTTCTGTAAATAGGGTTTGGAAAGACACTTATTAGGATCTCATGGGCTTGTCACATCCAGCATGCAAGAGGCAGCAAATAAAGGGAAAGATGCGGGTCGTTGTCCAGCTTGTGGCAGGGTAAGTTTATCTTTTCTGCATCAATTAGTTTGTAACAAGAGATCTTGTTACTTCATAACAAGAGAGCATAAACAGAAATATGAATATTATATGTGAGAGTTGTACATGTTGATTTCTAGGTATATCAATGGAAATTATTAAATCACGTTGCTCGAGATCACGGGATGACATTAAAGCCAGCGCATCTATCGTATAAGTGTACAGTTTGCACTGCCACATTCGGAATGTACAAGCAATTCGAGAACCACGTATACTCGGCGCATAGTGTCGTAGCAAAGAGAGTAATGGATAAGAAGAACGCGCCTGCGTCTCCGTCGTCCAGATCGAACGACTCACTTTTAAAGCCGTTGAAGATTAACGACGAGATCACGATTATTCCGCAACCGGCGAAACCCACCACCAGATCCGGCGCGATTCAAGGCAGAGGAAAATAGCAATGATGAGCTTGAGTGATAATTGTGTCTTGTCCGACCGAATTTCGCATAACTCTTTGTGGTACTCTATACCGATCACTGCGAACGTACAGTGGTTAACGTGCCGTTAACGTGTACATGTGTATGTATACTATGCTTTAAGACGCGAATTAATTCCAAACATCTAAAGGAGGGGAAAAAAGCAAAAGAAAAAGAAAAAACTTACGACTCTTGACAACAAGGAAACTAGTTGACTGCGTAATAATATTCCATCAATGATTATACCGATATATATTTATTTAAGAATTTTTATTGTTGTTATCGGACCTACATAAAATAGACTGTAAAAACATTAAAGGGTGGCCTTCAGTCTGATTCCTTGGTTAAATCCTAGAGCTGCATACTCCCGACCTATAAACGCCTATATGTGTAATATGGACTCACGCGCGAAATATCAAGTGTATTTACATTTCGGTGCGACGAATAATATCGTAATACGTCACGCGCGATACGATACGGATTACTCTCTTGCATAGCGAATTCTCTATAATGTAAATTCTTTTTCTAAGACAAATATATTCGAATTTATTCTATTTTGTTATTATGATGCTAAATATGACTTTGGGACAATGAAATTGTCCTTAATCTCCGGTTTCATAGGATGATAAACTTCATGTTTGCGAAGTACTTTCCGAACGATATACGATGCGATAAATTGTACTAATTGACCAGAGTGCCCACGACTGTCTCGCGAATCTATAGTACACAAGTACACAGGTACTAATGAAGTGTATACTAGCTACTATATCTGGTTCTTCATATATACTATACTTTCATTTCGCCATCATACGTTTTTTAATTAACAGTTAGTAAAATTTATTGTCATACTTTATTTATGATATTTCATAAAACTGTGTGTATGAAATAATTTATGATGTAAAACGAAAAATCTTGTTTCTTTTTTAAAATCGAAACTTGTAAATTGTATCTATATTACTATAGGTTTTTGAACCCTTTAGTCGCGTATACTGTAATAAAAAAAATAAACAGAAAATATCCAGTTTTATTTTAGCGCTCTTATAAGAACAACAAAAATGTACATTAATATAGGATATAATATAAAGAAAAATATATCAATAAAATAGGATGGCACACAACTCGTGTATACATTTTTTCTGATAAACGATAGACGTGAATATGAAATTGAACATTGATCCTGTTAGCACACACAACGCGACGTACATTTACACATTTATATATGTATATATATAATATAAACACTTACGATATTATATATATAAATATGTAAAGTTATAATATATAGTATAGCAATAGCATATAGTACACAAGAAGAGATTCACTTCATTTTCTTCTTGTATACACTCCGAAAAACGATTATAGGATTACATCAATATGTAGATAGTCGTTAAAAGAAGTAACGGGTTTAATTTAGTAATTTCAATTTGTCCCGATAATTTTTTTGTACTGTTATTGTAGGATATAATTTTAGAGGAAAATCGTAATCAATGAAGAATACGAGATGGTGCATTTTTTGCACTGTATGGCTGTATTATTTAATTCTACTATCTTGCCAAACGCTTACGGCAAGCCATGTTGGTAAAACTAATAAGAAACAGACATAATTACAGAAATATATAGTTTATTGTAATAATTTGTACAATATTATATGATTATAAAAATAAAGTGTGTACCAACATTGAATTAAAATTCTTGCAGTACACTTCGAACCTTTATATACGTTATATCTTAAAATGCATCGTAATCCAGAGATCAACGGAAGTTTAATGCTGAACAAGAAGCGTGACTTTTAAGACACACATATCTGCTTTCTCATTAAACAAAATATGCATTAAAAAATCTATGATTGATCTGTGTTTAAGAATATTAAGAAATATTGTTATTTTTTTTACCAAATGCTCAAAATATGTACTCTGGTTTATTTATCAAACACTTCAATTTTTTAGAATAAAATAAAATTAATCAAAGGCTAATTTACCATTGCAACAAGCTAACGAAAAATGAAAAAGAAAAGTGTATAATTTTAAAAAAGATTTGATTATTGGATAAAACATCTTATTGACAGATATAAACAACATAGCAAAACTATAGCAAGCAATATTTGTGAAAATATTGTACATTACAATAAATATTTATTTATGATTTTAATCATTTTATTAATAGATGTTAAATATCGTTTGACACTACACGTAATTTGATGTAATTATGCTTTGAAAACTAAAAAAAGTTTCAGATTTTTAATAAATAATTTATATATACAATTTAAGAAATGTGGGGTATAAATATTTATACAAAGTTGGAATATTTATTTCGTACAATTATTAAAAGCATTGCTTATCGCTAACATGTAATAAAATTTGACAATAGTATTTGATATCAATTGCCAGGATAATTTCTCGAGTTTGCACTTGCCACAAAAGCTACTAGGATAAATTGGTATGAGAGCGGTCGATTCCTAGTCAGTGTCAGTGGTATACTTCTGTTTATAAAAAATTGATTATAAGAGTTATATATATATAGAGATTTATGAGTAAAAGAAATATGAAGTGAATTGTAATCCGTTTACGTCTATGTTTAGAGAACAATAATTCTTTCGTTTCCTTTTATAAAAGCAATTATTTTAACTCTGGTTGTGTCCGCATGTGCACCTACCAAGCCGGCAGCCCAGCACCATACTAATCAGCCGCACATGGGCAAACGCGCTTTCTCGCGAGTGCCTGGCTGCGCCGACTAAGTTTATAAACAATTCTATTAAATTATCGGCCAATCAATGCTCTAACAAAAAGTCGAATTGGACATATACTAGTGGAGTCACACCCAACTCACTGAGAGTTGCAACTGGTATTTTTGGGGAGACATCACCACCACTACTACTTATACCCCAAAACTCATTTAGTTTGGAAAAATGATTACACACACACAACATATGTTCTAACAAAATGATATATATATTATCATATACATACGTCCCTTGATTGATAAATTTAATACTCGAAATGAAAGTCGAAGTAAGACTGATCAAAATTATTAATACGAATGTATCCATCTTCTCCGCCCGTGGAATAACTACGACCATTAGGGTGAAAAGCGAGAGAGTTAATGGGACCGAAGTGACCTTTCAAACGTGCAAATTCTTCTTCGAACACCAAATGGAAGAATCGTGAATCAAATTTGCCTTGTCGCGCGGATGTTGTAGTGACGTCCATGGCATCTTGACCACCACCAAGAACCACCTACAGAAAAATATTGTCTACTTAGCAAATATGGCATGTATTTTTTTTTTTACAGAAACTCAATGAAAATTATAGTGTATAATAGTAAATATAGAAATTATACTGATACTCTATTATATCTTTTTCAAATATTAAAATAATGTATTACTATTCTGAGGCATAAATCTTACATGATCAAAAATTGGTGATATAGTAGCCGAGTTTACGGGTCTTTCTGTCTTGTAAGTCTTCAATAACACCAAAGACTCGCTATCAAAAAGTTTCGCCGTATGATCCTTGGATGCAGTTACGAACATGGTGCCATCCTTGTTGCATTGCATATCATTTATCTGAGATTTGTGACCTTTAACACTGGACAGCTTCTTTCCGGTCTGTAGATATTATAGACAATATTTATACTACTACTTACTCACCAACTCATACTTTTGAATTAATGTGATAACGATAAGGACACTTACCCTCACGTCCCAAAGTTTAATTTCACCATCTTCGTGACCCGTGATAATGGTCTCGTCGAGGGCGCCCCATAATATGGCAGAAATTCTAGGACCATTGACCGAGATCCTAGAGATTGCATCCTCCTGGGATAACGTGGAGTCGACGTTTCGTACATCCATGATAAACATCTCGCACTGGTGACCCAAAGCCTTGTCGGTGGAGAATACCGCGAGGTTCGCCGAATAACTAAAGCCACATGCTCTTACAGAACTGTTCGTGGTCAATTGTCCTATTTCTTTGCCTGTGAACAACATTAAGCAAGGATACGGATCATATGTGGCGCACTAGCAAAATTTATTTACAATTCTGTCATATGTACAAACCAGTTTGACAGTCCCAGACTCTCAGAGTATTATCACCACTGCCGGATAAAAATCGTGTGGTATCCCAGTTGACATCGATGCACCATACGGAGCCATTGTGCCCGTTGAAACTACCAAGACGTTCTCCATTCAGCGAATACCAAACATTCGGTTGCTTATCTTTACTGGCGGAGAACACTAGATCTCCTTCTCTGTTATACTTTATTTTAGTGATGGCACGCTCGTGCCCATGCAACATCAAGGGTTTCTGAAACAAACAATTCTCTTCATTAGCACTTGCAAAGAAAATTTCCGTTAAGGTGATTATATAGGATGGCTAGATAATTTTTTAAAACAGTTGTTTCAAGTGAGACTCGGGTTCCTCCTCTTTTCCTACTACTCGACAATAATTTTATGTAAAAAAAAAAAATTATTTCACAAAAGTAAGAGATGAACGCAAGTTCCAAATTGCAAAATAAATCGCACCATGATTCAAAGAACGAAAATCCAAATAGCGCGCTCCGTGAATGCGTCCCAAAGAAGAGAGAAGTAGAGGCAAAAAGTAGAGGTTAAATTGTCACATGGTCTATTAGTTCGCAACAGATCCCCGATACGAGGAAAAATAATAACGTAGGAATCAGCGCGTGAGAGAAACTAACCATCGCGTAGCGTTTTGATCTGCAATCGTATATCTTCTCAAGAAATTAGAATCCTTTCCAGTGCACGATCGACCACACTTCGCTCCTTCTGGCTCCAGTGGCTCCTTCCAGACTTCCAGCTCCTTCCTCTTAATTCTTATAGAAAATGGCCGCGTTTGGGCGCGTTCAGCAGAACAACCGCTTTTTAGTAGCAATCGAACGTGATTGGCTCTTAGTCGTGAGTCGCAAGAATTGACCAATCACAGTCGATTATTCTCCTCAAATTCGACTGTCATTGGTCAATTCTTGCGACTCACGACTTTGCGACTCGCATTTCGCATTGTAGACCCAGTATTAATGCTAGGTCTACAATGCGAGTCGCAAAGTCGTGAGTCGCAAGAAGACTAATCACAGTCGAATTTAAGGAGAATAATAAAGTTGCGTTCTAAAATTCATCGAAAAAAAGTTGTTTCTGTTCTTCCACTTGTCTGTATATTGCTCCGATGTTCTGCGACAAATCACAAAGTGCGGTTAGAGCGGGCTCCGGAGCTGTTGAATCTGATATTCCCGAGGCGAGCGTCGAGTATCGCGATGTAGTCTTGTATGGCGAGTCCAGGTGAACAGACTACCGGTTTCTTTCCTCGCGACGTTCATCCACTCGTTTACCGAAATACGCATGTAGTTTACGTGTACACGTGTAGTACACGTTTGTACACATCAGTCTCAAACAACGCTGAGACGCCGCGTTTTTATTGAATTTATCTTCGAGATACAACACTAAAATCGTACACGCGTGAAATTAAGCCCTTGCGACTTTCCTCCTTTCAGGTTACTCCGTTTCACTTTCAACTCGCTAATCTGTGTGCGATGGGCGAATAGCAGCGTGGCAAGATGTCTCAGGTTGAATCGTGTAAGGACCGACAGCAGAATGAATTGGAAGTCTTAAAGGTATTGCGACACGCTACATAGGCACGATCAAAAAGTTCACGGTTCCCTGTGTTATTACCTCTCTTAATAATCCTACTTTGTCGTTTATAACAGTCCATCTTTGGGGATGAATTGCGTGACTTGAGAAAGAATAAAAATAAGAAAAAATGGCAACCTTTAGATATCGTTATTACCTTGACGCCGCAGAAAGGCATGTCCGGACCAGCGGAGGTCTATGCGCAGATAGATTTGCACATTATATGCAGTGACAAATATCCTGATGAGTAAGTTTTACATCTTCTAATACATTCTTAGCATCTTTGTTTCATAATATCTACTGTATATGATTTATCATGATTTATTTTAGAGTACCGACAATTCAGCTACAAGACAGCAGAGGTTTGTCTCATCAACAAGTTGCAGTTTTATCATCAGAGCTCGAAAACTTGGCACAAAAGTTGAAGGGGGAAGTTATGATTTTTGAGTTTTGTCAACATGTTCAGAAATACCTGCACAAGCATAATAAACCGGGTTATAGCAGTTTTTATGAGGAAATGGTATTGAGAAATCAGGAAAGGGAACAGTATGAGATGCAAGAGAAGCAAATGAAAGAGGATAAAGAAAGACAGGTTTGATTTAATACATTTGCACTATATATTTCGATTGTACATTACGTAGCTTTATTGTTATCGTGGATATTTTGCTAGGTGCTGCAAGATGCCATACAAAAACGTCAGGAAGCCCTGAAGGCTGAGATGCGTAATCGGAAGGAAACGATTAGACTGACCACAGATTCTGACACTATCTTTCGATCTATACCGTCGTCTCCGCACGAGCGAGGGACGAGTCGTTTCAGGCGTCGATGTGTCAGCACGTCGGAAAGTTCCGAAGGGTCATTGTGCGAGCATAGAGGTATCAAGTCCATCGAATTTGACAGTAATAAAGGCGAGAGACTAGTGCACCGGGGGAAATGCTTGGGACACAGCACGAAGGGTTCCGTAGTGTACGCTGGCGTGGATACGATCACCGGAGAACTATTGGCTATCACGGAATGGACGTTGAAATGCGCGATAGCAAACGGTAGTTGCTCTACTCAAGAAACCATCGATATACAGCACGCCATGAAACAGATTGCCAGTTTGGAGCAAGAGCTAAATCACTTGTACAAACTGCATCATCCAAATCTTGTACATTACTTAAACATGAAATATTTGAAAAACAACAATAGCGTGGTGATTTACGTGCTTCAAGAGTTCGTGGTATGTAAACACATATCTCTTTGGAATGTCAATACTTGATAAGATTGAGAATGGTTTTCGTTTATGATATCGGTTGTCTGTAAAAGTAGATTGGAACTACGTGCTCGTTCTTCCTGATGGAAAACATTCCAGTCGACGTCGACATGTTGAGACATTTGGCAACGGGTATCATTGAGGCGTTGCGATATCTTCATGAGAATAATGTAGTGCATAAAGATTTACGTGACACCAGCATTTATATAGACCACACGGGTGTTGTAAGATTATCCGACTACTCTTTAGATAAGAGATTGTCAGATATGTATCATTCAAATTCCTTAGCAAAGACTGAACACGATTTTCCAACAATTCAAGGCCGAGGTGGTAAAAAGGCAGACGTATATAGATATGGGATATTATTGCTTTCATTATTAAAAGGGACTATCATATCCGGGGAAGAAATCGATCTAACAACAATCCCACAGGTAGATGTTCTTTGTGTGTAGCATGTTTTTTTGTCCATAAAGCGCCAATGATAGACACGCCCATCTTAAGTTAAATAATTTTTTCAGCTTTACTTGAGGGACTTTATTTCAAAATGTCTCATCGACGATGAGAGAATGCGTTGGTCTGCGGAACAACTGCAACAACATGGTTTCATAAGAATACCGTTAGAACGAGGTTTATCGCCTTCTATACCGGATCACGATGAGAAAGAGAAGAATTTAGAGCCGGAAGAACCGGATATCGATATTCAGTTGTATTTGCCGTCGCTGGGTAGACAATCACGAATACAGAACGAATTTGAAGTCTTGAAATGGTTGGGAAAAGGGGCCTTCGGCGACGTTCTAAAAGTGAGAAATAAATTAGACGGCGGTATCTACGCTATCAAACGCATAGAATTAAATCCAAAGAAAAAACAGCTGAACAAGAAAATAACGCGCGAAGTAAAATTGCTCTCTAGAATGAATCACGAGAATGTAGTACGTTATTATAATTCGTGGATCGAGAGTGCCACCCTGGACGATTCAGTCAGGCATAGTCAGTTCACGCCGATTACTACATCTTCAGATAAAACGACCACCACGCAGGACAAAGCAGATATAGTTAATGTAAATATATTATTCATGATAACATCGCTCGCAACAGGAAGAGCTGTAACAACATTCTATTTTATAGTTGAACTAAATATATTAGAAATTTAATTGGAATTCCTAATTGTAATCAGACTTTTGTGCAGTATAAATACATGACGTGAATTTTAGCAACTGGAAAGTGATGAGATAGAAAAGTTTGCTCCACCGTTACGCGACGTTGAGTGGAATATATCATATGAATCTCGGGCGAATGTGGCCGATAGTGACGATGAGAACAGTGACGCCTCGACTGATTCTGATAGTGAGGAACACTGCGCGTTTCTATCGTAAGATAATTGTCTTTTTTTAAATATTGGACATCTTGTAATATTTAATATTTTTATTCAACTTATTATCGTTATATAATTCGATTTCATATTTAATTCGCAAAAAGATGGAGGTATGTTATATGAAGAAAAACTTGATGTTAAAAAAGCTAATCTATATTTTCTCTTTCACAGAATGCGAACTTTACTGCGTATCGAGTCTTCCGATAGCATTGAATTTGAAAGAGATGATGATATATCACAAAAGTCCGCAGTAACATCGGACGTTTCGAACAACGACGTTAAAGATAAAGATGAAACCTGTAACGAAGATATAACGGTAAAAGAAATACAGTTTATGTATATACAAATGGAATTCTGTGAGAAAAGCACGTTAAGAACTGCCATAGATAATGGCTTGTACGAAGATGAAGAACGTTACTGGAGACTATTTCGAGAAATCGTAGAAGGTCTGGCGCATATTCATCAGCAGGGTATGATACATAGAGACTTGAAACCTGTAAACATCTTTCTCGACAGTAACGACCACGTCAAGATAGGAGATTTTGGATTGGCCACGACTAATATATTGTCATCGTTAGTTCCGACCATCGATACCGATAAAGAGTCACAATTTGAGAAAGGTACGAATACATAGTTATATGCCACGTACCAAATTATATCAGCTGTGTCCTTTATATCTAGGTGGAAGTTTTGACATAGAAGAATTGGGATCTCTTACTGGTCAAGTTGGTACAGCTCTATATGTAGCTCCTGAACTTTCTGCGAAAACTGCCAAAGCAATTTACAATCAAAAAGTGGATATTTACAGCTTGGGAATCATCTTTTTCGAAATGACGTACAAACCGCTAACTACCGGAATGGAGCGTGTCAAGATTCTATTGAACTTGCGCTCGAAAGAAATCGTTTTTCCTCCCGATGTACCAGAAACAGATATGCCATCTCAAGTTCATATTATACGGTAAAAAATAACAATTTTACATTTTACATGTTATATTATTCTGAGTTATCTGAAATATGAAGTAATGATGTTAAACTCCGTGTTAGTTGGCTGCTGAATCACGATCCAAGTCAACGTCCTACTGCTCAGGAATTGCTCTCTTCCACACACTTGCCGCCGCCATTAGAAGAGCCGGAATTGCAAGAAGTGATGCGCCACACGTTATCCAATAGTCAAAGTAAAGCATACAGATATTTAGTGGCATCGTGCTTCACGCAAGAGGTTACACCAGCAGAAGATATTACTTATGACATGAATTTACCTGCTAGAGGAACGCCAAGTGTTCTCTGCTCGAAAAAGCAGTTTCTGCAAGAGAGTGTAAAGCAAAAAATCGTTGAGATATTTCAAAAACACGGCGGAATATACCTCGCGACCCCGTTGTTAATGCCTAAATCCGTTCAGCATTCTAACTTTACCGAATCTAGCGTGAAATTGATGACTCGTACTGGCAGTATAGTTTCTATACCTCATGATCTTCGCATTCCTTTCGCTCGATACGTTGTATGGAATAATATTTCGCACATTCGAAGATACGCTATTGAACGCGTATTCAGAGATAAAAAAGTATGTATTGAGTGTCAAGATGACGCATTAAGTAATTTCTATTGTAAGTAAGATTCACATCTTTAGCTGGTTGAACGTAAAATTCACTCTGAGACAATTATCGAAAATATACATACATTATATCTGTGAATGAAAGTAACAAAACCAAATACCTTGTATATAATAATTGTAAATTAATATCTGTTCATATCGTAATTACCGTAGGCTCGAGGATTTCATCCAAGGGAATTGTACGAATGTGCTTTCGACATTATTAGTCCTGTAGATAATAATTTAATGACAGAGGCTGAATTGATCTTCATCATATGGGAGATTTTTAACGAGCTACCGCAGATCCGGGAACATAATTTCACTGTGCGCTTAAATCACACGTCGCTATTGGAAGCTGTGCTAATGTATTGCGGCGTAGAAAAGGACAAGTATCAGGACATATATTCCATACTGCAGGATGCCCGCGACGGAAAGTTAACTAAGTTCCAGGTCCAAACACACTTGATAAGCTTATGCCTTACCGATCAAGCTATGGAAACGCTTTTTAATTTGCTCGAAACGGAAAGCTCCGTTGCAAAAATCGCCAGTGTCCTAAGGACAATAACGAAGAGAAAAGGAGATGCCGCTGCTCTAGCCAAGGAAGGTTTGAAAGATATAGAGACTGTAATATCTAATGTAGAAGGTTTGGGTGTTAAGGTAATATTATAATATATATGTATACATATGTATATATTTATATAATTTGCGTAAGATGTTTATATATCCATAGATGTTTTATATCCATTCTTATTCTTTTTTTTATCTTGTTACAGTGGCCTATTACTGTCGTACCTTTATTAACATATAATGTACAACAATACAGTGGTGTGATATATCAAATAACTTGCGAGCTAAAGCATAGACGGAGACGAGGCGGTCAGGATATCATAGCCGCGGGTGGGCGATACGATAAAATGCTGGTATCATTTAGAAAAGTTCTAGAGCGCACCGGAATGGCCAGTAAGGAAACAAAACAATATGGTGCTGGTATTAGCATATCGTTGGATAAATTGGTGTCCGCTGTTGGCGAGGCATATGAGAATGGCGAAAGTAAATGGGGTATTGACGTGGCTATCTGCTGTGAGGGAAGTTTAGAGAGCGAAGGAAGAAGAGAAAAGGACATGATTAACGTATTACGAGAAATCTGGTCATTAGGATTGAAGATCACGATATTAGATCTGTGTACTATGGAAGAGATATTAGAATACTGCCAAGAAAATTCTATAAGTCATATAGTATTATTAAGAAATGGTACTTTAAGAGTGCAAACGTGGGAAAGAGACAGATTTCAAGAGAAGAAATGGAATACTATACAGGACATTGTTGAATACTTGCAACGACAGTCGGAAACGGCGTTGCCGATCTTGAATAGATCTGAAAGTAAAGTGAGCGCAAATAACGATATATCGGTAGCGCCCAGCAATCCGGTTAACATTAACATTAATTTCATTCTTTCTGAGCGAGACAAACTGTCCGGAAGTGGCAGGAGAAATTTTAAGATAAGCATATTAGCACAAATGTCGTCCTACTTACAAAGAATATCACATAAAGTTCCTGTAGAAATCTTCGCAGTCTTTCTGGAAATGTCTGTTATAAGAACAATAATCAGTTTTCTGGAAATCGACGAGGAAGAACAAGCGTTTCAAAAAAGCATTCAGATTGTGATAGATAAGTACGTATCACGAATTACATTTATTTAATGTATGAAAATAATGAATAAACTATACTAATGACAATAATGTTAATTATATCGTTTTTTTTTCTAGGCATCCGCGGCACAAGAAATATATCAAGCAAATATGCGACGAAATGAAGGAATTACGAAATGAGAAGTCCAAACCTGTAGAAATACTTTACAGTCTGATAGACAGTAGACACATGACTTTGATATAAGTGATATTATCGAAGCCGAAGAATATATTTTCGTAACAACCATGTGGAATCAATAATGAGTGATTGGGATGTATGTTAATATAGATGATCAACGTACAAGATATTAGATACTTAAGCATTTTTTGTACTGCATTATATATTTTTAAATATCAACATTTAATAAAAAGAAAATGAAACCAAGACATAAACGCTCTAAAATAGATTTCAATACAAAACCAGTGTTAATTAAGCGTGTTTATTTTAACATTATACATGTTTTTTTCAACTTTTATTGCAATATTAAAATATATTCAAAATATATACGTATTTCGTATACGGCGTAATTGATTTCTCTAAATATATATGCTTTTGTTTATGTAAAAAAATAAATTCTAAGATTAAACTCATGGCACAAGAGTAGTTCTTTCTACTCAAAATTTTACCCGCTTGATTTGTAAAGTGCTTGAATGCAATTACATACCGCAATTATATTGCAGCTTGTGTTATGTTTTACAAGTGTTACATTTATACATACAACATACCTTTTTATCTTCACATTTTCAACGTTTAATTTCACAGTGTCGTTTGTTTTAGTTTGTTTCGTAGAATGTCAATCAGCCAATCTTGAGGAAATAAATCTTGAAAGTTGAACGATATTATTTACGACTTACGACGTGAACAATAGGAGACGTGTTCACGTAAGCTGTAGGTCTGAATTATTCAGTTACTGGTTACAAAATATAGTACAGAAGCCAATTGCATTTTTTATATAAAAATTTCTGATGTTACTCATCGTGACAGTGCCCTTTTAATTTCATTTCTCCTTGAAATAGCACACGTTCTCGTTAAAATCAATTATCCGCGGCGCAACCCTCCTTCTCGAATCAATACGACTTTGAAACGATATATATGACTGCGATTACGATGCGCGGCGACGTTAGAGGCTCGCGTGTTTGTTAGTGTGCAGCTATTCTAACTTTAGAAACGGCCTCTCCAAGTGTATCGCCACCACCACATTAATCTCGTACTCGAAACCTGACCTGAAATTAATACGATATTGCGAACTTAAACGTGGACCTACTTGCTTCCAAATAGCAATGCTGCTTTAACACATTTAATGTGACAGCTGTGCTACATTTAGTTGTAATGCAATATTGATGAGAATCTAACATGCATTCTGTACGATTGCTGTCAGGATATGATATGCCCACAGTGGGACTGGGAACGTGGCAGGTGATAAAATAATATTAGAATGCTCTGCGATAATAATATATCTCATCGATCACATATTTTTTATGTCATGATTATCAATTGTACATGTATGAAACAATCTGGTAAGGGGTGTAAAACTGTTTCCAGGCTAAACCAGATGAGATTGAAACTGTCGTGAGCACTGCTTTAGAGTATGGTTACAGGCATATTGATACAGCAGCAAATTATAATAACGAGGATGCGATCGGCAGAGCTTTGAAAAAATGGATTGAGAAAGGTGGTACTAGAGAAGAACTTTTTATCACGACGAAGGTAGTGTACTGTATGAATTCAATACAGCGACTAATTACTGTCGCAATTTACTACTTAATGATTACAAGTGTTATATAATTGCTGTCCTTCAAACAACTGTATTTAAAGAATCTTTTAATGCTTTTAGTTACCCCATTTTGGCAATCGACCATCCGACGTAGAAAAGTTCATTAAATTGTCGTTGGAGAAGCTTGGATTGGATTACTTAGATATGTACCTTGTTCACATGCCCTTCGCATTTAAATTAGATGAAAATACGTGCACGGCAGCGACGAATGAAGATGGAAATTACATACTCGACTTTAATACAGATCCTGTCTTGGTGTGGAAAGTATGGAATCACATTAGAGAATCATATAACACATTACTATAATATAAAAGAGATCTCTGAGAGATCAGGATTATTTTGTAGGAGATGGAGAAACAAGTTAAATCGGGACGTACCAGATCTATAGGTTTAAGCAACTTCAACGAAGAACAGATTTCGACAATTTGGAAAAATGCACAAATTAAGCCAAGTAATCTGCAGGTAAATTATTCATTAATTGCTATGTAAATTTATCTGTTATAGATAAATAATTATATAATTTAATCCTCGTCGATAATATAAACGAGATAACGTTTAAAATTTTTTAGGTAGAGTTGCATGCTTATATGCAGCAGATATCAATTCGAGAATTGTGCAAGAAGCACAATATTGTTGTAACGGGTTATAGTCCATTGGGCTCTCCAGCTGCAAAGACGCACTTTCAAACGAAATATAACTACACTTCAGACGCATTTCCCGACTTGTTAAATCATCCGATTATTCAAAATATTGCTGGGGAGCATAAAAAGACAGCAGCCCAAGTTTTATTGCGTCATTTACTACAACTAGGTGTTGTAATTATCCCAAAGAGTTCGTCTTCCGAAAGAATCAAGTCGAATATCGATTTATTCGATTTTGCCTTAACAGAGGAGAATATGAAAGTCTTAAATACCTTAGATAAAGGTGCTAATGGAAGAATTTTTAATTTCTTATTTTTTAAAGGGTAAGTTAGAGAATAGATACTATTTCGCTGTAAATGTATTCAGAACTTTATTTTATAAAAATGATATATTTCATGTAAAATTTACTTACATATGATTATTATATCTATTTCAGAATTCAAAATCACCCACATTATCCATTTAAAAATGAACTTCCATAATCGTAAATTAACGCGCAAGTCATTAGTTTGTATCAAAATAGTTGAGAAAGACATATTACAATTAGCATACCAAACGAGCACGATACGTTATACGTATTATGTAATTATACATCGGCGAAATTTCTGTTGTTCTTCAATGCAGCCTATACAACATTTTCCGCTGCAAACGATGCTGAAGTTCACCGCGGCGTATCATTGTATGTATAACTTTGTGAATAGCACGTTCTGGAAATGACTGCTTAAGAAAATCTTTCACTATATTTTGCTCAGATACTTGATGTCCAATAGGAAATCTATTCTTCAATTGCTTTTCAATGCGAGATAACATCTCATGATCCTCTTCTGAGGTAAATCCTTCTGCCCCTGATAATAAATTATGTTACAAAGTTATGATCTTTGTATGTGCAAAGTATTTTCTTTGGCTGTGTATATCAAATATAATGTACCACTTGAAATATATAAAATATTGCAATGTATATCTTTAATGTAATTTTTATATTTTATGTGACTAAGTATACGTGATCCAAAGAAGATTAAACGATATTTGTTTAGCAATTTTAGTGTTTTATATATTTATTAATTTGCAGTGTACCTGCTAACGATCCAGACATTGCAGCTTCTAATGTAGACACTTGAAAGAGCCTTAAAGCTTCGTTAACGTGGAGTTCAGTAGCGAAGGGTTGTAATTGCATTTTGGCCAAAGCTTCGGAGATTCGTATAACCGCTTCAAGCTGCCGGACTGTTATAGGTATCGATGATCTTTTTTCAGAATCTTTCTCATGTTCTCTTGTACCAGCTCGCATCATTACGTAACGATTTTTTAATTTCTCCCCTGCTTCTGCACTGAGTCTAGGGCCGCAACGCCTATGATATAGAAAAAAAAAAAAAAAAAAAAAAAACATGTTGGATTTTACGAGATGTATACGTTATGTGCAATAAGATACGGTAAACTTACGTTCTACAATAGTTAATATATTTTCTGAGAATGTGCACAGGAATTTCTCCCTCTACCGATTGTTCTGTGATCTGACCAGCATTACAGTGAATGTTCATAATGTGTTTAGCTAGAGTTATATCCCTGTTGTGTTCATGCTCATCTTTAACAATAAATATCATATCGAAACGTGACAAGATTGTCGGCATAAAATCTATATTCTCTTCTCCCTTTATATCGTCCCAGCGGCCGAAGACCGAATTCGCCGCCGCTAAAACGGAACATCGTGTATTCAGAGTTGTCGTTATTCCCGCCTTCGCTATAGAGATTGTTTGTTGCTCCATAGCTTCGTGTATCGCCACTCGATCATCCTCCTTCATTTTGTCGAATTCGTCTATGCAAACAACTCCACCATCCGCGAGAACCATTGCTCCACCTTCCATGACGAAATTCCTCTAAAATATGTATCGTGTATATATATTTTTTTAAATTAAGATAAATTTACTTATTTAAATTAATTACAAAAATTATAACAGAAAGTATTTCTTAACGAGAATGTGACTTACAGTTACTGGATCTCTCGATACAGACGCTGTCAAACCAGCTGCGGAACTACCTTTTCCTGATGTATAAACAGCTATGGGAGCGACTCTCTCTACAAATTTCAACAACTGCGACTTAGCGGTACCCGGATCACCCAGCATTAAAATATTAATGTCGCCTCTCCTGCATAAACCATCCGGCATTAGTTTTCTCGACCCACCAAATAGTAAACACGCGATAGCTTTCTTGATGTCTATTGCACCGAAAATACTGGGAGCTATGCTCTTCGCAATTCTCTCGTACAGATTAGGATCTGCCGCTAAACGAATGAAAAGATCTTCTTCTTCGGATGTAACGGGTGGCTGAGTTCCTACATAGGAAACACAGAAAAGAGAAATAAATAAACAGATCACTAATTGATACTTTTCAGCAACGTTTCGTTTTTGTATTAATGTGCCAGTACCTATGTTGGTATTTTCTCCATCCACAGAGATACCAAGAACGCGAATATATGGAGCTCGAACGCCTACTAACGCCTTCTCTCTGCCTGCACCCTTACCACCGGCCTTAGACACCTTTTTAATAGAATATATCCCGAGAATCAAAACTCTATTGCCAGGCACAACTCTGTCACATAAATACCGATCACAATATATCTGCAAATGTCTGGGCATTTCGCCCTGTGGTATGTGATCTGGCAATTCCTGAAGCTTCAACACTTGAAAGTCTACGCAGTGACATTTATCCGGCATTATAAAGAAAGGATCCAGAGGACATTTTGGACGACCAGCTTGCTCCCTAATAACAAAAATTATTTGAGCAATACCTTATAAAATGAACAATCAAGTATTTATGAAAAGAGGCTTACGTAGAACATTTTCTGGGTAGCGTATATCCCTCCAGACCCGGCTTGATAGGAATATTTACTTGAGTGACTTTGCAAGAACGACACTGTATCGCAATCTTTGTTGCCTTTGATCTAATGCCAGATGCGGACACAATTATACCAGGAATCTTGACGAGCTTGGAAACAATATCTGGCTGAAAGTGAAACAATTATAAGAACTCATATATCTAAACGTTTTGTATATTTGCTTGGTCTAACAAGTTTAGAGGACAATTTTACATGACAAACAAATGCTGATTACATAAAGAATTTGACATCCTGTAAATTTATGATAGTGTAACTTTATGCGTGTGTAAACTTGTGAACTGTGAACTCGTTTTTATGCATCGTGATAATTGTGGTATCACCTTCATTCCCCTCAGCGAGCTCGGATGAGCGTCTGAACACAGCAACACCTGAATATCTTCCATCTTCTCCTCGCCCTCAGGTCGTGGTGCTGTAAGCTCATCTGCGACATCCTTCGCAGCCTCCTCCAGAACGGATACGTATTCTGTCGGGAGCTTTTGAATCTTTTCCGCGAGCGACTCGTCGAAAGCTGCTAAATCCTCGAGATTGATCTCTAGCCAATATTGGCCGAGATTGTAATTGCGCTTTAAAGTATCCCTGAAGAAATTAAAAACGATACTGAATTATCGGACATAATCACGGATATGCGAAGTAAATCGATGTTTCTTATTACCGGTATTTATAGTTGAAGTTACCCTCGTGAAACTGTCGGATGAATTCCTTGAATTTCTTCTTCGACTGTTGGAGATTCACGCGATTTTCGTGATCCTCGTCCACCGCGAAGTTGTCAGAGAAGAACACGCCCGGATCGTCAAAGCCCTCCATCTCGCGCGAGCAAACCGGCTACTTTTGTTTAAAAGACCAAATAAAGGTAATTGGTAAATCAACTATCAACCAGCACGTCACGCCGCTAAAATCCTCTTCTTCTTCTAATTATTGGCGCAACTGTTTCCTTTCCGGTCAGCAACGGCCAAAATGCCGCTAAAATCCGTTTCGGCGGGAAACTCTCGATTCTCGACTCCTCGAGATGTTTTTAACAGTTTTTAAAGCCGATGCAGATAACCTTAAAGCTGGATTTTCACGAGCCGCTGAAACCGACCGTTCGAGCGACAAAACGGATCACATGACGACGTTTGTATCGTTTGTATGGTACAACAAACGTCACGTGATCCGTTTTGTCGCTCGAACGGTCGGTTTCAGCGGCTCGTGAAAATCCAGCTTTAAGCGTCGTCTACAATGGTCAACAATAGGTCTACAATGCGAGTCGTAAAGTCGTGAGTCGTAAGAATTGACCAATCACAATCGAATTTGAGGAGAATAATCGACTGTGATAGGTCAATTTTTACGACTTACGACTTTACGACTCGCATTGTAGACTTAGCATTAAGACGTAATGACGTCCTTACGTAAGACGTAATGCTAAGTCTACAATGCGAGTCGTAAAGTCGTGAGTCGTAAGAATTGACCAATCACAGTCGATTATTCTTCTCAAATTCGATTGTGATTGGTCAATTCTTACGACTCGCATTGTAGACCTAGCATAAGAAGTATAAGACGTAAGCAGTAAGCTATTGACCAACCGTAGTCGATTATTCTTGAATTGCAAAAATCCCATTAGTCAATAACTTTACTGCTTACGTCTTACTTGGGCTGCGTTCCGATATTCACTGCAAGTACTGAAAATCTATAGTTTACGTAACGTACACTATAGATTTTCAGTACTGACAGTGAATATCGGAACGCAGCCTTGGGGTCGCATCATGTATACAGGACTCTAGCATCATTGACGTGAAATACATACATAGATATGTATGTATTCCACGTCCATTGATGCGACCCGAGTCGGGTCGAGTAGTGAATCGAAAACGCCATAAATTAAATTATCTATATGTGCTCTCTATTGTGCGCAGGCGTTATGTCTACGCTACCATATCTGTCAATATGGCTGCGTTCAGCAGACACAACTGTTTAGTTCGTCTTATCAACACTCTGCGTTGATTGGTTGGTTCTAAAAGTAAGACTCAATAGCCGCGTTCAGCAGACACAACTGTTGAGTTCGTCTTATCAACACGCTGCGTTGATTGGTTGGTTCTAAAAGTAAGAGCCAATCACGTTCGACTGCTACTGAGCGGCTTGGTCTGCTAGGCCGCGTTCAGCAGACACAACTGTTGAGTGTTCTCTTATTAACACGCTACGTTGATTTGTTGGGTCTAAAAGTAAGAGCCAATCACGTTCGATTGCTACTGAGCGGTTTGTTCTGCTGAACGCGCCCAATCTGTCCGCTTCGTCATAACAGTTCTGCGCGTCTACCGTCTCCTGTAGAACGCAATAAACATGGTGCTCGGTATCGACGAGGAGAAGGAAGACGTGCCGTATTGAGAAAAATTAAATGTAACGCTGCGAACGCAAATTTTCATTCGATAACGTCGCTGGCGTGAAAAAGACGCGATTTGGTGATCTCGGAAGCAGTCAACGTGATGGTATCGCTCGGAGAAGCGCGACGTGAGAGAGGATCAGCGTCAGAGATTGCATTTGCAAAATGGTACGGAAACATGCTTGTCAGTCTAAACGACGATCAATCGCGAGAAACCTTTAATGATCTTCGAAGGCAAATCTGGTATTTCATTGTTTTCCCGTGGCCCGATCACATTTTTAATGTCTGTCATCCATAGATCATCGGCCTCAGATTCGTGCAAGGTGTTTTTAAATGTACCGCCAAATTTTTTTCACAGCTGTCTGACATCGCGTTTTTCCATTTGCGCCCTCCCATATCAAAGGTCCGACGTTTACGTCTGTTGTGTTTCGTGATCGGCGGCAGCCGATTTAACTGGATTTAACGGAGGGCCGAGAATATTATCCGACATTTACTGATCATGCTTCTAATTGATATATTATGTTGATAGGTTGTGTACGATATGCGTGATCAATAATGCAGGCCGAAATCCTGCGCTAAAGTCGGAGTGATTGGCGATGTATGCCGTGGGGACAAATCACTGGGACATACTCGTCTGTTGTTTATGTCATTTTTGTTAAGTGACGAGTCATGCCCGGCGAACCGCCAGCCACAGCTGGAAGTAAATCCAGTGGCAAGGCTAAGAGGATCTCTATACCTCGTGTGCAAAGTAGTACTGACACAGAACTACAATCGCAACAGAGTCAGAGTGGTTCGACCCCACTGCAACCCACCGCGTTGCACTATGTCACCTTCCGTTCCGAGTTAGAGGACAGCCCTATTCCACCGGCCCTGCGATGCCGTTTGTATGATCTCTTTCAGCAAATCGAAAAAGAATTTGAAATGTTATACACGGAAAATCTTGGATGTAAATATCTCTATTTATTTTCTGTTTTATTTAATTCATCATGATTTGATATACATATTGAAGTTGTTGCGTTTCTCATTATAGTGCAGGAGAAGATTGACATCCTAAATGACAGACTCGAGAGAGAGTGTTATGGATCGGGCGAGCGCAGTTTACCTCCTGGAGATCTTACGGATTACCCAGAAACGAAAAATCTATCCAAGCAGAAATGTAAGACTGATTTTAATATTATTAATGTCAATGTTACACATAGAAATGCATTTTAATTTGTGTATTATATAAGGAGTTACAAAAAAATAGTTCAGAGTACTATACTTTTAGAGGACTATTATAAATATATAATAGTCACATAATAATATTGATTAAACTATATATTAGAAATTATTTTCCTAAATTATTTTCATTTCTGATAAAGTCAACTTCTATGTATTTTTTATTCAGTTCCGTAAGTATTCAACTTCTCTAAATTCTCAATCTTCTTTTTAAGTGCTTTGTGTGTGTGTGTGTGTGTGTGTGTATTATATATATATATATATATATATATATTATATATATATATATATTATGTATATATGTGGTATGTGGGTGTATATATATATTATTGTTGTGTGTGTATATATTATATATATATAGCTTATACATACCCTTGTATATAATATCCCTGTTTATAATATCTATTATATAATTTTATGACATTTATATTTTCCCTCTATCCATCTATTCCAGGAGATTTTATAAGAATGATACAAAAAAAATAAAATAGCTAGTATATGGTAATCATTTTTTTAAATTTAATAATAACACTATTATGTTATTATTTAGTTCCCTTGGATTGTAATAATCTTCTTTATGTTTTTAGCAATGGGTGCAAACTCGGCGCAAAAGATTAAAACTTCTCACAAGTTAAAAGCACAGACAAGTAAAATAGTATCGAGCTTTAAAACTCCGTCTATGACATGCACTATGCAAAGAGAGTACGTAGGTCATCGAGATGGTGTGTGGGAGGTATCCGTAGGCAGATCAGGTCAACCCATTATAGCAACTGCTTCTGCCGATCATACAGCGCGTATATGGACAACAGATAACAGCCGATGTCTATTACAATATATCGGTCACAATGGATCCGTGAACTCGGTTCGATTTCATCCAAATAGAGAATTGGCTTTATCAGCGAGTGGCGACTGTTCCGCTCACGTGTGGCAGGCAGCCGTCGATTGGGATATGCCGAAAAGAGTAACATCATTAGAAGAAATTCCAGTAGCCGGTTCTGAACGATCTACCGCTAATAATCTAATCAGTAATAATGATGAGCAAGACGACCCCCCGACTCTAAGGACGCCGATACGCGAACTTTTGGGTCATACAAACGTTGTAATGGCTGCAGATTGGCTTTCTGGTGCTGAACAGTTAGTTACAGCTTCTTGGGATAGAACAGCAAACTTGTATGACACGGAAACCGGAGAAATTATACACACGTTATGTGGACACGATCAAGAATTGACTCACGTGTCGACGCATCATACGCAAAAATTATGCGTCACGTCCAGCAGAGACAATACATTCCGATTATGGGATTTTAGAGAACCAATACACTCGGTTTCGGTATTTCAAGGTCATACAGAGTACGTGCACTGAGATTAGCAATAACAGTAGTTTTTTTCTAATTAATATTTAGTATCTATCTATTCTTCATATAACATTAAATGTATAAGATTAATACCTAGCGTGTCTCTCACAGAACGGTAACGTCTGCAGTCTTTACAAGGGAAGATAAAATTGTATCTGGCTCAGATGACAGAAGTGTAAAAGTATGGGAATTGCGTAATATACGTAGTCCGTTAGCAACAATACGTGGGGATAGTGCTGCTAATAGACTATCAGTTTCTAGTACCGGGATAGTGGCAATACCACATGACAATAGACAAATACGTTTATTTGATCTAAGTGGTCAACGTTTGGCAAGGTTACCTAGAACCAGTAGACAGGTGAGAAAACATTACATATTATAATTATTATGGAAATTTCTCTTTTTAATTAATCAACTAAATAATATAACGTTTTATTAATACATATTATCTGTAATAACACTAATAACAAGTAAAAGGAGACTTTGAAACTGCTGGGACTAGAAAAAGTCATGCAGTTATTATAAATAATCTTAGATATTTAAACACTATTATAAAAAGTAATAAACTTCAAATATATTTTGCTATTTCACATTATATCAATATGCAAAAATAATACTCAAAATTCTTTAATTCTATATATATCTATGTACATATATTACAAGAATATCTTATTAAAAAATAACAATTACATTTGCAGGGCCATCGTAGAATGGTGTGTTCTGTCGCTTGGTTGGAAGATAACAGTGTGTGTAATTTATTTTCTTGTGGTTTTGATAGACTAGTATTAGGTTGGAGTGTTCTTCCCGTTAAAGATGCTTAAATATCACAAACTGTGTGGTTTTATCAGGTATTTTATGTCATGTTAGTGTGATATTGGGAATATTTAGGTGCAATCTAGAAATGGAAGTACATATATAGCCATACAGTAAAAATCCAGCAATTAATCCAATTAAAGATCCTCCCCTTCCACTCTTGCAGACAACTGCGATAGAAAAAAATACCAAAATGTATGTATTATTAAGTAATTGATCAAAGATAAATTATAAATAGAATGTGAATTTTGAAGTTGCAATAAAACTATAAATGTCTTATGTAAGTATACGTTGTTAAATGGATTCTTACCTGAGTATGCAGTTAAGAGACATAAAACGGTGTAACCTTGAATAAGAAGGTAATACGGACCCGAGGCTATGTGCCGCCACACTATTCCCAGAAATCCCAATAATTTACCACAGCCTCCGACAATTAGAGCGCGACTTAAATCTTTTATGCTATATTTGTATGGTTTTTTACCAATGATAAACCATTTTAATTCAGTCACTATAATAACTGTACAAATAAATGCTGCAAAGGCGAGCGCTGTGTGTATCAGCAAATTGTAAAAATTGCAATGATCTTGTAATGCATCATCACGAACTAAATCCACTTCTGATGCAGGTAATTCTGTCTCGTTTATGTCACAGAAAGACCAAGCCCTGAACGATTCGGTTAGCCATAATATTATACCCAGCTTCCAATATGATTTAAAATTACTGTTATACAAAAGATGTCTGTAAGCTGATTTTTCTATCAGAATCAAGTCTACAAAAACTATAACAGGATCATATTCGATATATTTGTCAGCTAATAATCCACATTTCTCCTAAAATAATGCAAAATTAAGCAATGCGTAATATAAGCACATAGTTTTACGTTTTACTTACACATTTTAAAATTTTAAGGACACTGGGGCAGTATCTCCTAAAAAGCTCTTTGCATTCAGCTCCACAATTTATGCAAATATACATTTATAGATGCAGTCAATTATTATCTGAAATAATAATCAGTAATGAATAGTTAGTAAATATATATTTTTAATATTTATGTATGTGAATTTATAGAAATGACACTAACAGTTTTAAAAATAAGCAAATATAGTCACTTATACGCGTATGTTGGAACGCTTAACATCTATTATTATACTGTTTAGACACATTTCCATGCAATCTAAGAGGATTAAAATTAAAGTGCACGAAACATATGAGACACTTGGCATTTAGGGGCTAACAAAATATGTACTCTGCATTATATATATATATATATATATATATATATATATATATATATATATATATATATATATAACATCTAAAGAGAAACTTTGGGATCTGCCTTTCATTATATCGGCAATTTCTCGTACTTTCTGCATATCGAGGTTCAGCAAATATTGACTCAGAGATAAACCCTTTCTCTAACGATTTCTCATGTCAAGAGATAAATTTCTTCGAAATCCTTTATTTAATTCTATTAATTTTATTTCATTTTAATTTTTTTTTACATTTACAACACAAATTCTCGGAATTAAGTAGAAATATTACATCACTCGCATAACGCATTCAATGTGCCTATTGACGAAAAAAATTACATTCGCAAAGGAAGAGTTAGCCTTAAATTGATCGGTTAAGTGATTACAGGAATATAAAAATACTTACAATAGTACTATTAAATAGTGTTACAGACTTCTACACATAGATTACCTGAGGCGGAATTCTGTAACTCCTTAACGATAGTTTCGGTATCGCGCGCGTTGCGCAGCTTTTTTACCATATATGTATAATACCTCCGCAACGATACCGAAACTGTCGTTTAAGGAGTTACATATATAATCCCGCTACTGGATTACTAACATCAATAACATCTATAAAGATAGAAAAATTGATAAGTAGAAGGTGGAGATAGATATATAAGTAGTAACTATATCTCATTGTTAGACAAATATCATATCAGATATTTAAATTTATATTGATTGTTATTAATAGACATAGCAAATCATCACAATTTTTTGTTTATTAAATATTATGAAATATTAATATAAGCTTTTCTATAATATTAATACAAAATGGGATGTTGAATGTTGAAGTAGATTTGATATGACTACTGTTTTTATTCTGGCTTCGTATTTAAGCATTTAAAACATACAATATTAATTAAATAGCAGAAAAATAGTTATATAGATATATATATATAGGATGTTATAAAAGACTTCGAAAGAGAGAGAGAGAGAAAAGAGAGGAGAGAAGAAGAGCGTACTTTCTATTTTTCTTTATGAATATATACTATATAGATACTCCTAAAATTTTGAACTTTTCTGTTTTTATCCTCTACATTCTTATTTTTTATCCTGTGTAGGTATGCCTATAACTTCTTGTCTTTCCACAGGCAATTTATAATATTTGCACCAATCATATCTGACAAGGGAGATTCGGAATCCTAAAAATGATTAAAAATCTGAAATTTTACAGATAAACTGGAACTTTGCGGAATAAAGTACAAGTGAACTTAATTACGTAGCAGTTTTCTGTTTTGACTGACGGTTCTAAGGATGAAAATATTCCTTCAAAAAAAAACCTGACATAATATTTTTATTAATATCTCAGAAACTGTAAGAGATGTTGCAAAAATATTAAATACAACAGTTTATAGTTTTTTCTTAGCCTACAATATGATAAAAGATTTAAGAAACATTTTTTTTATTGTTTCTCCCATCATTTCCTTAATCAGTTTTGTCATAGTTGCATAACATGCTCGAAAAGATAAACATTTGCGCGCTATGGAAATCATGTGCTAATTTCGCATTACTTTATATTATATTATTTATAGGTATTGTACATCAAATAAATGTTAACACTACTTATTTTTACGTCGAATTGCTTGTTGTATTTTTAGAATACTTCAATGTGTTTTCGGACATTAAGAATTATTTTTACGTTTTAAAAAATTATAATCTCTAATACTTTAATTGATATAAAAGGCTTATGAGACATTTATTACTATCGACCAATAAAAATTTCATAAATTGAAAAGATGGCGGGAAAAACGTTAACAAAATTTTTTAAATTTTTTATATTGTAGACCATAAAAAAATCATAAACTCCTCTCTTTTATATTTAATATTTTTTTTATATCTCTTACAGTTTCTAAGATATTAACAAAAATATAAAAAGTCATTATTCTGAAGGGGTATTTTCATCCTTAGACCCGTTTATCAACCGAAAAATATTATGTGATTAGGTTCATACATATTTTATATCTGCAAAGTTTCAGATTTTTAGAAATTTTTAGGTCACAGAATTTTCTTAAAATTCTACTCGTAAGTCACTCGACAGTAGTATAGACCCTTTATATAGAAGTCTACAAAGTTGTTGATAACAGGTAAGTGAGAAGAAAAAGGTAGTGGGGAACATGGAAAAGAATGGTGGGGTATCATAAATAGGGTCACATGCCATTTTAAAACATACAGTCATACAGTCGACTTTCTACATTGTTAGAAGGCACATCGAATATGGTACAAGATTCAAGTATATCTCTGCCAACAGGGCAATTAATGCCTATTTTGGGATTTGGAACTTGGAACGTAAGTTTATAAAGAACCAGCTTGTATTATATAAAAACTCCAGGTGAAATTTATATTTATATTATATTTTAATATGCGACTTATATATTTATAACAAATATATTTTTTATTTGATGACTGACTCTCTAAAAATGGCATGTTAACTGAGTGAATTTCATTTGTATCAAAGAATTGAGGCCTCTTTTCCGCGATGCTGATTGGTTGTCTCAAATTTTGCATCGCGGCGTGTTTCACTTGTGTTGCTTCTGTGGCTGTCAATTTCGAAAAACTTTTTACTAAATGGCGCGCGCGTAGTACGCGCTTGTAGCGTTCTAGTATACAGGGTGTCCGAAAAATCGCCTACTCCACTTTGGGAGGTGATTCGGGACCCAAAAACAAGCAAAAAAGTTCATACAAACATAGGTCCGGAAATGAGCCGTTTCCGAGTTATAGCCACTTTTATGTTCAAAAATCGTAATTTAGAATCCGCTTGGCATCCCTCTTTCTTAATTATTTCTTAAATTAAAAATTTTTATTTTTAAATATTTTTAATTTTTTTATTTTTTTTCAATTTTTCAATATTTGTAAATACGATTACATTATTTTTAAAAGAAATCAGTTGTTTTCACGGCTACTTGAAATCAGTTGTTTTCACGGCTATTCAAAATCAGTTGTTTTCACGGCTATTCAAAATCAGTTGTTTTCACGCCTATTCAAAATCAGTAAGTAAATCACGGCTTTTCAATAAGTTTCAAATTATTATTTAACAACACCTTACTTTTAGGTTGTATCTAATTTTTCCGTATTCATCAATGGATCGTTTAAGTTTTAATGAATTAGCTGATATGCATCTTATGTATGGTCTTGCTCAAAGTAATGCTGCCGAGGCAAGAAGATTAGACATCCAGTTTTTTCCAAATCGAGATGTACCGGGAATAGCGTCTTTTCGAAATGTAGACAGAAACTTGAGAGAATTTGGTAATTGTAATTAAAAAAAATTGAAAATAAAAATTTACGATTTTTGAACATAAAAGTGGCTATAACTTGGAAACGGCTCATTTCCGGACCTATGTTTGTATGAACTTTTTTGCTTGTTTTTGGGTCCCGAATCACCTCCCGAAGTGGAGTAGGCGATTTTTCGGACACCCTGTATATTAAAAAAGGTATATGTTTACAATACAGGCAAGCGGGGAGGAACTAGAAGCAGCTCTGAATGCAGCTTTAAAAGCAGGGTATAGGCACATAGATACAGCTACGGTATATGAAAACGAACACATTATTGGTAAAGTCCTGAAAAAATGGTTGGATTCTGGTAGAATCAAACGATCTGACTTGTTTATCGTGACGAAGGTAACACTCAAATTTCCATATTTATTTTAAGCACAATATGAATACTAATATCTATATGCAAGAATAATAAATCGAAAAACTTGTGCGTATATTAGCATACACTCAACTGCATGAGCTACTACAGCACATTATACATATTTTAATGATAATTCGAGCTTATCTCTGTTCGTTATTATTCATATATATATATATATATATATATATATATATATATATATATATATCTGATCCACATTAAAATGTACAAATTGTTTCTAAGGCCATGCTCTATAACTTGCAACTTTTGCTTCCTCATAGAGGAAGCTTTGTGATGGTGAAAAAAAATTTTTTCGAGATTTTGATGGAAATAGAATGTTCCAAAATGTCGAGAAATCATATTAGTAGAAAATGTCCGGAAATGTGTGTGTGTGTGTGTGTGTGTACGGATTTTTTTGTACACTTCTACAATTTTTTAGATATCGGGTTGAAATTTTGCACACAAATAGAGTATCATAGAAAGTATGTTCTTCTCTAATTTTCTTAAAATCCGTCGACCGCGGTATAGATTTTAAGGGAATTTTCATTTTTTAGAAAAGCGTGTTTTACGCTGTAGCTTTCTCAATATTTGAGATATCGATCTATTTCTAATTCTATTAAATTCTTCAGTTTTTTCTACCCCTATTTCATATATAATTCTTTAAGATTTGGTTGATTAGATCCATTTTTATACGCGATCAAAGGTCCATAATTTTTTTAGAAATATGTGTGGCAATTTTTGAAATATCGGGCTATTTATAGTTTTATTATATTCTTGGCTTAATTGTCTAGATCGGATCATGATCTAAGATCGGTATGATCCAAACAATTAAGTCAAGATCGGGGCATGATCCAGACAATTAAGCCAAGATCGGGACATGATCATTTTGCTTCCTATGTACGGATTCTTTATAACTTCAAACGGTTATAGCTCAAGAACTAATGAACTAAAATTATATATAAAATAGGGGTAGAAAAGACTGAAGAATATAATAGAATTAGAAAAATTGCCAATAATTTTTATATAGGTATTTAGAAAATTATTTTAAAGTAAAAATAAAAAATTAATGTATAAATAAAAAAATAAAAAAAAATGGAAAAATTAAGAAATATATGTGCAATTAGTAGGGATTACTTTAGTAAAAACATTAATTATATTATTTAATTGATTTTTGTAATAGTATAACAGATATTAGTCGCAATAAAGCTTATCATAATAAAAAAAAGGTGTGCAAGTATACGGAGAATTTTTTGTTATATTTTACCCTTAAATTCACTACAAACTTGGGAAAACAAAAGTAAGGAAAATATTGACAAAGATATATATGTATATATGAATGTATTTACATATGATAAGCGTATATGAGCAATTGTGCACGGGCTTGTGTTATATGTACGGCATTTGTATGCAATTTCATGATGCAAAATTCATTAAATGGAAATGTAGTGCTTGTTTTAAAACGTTTCACCTTTTATTAAACCGCTCAAACACAGTTATTTTAACAGACGTTTTAAACACATTTATTATAGATTTTAAAATATTTCCCGTAGTTTCCTGAGTAAATGACCATTATTTCCTTCTTATTTCAACCTCAAATAAGATGGAAAAAAATGTTTCATAGGTTTCCCATCGGGGCACAAAACGGTCACTTTTACAATCCCTCCTTTAAAAAATTATTGAAATTTTCCACATATATTTCAGTAAAATTAATCAAACATATTTTATATTTTAATGTAATAGATATTAATATTTTTTATTATGGTGGATATTAACCAGAGAATAGCTCGTATAAAATTCTTGGTGGTACATGTCCCACAACTACCATGATTTCAGGGTAAACTTTAAGAGAAAATTCTCTCCGTGTAGAAACTTGCACATTGCTTCCTCATAAGTGTGAAAATAGAAACTTGCACATTGCTTCCTCATAATTTTTAAGCGGGCAAGTAGAAACTTGCACATTGTTTCCTCATAGTTTTTAAGTGTGTAAATTATAAATTTGGACATTACTTCCTCACAATTTTCAAGTATGCAAATTATAAATTTGGCTAAGGAAATTAATAAATTTCCTTATAGAGGAAGCTTTATGAGCGAAATAAAATGTTGGTTGAGCAACGTACAAATTTATAATTTGCATACTTGAAAATTGTGAGAAAGTAATGTTCAAATTTATAATTTGCATATTTAAAAACTATGAGGAAGCAATGTGCAAGTTTCTACTTGCCCACTTAAAAACTATGAGGAAGCAAATGTGCAAGTTTCTACTTGCACACTTAAAGACTATGAGAAAGCAATGTGCAAGTTTCTACTTTTTTAAACCTTCTTTAAAAGCTTTAAGGGGAAATTTATATTGAGATAACAATATATCATTCGTTTTGTATGTTCATATTTATATTATGCTTAATATCTAGGTACCTGCGAGTGGTAACCGACCTGGAGACATAGAAAAGTGGCTCAAGAAATCACTTTCTAACTTGCAATTGAGTTATCTCGATTTATATTTGGTGCATACTCCATTTGCTTTCGAAGATGCTGGAGAAGTGTTACATCCCTTTAATGAGAAAGGAGAAATCAAAATTGATCCAAGTACGGATCATTTGCAAATTTGGCCGGTAATGGAGAAGCAAGTGTTGGAGGGACGTACAAAAGCGATTGGATTGTCAAACTTCAACATTGCCCAAATACAAAGAATTTTGAATAACGCCAAATTGCCCATTTCAAATTTACAGATTGAATTGCATGTGTATTTTCAACAGAAGGAATTGGTAAATTTTTACTTTACAAATGTCCCATTCGTTCATGTCTAGACTCTAGATACATATCGCTTTATAAAACTGAAAGTATACCTATGTTGATATTCTTTTTGTGTCAGGTGAAGTTTTGTCAAAATAACGACATCAGCGTAACGGCGTACTCTCCTTTGGGTTCACGTGGATTAGTCGAAAAAATCGGAAAGGGAGACGCTGTGCCGAACTTATTGCAAAATGTTACTGTGTTAGAAATTGCAGAAAAATACGAAAAGACTTCCGCTCAAATATTACTCAAATGTATCATTCAAAAAGGTATAGCAGCCATACCGAAAAGCATCAATCCGTCAAGAATTAAAGAGAACTTTGAATTATTCGATTGGGAACTCGAAGCTAAAGATGTCGACAAGTTAAATGCTCTTGACATGGGAGAATCCGCACGTATATGCGATTTCAGTTTTTTTAAGGGTGTCTCAAAGCACCGGGAATTTCCTTTCTAAGATTACGTTTTGATTTTATCTCTTCTATGCTACGTCTATTCATCTTTACCTCTCGTTGTTGTTATTTGTATTATATAACAGTTTAAAGATTGTTATTCCATGTAAAACTATCAGAATCCAATAAATAATCGACGTTTGTTGTAATTTTGTTTCTGCCACATTTTGTTTCTTTCTTACGTTACATGGCTATTTAAATATTGTTATTTTTTTATGTAAAACTTGATTTATTCTAATCTAGTAAATAATTAATTATAACTGCTGCTATCTTTATGTGAATTTCTAATACCTTATTGGGCTCAAGGATATATGTCTCGCTCTTACTGCTGTAATTCTTACTGTATTGTCAAACAAATCATTTTATAGATAATAAAAGCAATACAATTAGACGAATTGAATCAATTTCTATAAAGATCCTTTTGCCATGTATAAAGTTTCTTGTCATAAAGTTTTTTCTACTAAAAGTTAAACTTATACATATATAATGCTAATAAATTTTCATTTATATCGTCGCATAAAATTTTCTATGCAATATACAAGCAATTAGCTATAAAGATGTCAAGGCATTTTAAGAGATATATCTGAAAATGTAAGGTGCTTTCACGTAACCTACTTTCACCTCAATCATTTCAAGCCATTTTCGTTCTTTTCGTGACTGCCGTTTCTCTTCACTTTTTGTTATATTAAATTTTTTTTCTTCCTTTTTACTTTTATTATATTGAAGTGGATCGGAGACATCGATTATATTTAACGTTCACAATTTGCATAAATATGCACAATTCATCGAAACGGAGTGAAGCGGAACACATTTCACACGCGCACGCACACGCGCACACGCACACGCACACGCACACACACATTTCACATACGTTGACGAATTCTAAGTAAACATAGCGCACGAGTATTCAAATAAAAACAATTATTATATTTTTTTTACAGGGAATTTAGCGTTAAATAAAAATATCTAAATTTGAACATTTATTTCTAAATGTTAGTGTTAAATTCGACAAGATTTCTCCGCATAAAAATGTGTGAAATTTCAGTGAGAAATATATCGCAATGCCTCAAACTATTAATTGTCATAGTACCTGTATTTTACAAATTGTTATCATATTGTATATACAAAGCGTACGTCAATTTATAGAATATAGAATGTAAACTTACAGATTTTTTTATTTATGTGTCATCAGGTCTTTTTTCGGTTTTTTTTTGCTCCTGTGGGAATATTGTCAACCTTATTAGAACTGTTTGATGTAGTTTTTTTGGTTACTCCAACTGGCTGTAAAATGAAGGGCCTTCAATCCTGCTTTCAGATTATCTGACGCAAAAGACTCTTGAACAAGACCTTTATACAATTTGACGCACTTTTTTTATTAAGTATAAATACCGTGCCATCAAATATGTGTTTTAGGTTTTTTGACACTTTTATTTTATTTTTCCATTTAGGAGGAAATTCTTATTTTCTTTGTATCTTTCTTTTATCCATTTACATACATAGGAACTAGCAGCGTAATCGTTAATTTTCACACGACGCAAAACAAAATGTACTACTACTTATATCAATTTGCCTATTTCTTTTAGGAAGGTCCACGTTTGACACACTGTGCACTGTGTCATGCTGTGTGAATTATAGGTTAGATGAGGTTAGAATCGTAGTGGCAGTGCGCGCATGCTCGAGCCAATATCAGATTTTTTTTTAATTTTTAGAAAAGGAATTTTTAGTATTATATAATACTATAAGTTATATAGGAATAGTTATTTTTAATATGTCAGTATATATTTTTTTCTTTGCACATTTTAACTTTCATGACAAGATTATGGCAACACATTGTTAAATTCAACCAAGGACAAGTCGTCTTACACAACAGCTAGAAATAATTCGAAATGTAATAAATTGGTGAAACAAAAATACTTTAATATATCTTTGATAAAACAGAATATCCATTTAAAATAAATGGACGATATAACGAACATTTTTAAAAATAATCTTCGGCTTATTTGTTGTTAGATATCGACTACAAAATGACTAATCATTCACATTGCTGTTATAATTACACATTGCTCAGATTCAAGATTAATACTACATTCGCTGAAAACTTAGTGTTACAATATGCCGCATGTGCGCTCATCAGCTTTGCATTGCAAACGTTACAGATAGAATTAAAATTAATAATACATTTAATGCCGTGCGTTTAAGTAACATTATGTGGATCGTGTGTCGTCAGAGGGCGATTACGCTTTCCCGTCCCGCTCCTACGCCGATCCATTTGACTGTAACCAAATAAGATATTCTATATCGAATTCACTCGCAGATTTAAATGCATATTATGAATTAAAAAAACATCTACCTGGAATATCTAAGTATTCCTCTATAATTTGTATGTACTTGTGTGCATTAGGCGGCAATTTATCTAGGGAACGCACATCCTCGATAGTAGATTGCCAACCCTCGACCGTTTTATACACCGGTTCGATTTTTGCTAATTCCCAAGTACTGCCTGGAAAATAATCTATGTCCTTCCCATTTAACCGATATCCAACGCATATTTTTATCTCCGGTAACGTATCCAAGATATCAAGCTTTGTTAAGCATATAGAGGTGTATCTAGAATAAGAAACAACGATGTATACAGTGTTCAAAAAAGATCGTACCAAATTTTAGGAGTGTGTAGTACTCGTAAAAACGAACCGAAAAGTCTTAATAAGCATTACTCCAAAAACTATTTATTTCCGAGTTATTTTCTGCTGTAATAAATAAAGAATAAATTTAATCTACAGCCATAGAGATATAAGACTAAAGTGCGCAAGTCATATGCTAGCACGTAAGAGGCTGCGATATAGGAATAGAAAAGGAACGCTGCAGTATGGGCCCCTTCTGTCAGGCAAAGCTTTTTCTTTCTATTCCTATCGCGAAAAGACAGCTTTCTCTTTCTATTCCTATATCGCTTTTTCAGCTCGCTTGCGCACTCTATTCTTATATCTCTATGTCTACAGTAGATGTTTGATGTGTCTTCCGTTCATTTCAACACGTATTTCGGCACGCTTTCTCATTGAGGAATCGAACACGTTCAAAGATTTCAGGTTCATTTCGTAGACAAGCGTTTTCAACGTTCTGTATCAGTTCATCCAATGTGGCGTACACCATGCTCTTCAATCATTTCTTAGACCACTGTCAACAATTAATCGTTTCAAAGCTAAATAAAACAATAATTGATGTACAATAATAATAGAGGGCTATTCGTAGATGAACCAACACAGAAAATTGAAATTTTTAACAAACACGCCGACAATATTCATCATTCATCAACTTTAGAAGCTCGAGCCGAGTATACGAGCAGTCGCATGTAAATACAATGCATAAATGTGAAATAAACGGAGAATACATCGAATGCTTTATAACTCGGAAATAAATGGTTTTTGGAGTAATGCTTATTAAGGAGGTTCGATGGCTACAACAAAATGCAGAGAGTTTCATGAAATTTTAATATGTTGTTCTGGAATGCAAAATAGAATTATGTGAATTTTTTGGGAATTTTTCACCGTCCCGATTTGAAAAAAATCTACTCCAAAAATTGTACTTTTTAAATTTTTGGAGTAGATTTTTTTCAAATCGGGACGGTGAAAAATTCCCAAAAAATTCACATAATTCTATTTTGCATTCCAGAACAACATTAAAATTTCATGAAACTGGCTGCATTTTTAACATAGGTTCTTATGGGAAATGACATATTGCGCATACCTTCAGAATGAAATAAGTGCAAGAAAAAATGCAAATGATAAAGAAAAAAAAATATGCACATGTAACTTAATAAATTACAAATAAATGAGCGAAAGAAAGGGGAAGGTTACCGCACATTTCGTAGAAAAATTAATTATTAAAGCATAAATTGCTTGATTTTTCGTCTGCTAGACTGCCACGGTCGTGAACGACGTGAACAGCAGCACGCACTATACACGCGGCGACCAATCAGAGCAATCCCCTTCTCTCCCACTACTTCAAACACTAGTGCGCTGTTGCCAGAACCCCCGCGTCCCACTACTCCCCCCGATGAAGTACTACACACTCCTAAAATTTGGCTTTTTTGAACTAGCTTACGGTAAAAGCGACATATTATGATATATGTATACAATTTATATCAAGCAGCTATTAAAATACATTTTTTAAATGAGATATTTTACACACCCATTAACCAAAGTCGTAAACTTGAGCAACGGTAAATCGAGCCATCCGCAGCGTCTCTTTCGCTTTGTGGTTACACCGATCTCGTGGCCTCTTTTTTGCAACAGTTCTCCCGTAGAATCTAAAAGTTCCGTAGGAAAAGGTCCGTCGCCAACTCTGGTAGTATAAGCTTTCACGACACCGATTATCTCGCCGATTGTGCTAGGAGGTAAGCCGAGGCCTGTCAATACTCCACCTATACTGCAATTCGAACTTGTCACATACGGATAAGTTCCAAAATCAATGTCCAACATCGCTGCATTGGCGCCTTCCACCAAAACCTTCTTGCCATCCTTTAAAGCCTGGTGCAAATATTGTACCGTTTCTTTCACGTACGGCCTTATACGTTCGGAATATCTGTAGTGAAAAAATCAGCCGTGTATTGTAAACGCTTGGACGATACGATTCGATTGGAAAACGACCATTATACGTACATTTTGTAACGCTCCAATTCAACCTTAACGTCGACGTGCAGAGCGGGAAACATTTTCTGGTACGATGTAACTAAGGTATTAAACTTTTGGGAGAACTTGTCAAAGTCTCCGAGAAGATCTCCAATCCTGAGTCCATTTCTATTAGCCTTGCTCGAATACGTCGGCCCTATACCTTTCTTCGTAGTCCCCAATGATTGCGTGCCTTTTTCCAGTTCTTGCAATCCATCGACCTGTTGGTGAAAATCAAACACTATATGTGCTCGATCTGATATTATAAGCCTGTCCTCCCAGTCCTTGAGTCCCTTAGATTCATTCTTTTCCAATTCTTCGAACAGACCGGGTAAATGAATCACTACTCCATTGCCTGTAAACAAAAGAGAGTCTGAATGAATAATAGTGGATTATATATATATATATATATATATATATATATATATATATATATATATAATTCTCAATATTTAAAAGAGAGTTATTCAGAGTTATATCATCAACAATTTAATATCTATATGCCAAGAGATATAGAGAGTAACCTACATGAGGAATACAAGTGGAATATAATTGTCTGTTTCATATATCCATGATCTTAGCGTCTCATTTGTCTTCACTTGTCTCACTTGTCATGAAGCAATTATTCTACATTCTTTCATCTTACGTTAATCATTAAAATCATCACAGAGACATTGTTACTTTCCTCACAAACCAGGATATCTATAGCTCGATTTATTTTACTGGTTGATTTGAAGTCATTACCTATTACGGATTTGCATCTGGGATTGATTATTCCACTAGGCAGAAGGTGAAAGTCGAATTCAGCACCTTCTACAACTACAGTATGCCCTGCATTATTTCCTCCCTGCGAAATTACATTAATACTTGAAGAACCAGGGCCACTCGCCATTATTTATGACGGGAAATATCGCGTTGCGACCCGATTTATTGAATTGCAAATCAAAAGTGAACGAAGGCTTTGCCACCAACATAAACAATGGCATTAAAATGCGGATATACGAGTACATTAGAAACGTTTATCCTATTAAAAATAAACGACAAAAAGAGGGCGGAAAAGAAAAAAATGTTTATATGAGTAATCTCATATTGAATATGTATTGTAGAAATATATAAATAATTATTCATTAAACTAGAAAACAGAGTACATTCATTCAAATCGCAATATTTCTTCTCGATATACATCTGTTCTAGCTGATACTATTCCTGCCGCAGAGATATGAATGCAAATATGCATAATACGCTGATGTTACACAATTTTGATTGCCTTATATTAGCATAACGAGATTAATTATTCAGAACATTGATTCCGTCGTTAATTGCGTAGAGTAGACCGTCCTTGAGAAAGATATAAAAAGCTCCATGTTCTCTTATGACATGCGAAAGATATAAAAATTACAGAGATAATAGGCCCATATTCTGAACGCTCTTTTATCGATAAATGCGCGCATTTATCGATAAACGTGCGTTCGGAATATGGAGGCCATAGAGTAATTTGTCGTCTTTTTTGGTTTTTTAATCATAAAGATAGTGAAGACGATAATTTCGTCGGTTCTCCCTCGTTCGGAAATACATTTCGTTTACGGTCGTTAATTATGTAATATCAGAACGTCAGGTTATATGTTTGTGATACTCGCGCACCAGCACCAGGTCAGGTGACACGCGCCGACGGTTGCGGCTAAAAATAAAACTGCAGGAAGAATGGGATGGAAAACTCCCAAGTTTTTCGTATCGCCGGTGACAAGAGCGAACGCTCGCTCGTCATCCGACGGGCAACGGATGCCAAGCATTAAGTACTTTCAGGGAAATGTTTCTAAAGAATCGCGTGTCCGAACTAACCTAGTCCTCACTCCCCCTGCCGCCCCATAATCAATCGTCAACGCGAAAGGGCTCGGGGAATATCGGTCTCTTTAAAGGGCCGCATTCAATCTCCGTCGCATGCCATCGTTCGCATTCCGCGGAAGGGAAGACTCTTCTCCCCCGGTGGAGATCGCGGCGGGTCCGAAACGCGACATGAAATTCATGGAAACAGTACCTGACACCTGCAAACGACGTCAGCGTCCATCGCCAGCATGTCCACGACCTTTCCCTTGCCCTCGTCGCCCCATTGCGCGCCGAGGACCACCATGACCTTCGATATGGAGCCGGAGCCGCCGGTCACGACGGACGTCCGCTGTTTCTTCCTCGGCGAGACCGGGGCGCCGTTTCCATTCGCCTGCGATTGCTGCTCCATATTTTCGGATGTTCTCGGACGCGGGTGCACGCACACGAACGGTCACTGATCGTCGAATCGCACGTCCGCCGCTAATTCGCGAGAAACGTCGAGAGGCGCGTTGCCGTTCGGCAAACGGGATCCGGCCTTCTCTCGCCAAGGGAACAGCTGACACCGAACACGGCGGAAATTAGTCGAGACGATCGTGCCGATCATGGGCGAAGAGTCGCCGCCACCCGCCACCGCCGCTTTCGATCGCGCACTTCCCCTCCACACCCCTCGTCCACCCCTCCCGCGACTCCGGCCTCCGGCCTCCGGCTCCGGCTATTCGCCCTTCTCTCGCCTCCGCCACGCCACGCCGCCGCGCTGACTCTGCGGAACCTAACCTATATATCCGGCTTAAGACTGGTTTCCAATTTCCATCCCTCGCTGACCGCGCTGTGCGCCGTTATGGGCTGTCACGTGCGTCGATTCGATCGGTGAGACCTCGATCGACAACAGACATCGCTTCTCTGCTTCCCACCAGGAACGAGAAAATTAAAAATTATCTTCTCGTAAGAACCTGCGCCAACAAAAAAAATGTGTCATAAGAAAATGCAACCGCGCGGTTCAGCTTTGACGACCTCGACCCTCGACCTCGACGTTATTGCGCTCTTCATGCGGATCGTATGTCAAGATTGTGTATATACGAGGTTACTCCCGTTACTCGCGCACGTGACTCGTCGCGTCAGATCGTCTGGGAAGCTCGATGCCGTGCCGCGTCGTCGGCCTTCCGGACACCAGACACGCACGAAGGAGGAAACCGCGACTTCTCCGCGCGCGGCGAGGCGGATTTATTTCCGCGCGCAATGACGCAATTACGGAGTAATATTATATACGCCCGATCTCGCTGACGAAACCGAGAGTCTGTTTGCGTGACGGCGATAATTTGAAGGATAATTTACTGTGCGCGCGCTCGATATGTAAATTTGACGTCTTTATCTGTCCTTTTTTTTGTTTTAAATTTAAACAGATAGCGAGACAGACGATATATCTCTTCGTAGTTTGTTACGATAAATATTATTAGTAAATTTGATAGCAGATTTAGTCGGATTTAGTTGGAATTTCGATTAAATTGGCGTCAATCATTTCGGCATTAAGTAAACTTCCCCGTTTTGTCCGCTAATTTAACAACAGAGATTAATGACAGAAATCGAACGTAATCCGGTCGTTTCGTAATCATTTAAATGAAATATTCCAATGCGACTTTTCTTCACCTTTAATCCACTGTTTCATTAGATTTTATTATATTCTTGCTGGCATTCTGCCGACAAAATTTGCAAGCAAACATGGAGAAGAATAATTTGCTGGCACAGAAGATTTTATGCCGTTGTAACAATTTAATGTTAAAAGAATACTCATCACACTATAGTTTGCTGGATATAATTTTGCTGAATCTACGAATTATTTTGCTATGAGAACAAAGTAGTTCTTGTTCAGGCTATGAAATTCTTTTTGCCACATAACAACGATTAACAATAAAATTTTTTTGCTACATGAGCAAAACAGTTTAAACTTTAAACAGATGATTTCGCTGAAGGAACAATTTAATTGGACTGTATGAGCAAATTAATCCTCTGTGTGCATATGTTTTTTCGGTACCTTGCCATTGCATACGTGAATCTGTCACGTTTGACGCTATTTTTCCCTATTAGGTACCTTAAAGTATTTTTAAAAATCTGAAAAAATTCACAAAACATTTGTCTACATTGTAATTGACGATTTTATAGACATTTTGATAAACATCATTTATTTAATATTTTCTGGCAGGCTTGCAAGTTTTACAGTTATGAGCAGATATCATTTTGGCTCGGACGCCGTAGACCCACGTATGCACACGGAGGGTTAAATTTGCGATTACAACATATATTTGTATAAATAAACGACATATTTTGACTGTATGAGCGATATCATTTTGACGTAATTTCTTCGAGCATTCCCCAACTATCTAGCAAGCCTCGAATCATTATTGCTATACATATACAGACAAAGTAGAACAGACAGATATTACTTGAAAGTATGCGACTCTTGCGTTTGTAGTTATCTCTAAATGAGGAATCTCGTGAACATTGAGATTGATTGAGATCTGCAAACATCAACACAGAGCCAAGCTCTTTGCGATACATAATAAGTGTAGTGGAACCGGTGAACTTTCTTTTTTGTAGGAAGGACGAAGGAGAATACAACGACACAATATTCATAGAATACAACATTCGTTCATTCAGAAATCGCACGTGCTCATGGACACAGCGTGCGTATGTGCAACTATAGCGCATGGGTACAAGGAATCTGCGCAGTTAATATTGCCTCAGCATTTTTTTCCCCCTATTTTTTCTTTTCTCTCAATGAAACGACAGACTATTGAGCAGTAATAATTTTACTCCGATAACAAATATATTTACTGAAAATATATTATTTTGCTTCAATAGCAAATTAACGTGATTCTAAAGACAAATACACTCAATAAATTTTTGCTATTCTTGCAACAAAATCGATTTTGCTCTAATGACAAATAATTCGTAAAATTAATTCCATCAACTAAATTTTGTTGCTGTCACTACAAATATACAACAACAGAATTATTTTTTTCCGGCAACACTTTGTAAAATATGTTTTCAACAGACTTGCAAAATGTCAGCGGTACGCGCGCCGGGTAAGATGTAACGAAGTTCACCTGTGGACGTCGTGACGTTTCTAAGACCGTTTCGGCTGCAAACAATTTTTCAAAGTTTCTGCAGAAATCGAGTTCGTTTCCTTCTTTGCTTTGAGTAATCCTTTATTAATATTAATTATACTTTCATCGTTTGATATTAGTATAGTCTCTCATCCTTGTGGGTAAAAAATTAGATGCCAGATCTTTCCTATGCGGGAGGGATTCATTAGAAGAAAATGTAGCGGAATCTCCTAACGGAGTACGATGACGGAATATCGCGGCAGGTCGGCCGTTTCCGACAGATTTGGCTCTGTCTGGGAAAGTTCTCAGGATGAAGACGTGAAGACGCGAAAGAAAAGGGCGACAGGTTTCGAAATTGCAAATTTCCGAGCAAGTAGTAGAGCAAGGCAACGGTTTCCCGATCCGTTCGCGTATCGTCTAACATAAGAGCGCAGAAAGAGAGAAAGAGAGAGAGAGAGAGAGAGAGATCGCGCGTGTATCGGGTAAAGTAACAATATACCGAGGCCATGTTCCCCGCACGCTGTTCAATATTTACATCAACAAGATGGATATATTACCGGATTAAGATGACCCCCGTGGCTTTTTAATTATACAGGCCTCAGTGCGCCGGGACATCTGCCCTATAGAAATCAGGGCTCTCGATCCCCCGATCCGTTCTCCACCCCGCGTCAGCGATCCATTTCCCTTCGCTACCAGAGTATCAATTACATTGTTATTACCTAGGGAGTAGCCGGAATATGCGGTCAGATCGCAGATAATACACTGGTATAAGAGCATGCTGCAACAATGAGACAGGTACACAGCGTTTACCGAAGCGTGGCCCTTGTCGTGCGAGTAGCGGCGATAGCCATCGCACGGTGCAACTATGCGTCTAATTTGGATCTGCCCGCAAAGAGGATGAATCTCATAAAAAAAAAGAAGGAGGGGTACGTGCCCCACGGGGCCCGGGCGTGTGCGCCGCCACGAGTGGTACCCCAAATACGTATGTACCGCGTATATATAGCGAAGGGTTCGTCCTTCGGAAGATTTAGTGACTCTCGGGATGACGAGCGAAGCACGAGACTCGTGGACGGGGACCACGGACTTCAGCATAGCCCGCATACTCGCGGACGATCCGCCGCCGGGCACCAACGTCGACGTCGCGCGGAAACGTCGGCACGAGTCTCCGGAATGCGATTCCTCGCGGCGGAAAACGGAAGCCGGGGAACGGACACAGAGACTTCGCGGGGAGCGTGACACGCTGGGCAGAACGCGTCGCGACGCTCTCGTCACCGTCGCGGATGAGCGACAGCGGAGTGGCGACCGCAACGGCGAGAACGCGACGCGACGGACCGATCTCACGTGGCTCCAGTATACCCGGTACAGACCGCCGAGACTGCCCAGAAGGTCCCTCGCCGAGAGACGAGTGAAGCGACGAACGGGCGACCATCCCCGCATCCCGTTCTCCTCGTCCCAGCTGCAAGTGTTGGAGGATAGATACCGGAGAGGCGCTTACCTGTCCAGGAACGACGTCGTCGAGATGTCCGCGACGCTGCGACTGCCGCAGAGCAAAGTACGTCGGTTGCAAGAGTCGTTCCTTTTCGTCGTCGCAGAGATCACAATCCATAAGTTTTTTGTACCTAATGTCCATCTCTATCAACGTAGATTAATTTTAATCTCGGTTTAATCTTTAAGTGCACAGCTTTTGCATATATGCAAAACGATTTTCGATGCTCCATATATTACTCTCCCTTATTGAAAATGCGCGGCTTTGCATATCTATAAAAGGCCTTCTCTGGCCCTTCGAACCCTTCTTTTCCTTAATTCTGGATTAGAAGACCCAGAACGACATTATTTATTTAAAAAATGCTCAGAATGCTACGAAAAATTGCGTATTTAAAGATTAACTTATCTTTTATGTTTTTCTAGTTCTAAAAATTAGAAAAAAATAAAAATTAAGTTAAACCGAAATTAAAGTTAATTTGCATTGATGCACGGAAAGAACGGTTTTGCTGGAGTATCTAAAAATTTAGCTAGATACAGATCTGAAAATAATTTTGTTGCACCATTAAAATAATTATATAGAACACTCAAACTGATACCTAAAATGTCAAAATTTTTTACAGCATTATCATCATACTTCAGCGACCTACTATAATTATTTTGATGGTGCAACAAAATTATTTTCAGATCTGTATCTATAGCTATATAAATTTTTAGATACTTCAGCAAAACCGTTCTTTCCGTGTAGAAAATGGATATAAAACTTCCAAATGCCGTTTCTTGAGAAACACTTGTCCAAATTAAAAAAAATAAAACGTAAAAAGAGTTAAAAAATCTTTAAAACGATGTGTCACTTAACTCCTATTGTCATTTACGATTTTTGCACGTTTGTCTCGTTCGATTTGCGGGTATAATTCGTATTCGATTTCGACGTCGCGTCGCGGTAATCTTCACACGGATAAAGCATATCCCTATTCTGTTGCTGATAAATAAAGAAGTTGTCCCGTGCGGCCAGTCCACTGCGATCGCGATCCATAAAAAGCGATTATAGAAATCTAAATTTCCTCTTGTGTTTGTAGATCAAGATCTGGTTTCAAAATCGCCGAGCGAGGCAAAGACGCGAATCGTTGAATTCCACGATAGCGGCACGATGACTCGACAACGACGATGAAAATCGGCGATGGTTCTTCTGGAAGATCGAGGAAATTTCGTAGTCGGAGCGATAGACGGATAAGTACATCGGGTCTGGACCGCGATGTCATTCCGAAATTTGATTTCCAGTGCCACGACTATTTTATTACGTGTCCTTCGACATTTTGTACAAATAAACTCGTTTACGACTCTAAATAGCGCAAAGTTGGGTAATTATTTACAAAAAGACCCCACCTGCCAATGACCTTGACCTTGACATATGTTGTCAAGGTCACCCTCCTGAATGACCTTCAGAAGTTTTTAGCCGGCGGTCGTTTTTTATTAAAAAGTTATTAACAAAAAAAAGTTTGGCGACCTCACCGATTTTAATGACCTTGACATATGTTGTCAAGGTCATGACCCCGAGTGACCTTCAGAAGGTTTTAGCCATCGCTCGCTATTCGTTAAAAAGTTATTAACAAAAAAAGTTTGGAAAATATAGTATATATAAGTGCATATATAGGTTAGTTGACGCGCTTTAAACACTTAAATACTTTTAAAGCGCGTCAACTAACCTATGTGGCATCTCGCATATTAACTTTCCACGCATGAAAAGTTCACGCATACACTTTCCACGCGAACCGAGGTTTACGCACACCCCCCCCCTGCTGCAGGGGGGGGGTGTGCGTGAACCTCGGTTCGCGTGGAAAGTGTATGCGTGAACTATTTCGGGGTTACCGCACCTCCCCCGAAAGCAGGGGGGGGTGTGCGTGAACCTCGGTTTGCGTGAAAAGTGTATGCGTGAACTATTTCGGGGCTACCGCACCTCCCCCGAAAGCAGGGGGGGGTGTGCGTGAACCTCGGTTTGCGTGAAAAGTGTATGCGTGAACTATTTCGACATATATATTAGTTATTTATGCCTTCCAATACTCAAAATAGCTGCTATATTTTCGAAACTTTTTTTGTTAATAACTTTTTAACGAATAACGACCGCCGGCTAAAAACTTTTGAAGGTCACTCAGGAAGGTGACCTTCACAACATATGTCAAGATCAAGGTCATTGGCGAGTGGGGTCTTTTTGTAAATAATTACCCAAAGTTGTCATGATTTTATTTCTAGCTACATAAGGAAACAGGCTCTGTCTAACGAGAGATCATGGTTGATCAAACATAAATAACGATAGGGCACAGAGCCGCAACAAGGTGTTCGCGTTAAATTATTTTTATTTTTAATAGTATTGGACAATATCTATTAAAAATAAAAATAATTTAACGCGAACAACTTTGTTGCGGCTCTGTGCCCTATCGTTATTTATGTTTGATCAACCATGATTTCTCGTTGGACGGAGTATAGATCGAAGTTGCAACGATATTCGAACGTATCAAAAATCACGCTAGCGTCTAACAGCAAATTATCACAATTATGTTCGAAAGAGGAAACTCTCCGTTGTAAATCATCGAATGCGTGGCAAACAGCTTTATAATCTTGCTCGAGATGATAAGAGAGTTCCACGTTACAAAGGAATTTTTTTCGGAATAAAAATGTACGATATGGAGAATAAAAAGAATAAACATGATTCACATCGTATTTTTCCATTCCACGAAGTAAGATTGAGAATAGCATCCATATAATAAATAGAAATTTTTTATTCGACCTTAACTGGTTAAAACACATTACTTATATTAATTTGCACAAAGCGCATTTTATGAATGCAACTTCTTTGAGTAGGCATGGTTTATTTATCATTAATATTTAAAAAACTTGTTAAACATTATATATTTCATAAATTATTGCGCATTTTGGGCAGAGTTATACTGTACCTTGTATTAGTGAATATGAGGTGTACTGTGACATATATTTAAGCCAAATTTAAGGGGTCAATGGTTGATTGTCCCCTTGTAAAATCGTTTTAAATTTGATCCTAAATGATTCGATTTCATCTAAGCATGCAGAACATAAAAAGTCATGATAAAGTCAAAGTGATGTTAAATAAAGTAAATTTATGTTAAAGTAATTATTAAGTATAATAATTTATATCAAACAATACCTGCGTACTATATTTCGCTAACATAAAAAATCATTAATTTTTTTTGCTTAACTTGGAAAAAATTGAATTAAGGACAATTATCGTATAATTAATTAGGACTTGGTTAGGTGGCGTGCGAGAGTGGTTGCGAATTGAACGTGTGAGATAGTTATAAGTGGTAATAGACGAATAATTGTAAAGGCGAGGCGAATAGGTGTAGTAGGAATGAAAAGGTAGGTAAGATAAGGAAGTACGGCGATTGAAGGGAAAGGTAGGCGAACAATAGGAAAGGCATTAGAGAGAAGGAAAGGAACCGTCAAAGGAGAAAGGTTAGGATGGCAAAAAGGGCGGGAAGCTCGGAAGGTGTCGGTAAGGAGGGAATGAATAGATATGTGGTAAAGCAGAAGGAATCTGACTTAGATGGTAAGTCAAAAAGGAGGGTTACATTTAAAGAGAAAGAGGAAGTGCGGTGTGGGAAAAAATAAGAAAGGTTAAAGAGGAGGTACAGGAAAAACTTAAAGAGATTAAATGAAAGAAGAGTTGAAGGAGCGCATAAAAGATATTAAAAGGGAAGGGGAAGCTTGGGAGGAGAAAATAAATATAATTGAGGGGAAAGTAGGTGCGATTTAGAGAAGGAATTAGAAAAATTAAGGAAAATTCCCGCTCTACGTGCCCAGAGCCACGCAACTGCGCGCACTGAGCCTCAAGCGACGCAATTCTTTCGCCCTGCTCTTTTATGATTTTTAAGAGCTCGGGTATTTGATCTAACTTGTGCGCGAAGCCGGCATTCACCGACTCTTGCTGCTCCATAAAGGCAGCGATCCTCCTATCTGACTGGTCAAACCTGGCAGCAAACCTTTTGTCCGATTCGTCAAATCTAGAGTCCTCTTGTCGGACTCCTCGAGTTTAGTGGCCATCTTCTTGTCGGACTCTTCAAGCTTAGTCAGAATCGACTGAAGGAGTGTGTCAGTGGGCTGCAGCTGCGCGGCAGAAGCAGCAGCAGCTCCCGCACCCGGGGAGGCAGAGCAGACCCACGGAGAGCATCTCTAGGCGGCGGCAGTGCTGCCAGCTGCCAGCATGCCAGTAAAGGCCTTCACACATAAAATCGCGTAAGAACGTAAAACGTAAGCGTAAGAAAATCGACCAATCCCAATCAAATATTGTGCTGTCCGTAACCACAGTAGGGGGAAATACTTGATTGGGATTGATCGATTTTCTTACGCCTACGTTTTACGTCCTTACGACATTTTATGTGTGAAGGCCTTAATCGGCCTCTGGTCGCATGGTCGCATAGGGAGGGGATGACGTACACAAGCGAGCGACCGTGTTCGTGTGCGCTCGGCACTTCGGCCAGCTTCGGCGGTAGAAGAGTGCAGACATACAATCTGCTGTCTCTTTCTTTCTCGCTATAGCTATAGCTAATGCCGCCAGCCGCGAGAATCGTACTCGCCGCTCGTATGTTAAATTCTTTTCGTACCTGTAAATAAATCTGTAAATGGAAATATATTCTGTACATAAAAAGATGTAAAATAATTAAAGAAATAAAGAATAGAAGAAGCGTAAATGATAAATAAATAATAGAAATACGCACTCTTGGCCAACATGTCTACCTCTTTCTTCAAAGTTCCGTTATGAATTAAGAAAAATAACTTGTAATTAATACAAGAAAAATTGAATTAAAAATTAAATTATTTGTCCCAAATAGAAAATTAGAAAATATTTTGTTAGTATACATATATCAGTATATTTAGAGTATATTTGTCTACTTTTTACTCTGATAATAGCAAATAAACACAGTAAAATTATAGGAAAAATATTATTTTTACAATAATAATTCTGTTTTTAATTTTCTAAATGAAAAACGGTAATCTCTTTCGTTATGAAAAAAATTTAAACAATTGCTTATTTGACAATTCAACAATTAATAAAAAATTATAATTCAAAAATAACGTTTTACACAATTGTAAAGCATATTGCAATTATAGTGCATAGGAATATACACAAGTAGGTATTAATATTATCACAATATTAAACAAACAACTGTTTATATTTCCTAATAGTGTATACCCTAATACATTGAAAAGGGAAAAGTTATGCGCAGTGTCATTATTACAAGTGGTCTTCCGCACTACCTATGAGGTGCCACTAAAGGCCATTGTGCACGTAACAAAATTTTAGTCATGATCGTAAGGCCGTAAGAAAATAGACCAATCACAGTCGATTATTCTCCTTGAGCTCGAAGAATAATCGACTGTGATTGGTCTATTTTCTTACGGCCTTACGATCATGACTAAAATTTTGTTACGTGCACAATGGCTTTTAGTGGCACCTCATAGGTAATGCGGAAGACCAATTGTAATAATGACACTGCGCATAACTTTTCCTTTTTTAATGTATTAGGGTATACACTATTAGGAAATATAAACAGTTGTTTGTTTAATATTCCCTAAGAGCAAAAAGTCGACTTTAAGTCGACTTGAAGTCGACTTCTACCGAAACTGACTTGGCAGAGAAGTCGACTTTTTTAAGGACGAAAGTCGACTTGAAGTCGACTTTTTGCTCTTAGGGAAGCATGAGATAATTGATTGGTTCATATGCATGTGCATAAGGAAATAGACCAATCCGTTTCTTTATGCATATGTTTATGCACCTATGCAAGTTTGTCAGGATAGGGCCGGTATCACAGTCTCCGATTAACGTGATCCTCCGATTAAACTCACTCTTCGTCTCTTTCTAGGGAAACAGTTAGAAAGAGATGCAGAGTGAGTTTAATCGGAGGATCACGTTAATCGGAGACCAATCGGAGACTGTGATACCGGCCCATAGACCTTAAAGCGGGGGACACACACTTCTGCACAACGCATAATGCGTAAGCATAAGAAAATTGATTGGTCCATACACATGTGCATAAGAAAATAGACCAATCAATTTTCTTAAGCTTACGCATTATGCGTTGTGCAGAAGTGTGTGCGCCCCGCTTAAGCTCTAGAGCATGCGCATGTGACCCCAGAGCCTAGTGCGTGTACATACGTATGCGCTCCTGAATGTTCACAATGTGTGCAATCGTCACTATACATAACTGGAATGTTAAAATAAAATTTTCAATAACTTACAGGTCTTAGGGCCAATTTTACCAACCACAGTTAGCTTAACCGATGGTTAAAGTTAGCAGAATTGACCAATAGAAATGAATCCACCCTGCTTTCTATTGGTCAATCCTGCTAACTTTAACCGTCGGTTAAGCTAACTGTGGTTGGTGAAATTGGCCCTTAACATTACCAATCAACCACTAAACGATTGGTAAAAAAAGAATTTAAAATTCCCAACAGTCAAAGTGTATAGGCGCTAAAGAAGGTTAAAAATTTGTTGACAATTTAATTCTTTCTTTTTAAAACACGAAACTACCAAAAGGTTTCAATGCGGTACCAAACATTATTGCCAATCAATCGCCAATCGATTTAAAAAAAAAACTACCACAAAGTGGGGGAGCTAAGAGAAGATCAAAAATTTGTTTTTTCGATTTTCTAAAGAAACGCGCAACCACACCAAAAATTTTTAATGCGGTACCAAACATTGCCAATCAATCGCCAATCGATTAAAAAAAAAAAAAAAACTACCACAGTCAAAGTGGGAGGGCTAAAAGAAAATCAAAAATTTGTTTTTGATTTCCTAGAAAAACGAGAGACTACCGAACGTTTTGAATACGGTACCAAATACTACCAATTAACCACCAAACAATTGGTAAAAAAAAAAATATATCAATAATCCACTTGGGGGGGGGGGGGGGCTAACTTTGTTGAGGTCTCTATAAATCAGCCTTTTTTCTACCGTGTAATTTGGATATCCGCCGCGAGAGATCGCGAGTGACCAGCTTCGTAATTTCGACTATGATATGGCTGCTCTTTCGTACCGGTGCGCGTCGGCCTTGCGCTCCGCGTGTGCGTGTTATGTGCGTGCGCATGTATTTAATTTATACATGGTATACGCGGGGATCTCGCTCTTCCTCACGAGCGGTAGTCCTGGTTTCTATCGCGATAGCTACGCGACGAGTTACAGTGTCAATATAACGAATAAGGCTAATAATGCCGTTGCAAGTTCACGACGTGCAGGTAATTATTCTGGTTGAGATCAAGCGCGGGCGATTTTTTCTCGGAATCATTGCGCGACGACGGAAAAAAAACTGTCGTGAGGTTATCCCGAGTGAACGTTCGTTCGCATCTCTTTGTCGCTTTGTGATCCCTCTCGATTGAAATACTCCCGCAGAACGTAGAGCCGAATGATATTTTTCCTTGTATCTTTTCTACAGCAAAATGTCGTGGAGCCAATGCAGGTTGATGCTCCTACAGAGGATAATGATAATGCTGAGGAAGAACCGTATATAGTAGAAAACCCGACGCTTGTACGTATGAAGATTGATTCAATCTAGAAAATTATTTTATATTTGTTAAGCGTGGGAATTTAGTCTTGTTCCATTCAATCTTACTCATACATTACGTTTTCTTTTTATTAGGACTTGGAAGTATATGCCAATAGCTATACCGGGCTTGCAAAACTAAATAGGCTTATATACATTGCTGATCATTGTCCGTCGTTACGAATAGAAGCGTTGAAGATGGCAATTACTTATGTGATGACCACGTACAATGTTGGACTTTACATAACGCTGCATAAAAAGCTTGTGGAAGCTATGGGTTATACCTCTGGATTGCCAGACATAGCGGCGCAGTCAACCTCTCAGGATATGCCAACGATGGATCAGACATGGGTAGAGACTCGGGCTAAGAAAGCCGCTCTTAAATTAGAGAAGTTTGATACCGATCTAAAAAATTACAAGAGCAACTCTATCAAGGAGAGCATACGAAGAGGTCATGACGATTTGGGAGATCATTATTTGAATTGTGGTGACCTTGTTCACGCTTTAAAATGTTACTCCAGAGCACGGGATTACTGCACTAGCGGCAAGCACGTTGTGAACATGTGTTTGAATGTAATCAAAGTTTCCGTTTATCTACAAAACTGGTCTCACGTACTTAGTTATGTCACCAAGGCTGAAAGCACACCAGACTTTCCAGAACTGCACGGTAAAGAAAACAACCAGGCGATAGTCACGAAGTTAAAAGTGGCAGCGGGCTTGGCGGAATTGGCAACGAGAAAGTATAAAATGGCCGCAAAACATTTTTTACAAGCGTCCTTAGATCACTGTGACTGCCCCGAGCTGTTGTCCCCTGGAAACGTGGCTCTTTACGGAGGACTTTGTGCTTTAGCCACTTTCGACAGACACGAATTGCAGAAACAAGTTATATTTAGTAGTTCCTTCAAATTATTTCTAGAATTAGAACCTCAACTTCGAGATATAATTTTCAAATTTTACGAATCAAAATACGCATCCTGTTTGAAGCTGCTCGATGAGATAAAGGATAATATTCTCTTGGACATGTACATAGCACCTCACGTGAACTTATTGTATACACAAATTCGAAATAGAGCCTTGATACAATACTTTAGTCCTTATCTGAGCGCGGACATGAGACGAATGGCAACCGCATTCAATAGAACTGTATCTGAATTGGAAGACGAGCTCATGCAACTTATTCTTGACGGTCAGATTCAGGCTCGTATAGATTCGCACAATAAGGTGAGGACTGTTCATTTGATTTACTTATATGTATATATATTTTTTTGTGGGACATATAAATTTATAAAATAAGAGTATATATATATATATATATATGTATATATGTATATTTATATATATAAACCAATTATAAAAAAAATTTTATATATATATATATATATATAACTATGCACAATTGATACAATTGTTGCAGATTTTGTATGCAAAGGACGTCGATCAGCGTAGCACCACCTTTGAAAAGTCTATGAGCGTTGGAAAGGATTATCAGAGGCGTACCCGTATGTTGATCTTACGAGCCGCGATGTTGAAACAGCAAATTCACGTAAAGGTAAATTACAACTGGAAAAGCTTTCTTGCGATTACATTTGTTCATCGTTACATATGTATGAAGTATGAACTGTATAAACTTCATCAAGAGATATGTCGTTTGCTTTTATATTTAAAGGTATCTACTTAAAGTATTCTACTTAGTTTTTTTTTTTACGATAGAGTCCTCAACGCGACAGCACGCAAGGAGGTGAAATGTCAGTAGCACCTGGAAATGGCACTTTAGCAGTAAAAAATTGAAGTCGTACGCACGTCGGCATCCGATTGTGGGAAGAACCAAATTTACATGCATGTCTCTTTCAACTGCCACGTCCATCTAGGTATGAAATAAGATTTCACTATACATTCGACATTATGTTATTTCTGCAAAGTCAAAGACCTGTACCTCATTTTCAACGTATAATATATGGCATGTATATATATACATATATATTATTGCTACGTTGCGTTGTTTTAAAAGAACAAAGTGACTTTATCTCCAGTATATTGATTATAGAATCATTAAAAAGTGTAACATAGACTAACTCTACCCGATTAATTAAACATAATGTGGTCTCTTTTGTAACAAAATTATATCGAGAAACCGTAAATCTTAAGTTCCTCTGTATACAAGCAATGTGAATAAACCTAAGATTTTAACATACTCCACTGGAATTAAGAATAATTATAAATAAATTCATTGTATTACAGCTTTATACATATATCTATTATCCTCATAAAATACATTTTTATTTTCTCATATTTCTAATCTTCTAATCGAAGAGATAAGATAACTTTTATTTGCGATATTTTGACTTCTTATAGTGATATTTTAGCATTTGTTGAAAATTTCTGTTTTCTGTATGTTTCAGTTAAGTATCGAAACTAGAGTAAAACACTTTAGATCGCTTTAGTACACTTATAAAATTGTCCGAAAACTATCCTTTTCCCTTGACAGTTTAATAAACAGCCATAAAATGAATGTGATACGAAGCCTAGTCTTACAAGCTTATGCACGGGCGCATGCCTAGGCTTTGTATCATATTCATTTTATAGCTGTTTATTAATTAACTGTCAAAGGAAAAGGATAGTTTTTGAACAATTTTATAAGTGTACTAAAGCGATCTGAAGTGCTTTTTTATCCAAATATTTTTTTATTTGAAAATGGCATGCAAGAATTCTCAGGGTGTCATTTCTCGCCTCTGACATCTCACATGACCGTGGGAGAGCCTTAAGGATACTTAGCTGCACTTTAGAAGTGATAGCTGGAACTTATTTAATAGGTTGCTCTGTAAGCAGTAAGAGCGATTCACTAGTATATCAGCATTTCAATAAGAGCTAGATTCACTAGTTCTTTAAGGTGATCCTAAAGCCGTGATCCTAACCGGTTTTTTTCAGTTTTTTTCTTAGCACTAATCTTTTAATTGGCTTTATAGAAATGCAAAATTCTTGTCTAGAATTAAAGTACGCATCAAAATCTAGGTCATGGTGGTCGAATTTATATCAAAAACGAAAAAAATTAATATTTTTTGTTATACGTGACGACCACCACATATAAATTCGACCACCATGACCTAGATTTTGATGCATACTTTAATTCTAGACAAGAATTTTGCATTTCTATAAAGCCAATTAAAAGATTAGTGCTAAGAAAAAAACTGAAAAAAATCGGCTAGGATCACGGCTTTAGGATCACCTTAATAACGGTAGATTAAGAAATCTTTCTCTTTTGTCGAGCTTCAAACTTTTGAAAGGTATGTAAAACTTTGTTTATTTGTAACTGTTTATGCTCGACAGCTCCGATAGGAAAAGATTTATAAAATTATATGACGAAATCTGGATGAAATTGGGAATGCTACAACTATGTCTCAATCTTTGCAACGATACTAGTAGAAATTTCGACTTTTGTGCAAATATTGATAAAAATGTACACCAATTTATTCCTAAATAGTATTTCAACAAGACAGCAACGTTATGATGAATCATCTTAGCGGAATATTTACAAAAAATTGCGAAATAATTGTCAAATATATTTGAGTTTTATTACGTGTTACTCCTGCATTACATAGCCGGTTCAAAAGCCATTACCGCGTTCCGTGTGCAGGAACATTACATTAGAATCTCTAACTGGAATGAGTGCTGCTATATAAATCCAAGGTAGACGCGGGTAAGTGAGCGATATGAGAGAGAAGTTCCAAGTTCCTCTCTTCTCCTTGTCTAGCCTACAGCGTAGTTAATAGCGAATTCGGACGCTTGCACTAGTGCACACTGAGTGCGCACTAAGGCTTGTTCTTAATCAATTGTTATATTTACAGATCATCTTAAATACTTATTAGTCTGTAAAATAATTTGTACAACATCCATATAGATATTACAGATTGTTTTATTGGCTAAAAAGTTTTTAAATGTGTATTTAAGCGACTTTAAATATAAGAATTAGATTATAAACAAGCCTTAGTGCGCACTCAGTGTGCACTAGTGCAAGCGCCCGAATTCGCTATAAGAGTAGGGAGGATGGAGTGGAGATGAAGTACAGGCCGATCAAGAAGACCAGATAAGGATAGAGCGCTGCTCGAGACACCTTGACATGCTCTCTCTCATATCCCATAGGCAGGCCCAGCGCTCGTTCCAGTTTATATATTTCAGTGATAAACTGCAAACAAAATTATTTTAAGGGTCGACAGGAGTAACACTACCGACCTCTGTCGGGTTGCTTAGCTGCGAGTCCGTATTTTATTTATTATAAATTTTTTAAAAGCCAAAATGGAAAATCCGGCTCTGTACCAGCTTGCGGCTGATCTTACTGATTAAAACGAGCATAAGTGAAATGAGATTCGTTAATTAATTTGGCTAAAATTTGGGACAAGCCGTTCCTAAGCAGCTTTGCAGGCTTGCTTAGAGCTGCAAAGCTGCTTAGGAACGGCTTGTCCCAAATTTTAGCCAAATTAATTAACGAATCTCATTTCACTTATGCTCGTTTTAATCAGTAAGATCAGCCGCAAGCTGGTACAGAGCCGGATTTTCCATTTTGGCTCTTAAAAAATTTATAATAAATAAAATACGGACTCGCAGCTAAGCAACCCGACAGAGGTCGGTAGTGTTACTCCTGTCGACCCTTAAGGGGATCCTACAGTGACTGGCGAACTTCCTCGATGTCGATAATGTCACCTTTCTAATGTCTATATTGTCTATCGTCCTTTTTTCTGTTTTGAACTTGTCATATATCTATATCTGTCCTTGTCTAACGTAGAGGCATCTGTCTTTGTACATTCGATTATCTGCGCCATCTCTTGACACCACCACACCACGCAATATTGCTTATCCTTTCAACCTGAATGTGCTTTTGCACATCCTATAAAAGTTATATCAAAGTAATCTTTTTTCTAGGTTTTCAATCTTAGATCTAATTGCACGATATTGTTCTTAAATGTTGTCCCTAGGTCATGCCGGTCTAATTTTGTGGATATTTATCGTGGAATTTTTGTACAAAGCAAATATTGTCGTCACGTATACCAAAAATTAACAAAAATATTAATTTTTTTTCGTTTTCGATATAAATTGACCACCATGACCTAGATTTTGATGCGTACTTTAATTCTAGACAAGAATTTTGCATTTCTATAAAGTCAATTAAAAGATTAGTGCTAAGAAAAAAAGCCGGTATTACAGACGGCTTTAGGATCCCCTTAAGAGTCACGGCAGAGAGAAACCTGAGAGAGGCCATCCCGGCATTTTTCGTCAATTTTTCTGTGTCACATTTTCCGACGCGCCGCCTGAAAAAGTGCGTATCAACACGTCGTTTCGCTCGGTAACCGCACATGGTTTGCGTCCGTGCTAATGGTTCGTGTCCGAACTAGCCAGTTAGAGGGGATATGCTGCGGCCGCGGCGCACAGTAGAGCCGTTTGCGCGAATCGCGGAAAAAATTATGTTACTTATAAAATATGCAATGAATGATCATAGAACCTTTCAATGTTGACTTATAAAAATTGCAAAAGTGTATATTTATTAAAAATTAATGATATAGGAACAAGTATTTGATTGAAATTAAATAAAAATTCAATTTACATTTAATTTACGTATAAGAGCAAAGTAATTCGTGCGTCGATCATCGCTTAAGTCTAAATTTTTTTGATGTGGTTTACTTCTTAAACTAGTTATTAACGGATCGGATGACACGAGCATCATATGCATAACATCTTCATTTGTAAACAGACGGCTACATTTTCTACTATGATTAAGTCGATATCGTTTATAGTCCTTAATTATTTCTTGCCTCTTGAGCTTCTTCCGATAATGTCCCAAACAGGTAACGCTGCATTTTCCGAGGCATTTTCTATAATTTCCTTACCGTGAAGAAGAATTTTATGAACGGTAATTGGCATAAAGTACCAAGAATATTTTTCAATAAATATTTCCGCTGCCAAATTGTACGCATAAAAACCGAATTTTTCTGAATTTATTTCTTCACCACAATTAATCGTTTGTAATATTGTGGAAAATCTTCTGATCAATTTCTCGTCAACTCCAGTTATTTCTGCTGTGATTTTTTGATCAGCAAAAAATCGTCGAGAAGTATTTCCGTCATTAAATGATCCGGAACCTTGTTTAACGATGTCTACCCTCAGTCCAAGTTTATTATAAAAAGCGTCTTGTATTCTTTTTTTTGTTTCTTCTTTTTTAACGCGTGTTTCTGGCGTTGTTGACCACTTTGTCTTGAAAGACAAATTGTAGGCAATATGTAATATACATTCCATGAATTTGATTCATGCGTGCAAGGGTGACATTCCTAATTTGAGTGCTTCTTTTCTTTGTTAGACCTTTTATTAATTTCTGTTAAGTTGTTCATTTGAGATGGTTTGGAACCGCAAATGAACCACGAAGATATATATATATATATATTGCAAAGCAATACAATTTGAATACACAAAAGAAACTGCTGAAAAAATAAAAAGTGAAAAGCAACGTATGGATGACGAAATTGCTCAATTACGAGAAACAGAAATAGAAAAGTTCGGAACCACATTCAAAATAAATCATCAAATGATATTTACGATGATAAACGGTAAGGTAGCTCAAGCTGTAACCCACACGCCTTCATCATCTTCGTGGTTCATTTGCGGTTCCAAACCATCTCAAATGAACAACTTAACAGAAATTAATAAAAGGTCTAACAAAGAAAAGAAGCACTCAAATTAGGAATGTCACCCTTGCACGCACGAATCAAATTCATGGAATGTATATTACATATTGCCTACAATTTGTCTTTCAAGAATAAGTGGTCAACAACGCCAGAAACACGCGTTCAAAAAGAAGAAACAAAAAAAAAAAGAATACAAAACGCTTTTTATAATAAACTTGGACTGAGGGTAGACATCGTTAAACAAGGTTCCGGATCATCTAATGACGGAAATACTTCTCGACGATTTTTTGCTGATCCAAAAATCACAGCAGAAATAACTGGAGTTGACGAGGAATTGATCAGAAGATTTTCCACAATATTACAAACGATTAATTGTGGTGAAGAAATAAATTCAGAAAAATTCGGTTCTTATGCGTACAAGGCAGCGGAAATATATATTTATTGAAAAATATTCTTGGTACTTTATGCCAATTACCGTTCATAAAATTCTTCTTCACGGTAAGGAAATTATAGAAAATGCCTCGGAAAATGCAGCGTTACCTGTTGGGACATTATCGGAAGAAGCTCAAGAGGCAAGAAATAAAGACTATAAACGATATATTGACTTAATCATAGTAGAAAATGTAGCCGTCTGTTTACAAATGAAGATGTTATGCATATGATGCTCGTGTCATCCGATCCGTTAATAACTATAGTTTAAGAAGTAAACCACATCAAAAAAATTTAGACTTAAGCGATGAGACGCAAGAATTACTTTGCTCTTATACGTAAATTAAATGTAAATTGAATTTTTATTTAATTTCAATCAAATACTTGTTCCTATCATTAATTTTTAATAAATATACACTTTTGCAATTTTTATAAGTCAACATTGAAAGGTTCTATGATCATTCATTGCATATTTCACAAGTAACATAATTTTTTCCGCGATTCGCGCAAACGGCTCCACTGTGCGCCGCGGCCGCAGCATATCCCCTCTTAACTGGCTAGTTCGGACACAAACCATTAGCACGGACGCAAACCATGTGCGGTTACCGAGCGAAACGACGTAGTTGAGTTGCACTTTCTCAGGCGGCGCGTCGGAAAATGCGACACAGAAAAATTGACGAAAAATGCCGGGATGGCCTCTCTCAGGTTTCTCTCTGGCGGGGAGCACACACTTCTGCATAACGCATAATACGTAAGCATAAGAAAACTGATTGGTCTATTTCTTTATGCACATTTGTATAAACCAATCAATTTTCTTATGCTTACGCATTATGCGTTGTGCAGAAGTGTGTGCTCCCCGCATTACGATAGATGTAGTTGTAGCTTTATGCGGGGACTGCGGGGTCTACAATGGCCTAGTTTACACCGATCACTTGACACGCGTATTAAATAGTAAATAACTAGTAAATAAGTCTGATTATTGGCTGATCAGTTCAAATATACTATTTGATACGCGTATCAAAAGATCGGTGTAAACTAGGCTAATGGGAGTCGCAAAGTCGAATCGTGAGTCGCAAGAATTGATCAATCACATACTACGTTTACGCGAGCATTACTTCTGTAGTAACTTACGATAATTCCTTCGCGTAAACGGGATTTTGTAGTAACTTACGATAATTTACTCCGCGTAAACGAGTGATATATCGTAAGTTACTACAGAAGTAACGCTCGCGTAAACGTAGTAACAGTCGATTATTCTCCTCAAATTCGATTGTGATTGGTCAATTCTTGCGACTCACGACTTTGCGACTCTCATTGTAGACCCCGCATTACTTTTAGAACCAACCAATTAACGCAGAGTGATGATAAAATGAACTCAACAGTTTGTGCAACAGTAGTTGTGTCTGCTCAACGCGCCCATTGTAGACCGGCCCTTATTAACCTTTAGCACACACAGAGATCCGGAACTCCGGACTCCGGAAGTGACTTCAGACGTGAAGCATATAGATTGCGTCGAGTGTATACATACGAGTGCACGTTCCAATCGATATGGACGGCGGCCACGTACGGAGCCTCCTCGTTCATCATGTATAAACAAGCCGAGCGTGTTTTCTGACGGGACGACGTGCGAGTGGGAGATATCGGTCGCGGCCGTAGGCACTCGCGCCACACGACCGACCTGGAACGTCGTTCTTTCGCGTGATCGCTCTCTCGCGACCGGATGTGTCGTCATGCCATGTTGGCCAAGTCGGGACATGATGACAGATTTTATACGTTAATATCCTAACCGCTAATCGGGATACATAATTTTTCTGCTGCCGGACACGTAATAAAAACGTCCAAACATGGTTTTGGCGGACCTCGGACGTAAGATTACGTCCGCCCTGCGGTCGCTCAGCAATGCGACCGTCATCAACGAGGAGGTGAGTGTTTGTTTATCGGTTCACCCGCGATACGCGTGGGACCGATTCCCGCGAGGGTAATTTATAAACAAAAAACCGGGGTGTCGCGACTTCTTCTGTTCCATACTCGGCATCGTTTCTTTCATTTTCGCATTGCGCTTCTCGAAATTTCCATTTATTTTCAACAATCTCGTTGTACGTGTCAAACTTATGTTTACGCCGCGGCTTGAATTTCTAATTTGTCCGAAATCACGACAATACCGTAGGCCTGTTCTTTTTAACTGAACTTTTTACACGGTTTATCTTTTTTTCCTTTTTCTTTTCAATGTGAAAAGAAAATGAGGAAAGGTGAGCTGTGTAAGAAATTCAACTAAAAAAAAAACAGGTCTCATGTGTTAACAATTGACAGATGATGCGCAATGAGTTTTAGAAAATTATCTCTATTGATTTTTTCAGAAAAAATTCTTTTTGTTGGAATTCTTTGAGTGTCCTACATTACACATTTATTGTCCTTGACATCATATTGTACATTCTGTTTTAATATAACTGGTTAGATTAGTGCCATATCACTTTTATTGATGAACACTTCTGTCTCAACAGGTTTTAAATTCTATGCTGAAGGAGATATGTGCAGCGTTACTCGAAGCTGATGTAAATATTAGATTAGTAAAAAAATTACGTGAAAATGTACGCCAAGTTATCGATTTTGAAGATATGGCTGGTGGTCTTAATAAAAGGAGGATGATACAGAGTGCAGTCTTCAAAGAACTCGTAAAGGTTAGTCTGTCATCTTGAATTTTTAGCAGATAACGATGTGTAAACAGGTTTGGAATAGTACTGAAGATACAGCTCTTAATATTTAAGAATATAGCTAATCCATCATTTTTTTCAGTTGATCGATCCTGGTGTCAAAGCTTATCAACCAGTAAAAGGCCGTCCTAACGTGATTATGTTTGTCGGTTTGCAAGGTTCCGGTAAAACAACAACTTGTACCAAACTCGCGTATCATTACCTTAAGAAAAATTGGAAGGCGTGCTTAGTATGCGCCGATACTTTTCGTGCCGGTGCGTACGATCAGATAAAGCAGAACGCCACAAAGGCTAGAATACCATTTTACGGAAGGTAAATGAAGGAAAATGTTTACACTTGCGATATTATGCTGCTGTTTAATATGTTTTTCATGATATGTTAACCAAACAATTTTTAAATTTAGTTATACAGAAGTAGATCCTGTAGCAATTGCACAGGATGGTGTCGATATGTTCAAGAAAGAAGGATATGAGATCATTATTGTAGATACAAGTGGGAGGCATAAACAGGAAGAATCATTGTTCGAGGAAATGTTGCAAGTCGCGAATGCTGTGGTAAAATTATAGCGCTTCTTTTATGTATATGCGTAGAAAAAAAATGTCAATTTTTAACGCTAAGTCTTCACATGTTGCAGCAACCAGACAATATTATCTTTGTAATGGACGCAACGATAGGTCAGGCGTGCGAAGCGCAGGCAAAAGCTTTTAAAGAACGCGTTAACGTCGGTTCTATCATAATTACAAAATTGGACGGCCACGCTAAAGGCGGTGGAGCACTTTCTGCGTAAGTTTTTTTTTTTTAGTTCTTAGCTTAATAATTGTATATACTTTTTTGCAATATGTTTATGCAAATTAAAACAGTATGAAGTTATTTCATTATAAATGTTAATTTTTACTTCTAAAATAAGCAATGACTTAGTTAATAATTTTTCTTTTATATATATATATGTATGTATGTATATATATATATATATATATATATATATATATATATATGTATAAGAAAACTTATTAACTAAGTCATTGCTTATTTTATACATATGTGTGTGTATATGTAATATTCGATTCTCTTCAGTGTTGCAGCGACACAAAGTCCTGTAATATTTGTTGGTACAGGAGAACATATAGACGATCTAGAACCGTTTAAAACAAAACCATTTATTAGCAAGTTATTGGGTATGGGAGACATTGAAGGTCTTATTGACAAAGTAAACGAACTTAATCTAGATGATAACGAAGAATTACTTGAAAAAATCAAACATGGTCAATTCACCTTACGAGACATGTATGAACAATTTCAAAATATTATGAAGATGGGACCATTTTCACAATTAATGGTAAATAATATGAAAAATTAACAATTGCATGTATTTTTCTAATAAACTTTATAAAATAAGATTTATAACGTTTGTATTTGCTATAAAAATAGAATTGTAATTCATTTTATGATTAATTCTAAAGTTTTATTGTGTGTAGGGTATGATCCCTGGATTTAGCCAAGATTTCATGTCGAAAGGGACAGAGCAAGAATCAATGGCAAGATTAAAACGACTCATGACTATTATGGACAGTATGAATGACTCAGGTTAGTTATTTAATATTCTTCCTTTATATTGTTCCTTGTGACAATTTATTTAATTTCTTAGCAACATTTATTACATTGTGTCTTTATTTCAGAGCTGGATAGTAGAGATGGAGCCAAGTTATTCAGCAAACAACCTGGAAGGATAGTGAGAGTGGCAAGGGGTTCTGGCGTAACAGAGAAAGAGGTCAAAGATTTAATTACGCAGTATACAAAATTCGCAGCAGTCGTTAAGAAGATGGGTGGCATAAAAGGTTTGTTCAAAGCGGGAGATATGGCGAAAAACGTTAATCCTACACAAATGGCGAAACTGAATCATCAAATGGCTAAAATGATGGATCCGCGTGTATTACATCAAATGGGTAAGCAATTTTATACAGATTGAATTCTTATTTTAATATAAGTTAAAAAACGTTCTTTTATGTGCACATTCTTCATAAATTTTTGTATTTTGTTACTAGAGTTAAGTCATTTTTTATAGTATTCTAAAAATATAGAAGGTACATTTCGTTTATATTGTGATGCTTTCTAGATTATTTTTTAATTTATCTCCAACTTTACAATTTGACCGTAGATTTTTCTGTAATCAATACTTTTTATCGTGATTATTTTAGGTGGTATGCCAGGGTTGCAAAATATAATGAAACAGTTACAACAGGGTGCTGCAGGTGGATTGGGAAATTTAATGGGCGGTTTCGGTGGTAAATCCTGAGACGAGGTTCCAGGCAGTGCATGTACTGCCGTTAAGGACATTAAGGACGTTAGGATCGTTAAATACCGTTACATACATCTCAAGAGAAAGTTGTGTCGTATCTGAGTTACAGTACTGAAGAAATTGTGTTTAAAAACTTTGTTTTCACACATGCGTGTGATTTTATAGGTATGGAATCATGGAAATAACACTGTTGATAGTGAATTCTCAACATCTTTCTATTTTTTTTTTTTTTTTATCGTTCATCGAATCGTAAATATCTTTGGATGTAAATGCAATAAATTATCCGAATACACTATAAAATGTGTCATAATGAAAAAGCTAATTTATTTCGACTGTTTATAACCCTTTCATCTATCCTGGTATCATAAATTTTACTAAAGATGGTATCATTTATAAATCAGCTCGTTACTCTCTTTCGTTATTAAATACTATAACTACATGGATATTAGATGAGAAGTTTTACTTGGATATATTACCATAATCAAATAATAAAGGTACACATAATGTGTGATAAATGTAATTATCAATGTAAGTATTCATAAGAGGAATGTATATTGTTATAAAAAAATAAATTTCGGGCAAAACAGTTTCATATATTTTATACTTCGTGATATTGTTATAATGAGATCAGTTAACATGTCTTAAATACTTATAACAATAATTATCTTATCTACACGTACTTAAAAAAGTAAAACTGACGTTGACGCGAATTAAAAATCTACTCTGAAAACAGATGACGCTTATATATGCTTACAATTCTGGATAATATAGCATTTTCGAATTGATTAGAATTTTCATTAATGATTATATTAATATCTCTTTTCGAAATTATTTTATATACAGAGTACTTTAAAATTATTTCGGATATTATTTGCTTGTAAAACATACGGAAATAATAGCCACGTAGCAAACGCCATATGTATCTTTACATAATATACAATTCAACGCGTATAAATATTTTCGCGTTTAAATATTTTTGATTTGACTCAACCAGGTACAAGTGCTATGCCCTATTAATCAGCATATAATACTAGGTGATTAAAATACTTCCGCAACTTATTTGTATAAAACAATTTTTGAGCAACTGAGGTAGAGTATATATATCAAGTAATACATTAAATAGGAATGTAATGGAATGGATCATTTCAATGTAAGCTTTAAGCTTTCGGAATAGTTAGATTCATTGATTGCGCGTATTTCTATTGACATTTGACATCTTGTTACTTGTCCGACTCCTTAAATAATACTTTCGAGATGGTACGTGTCAAAGGAAACGTTTCGTTTGCACCGTAGCAAGTGCCGTTCCAATCGTCAACATTTAAAGATAGTATCATGGCTCCCTTGAAGCCATTGGTACGAATCCATGTACTCTGCAACACAAACGTTTCAACTGAGCTTATATCATTGTATGTTTGTACATTACAGATTTTTACAAATCTGCTCGATTTTATATTAGCAAGGTAAAACGCGTTACCTTGTAATGAACGCTCTCCTCATTGTCATAAGATATCCATTCTCTGCCTTTAAACGTATATGGTACACGGCTCTCCTTATTAAAGACGCTCGTAGCTCCGGATTTAAGAAATTGACAAACCGTAGGATAAGACACGAAGCCCTTTACGCCAAGCTTCCCGAATCCGTTGGCTGGTGCTTGTAAATTATGATTCAATGGATTGTCCAGTTTGTAGGAGTGGCCATAAGCCGGTATGCCGACGACAATCTTCTCTCGCGGCATTCCCTTCGCCATCCAGTATTGAGCAGAGAAATTCACATTTAATGTGGACAAATAGCCTGTCTCTGAGCAACGAGGAAAGAGCGGGGCGTTCAGATCTGTCACTGGGAAGTACCAAACATAGAAGTGATAATCGTACGACATAAGGTTTATAAAGTCGACGTGCCTGAAAAAGATGATGATTTACATTTTTTTTCAAGTATCTTATAAATTATCGCATTTTTTAATACGACACATACTCTGCCATTTCAGGAATACTGTAACTCTGATCTACAATGGCCTGTGGTGCTGCAACTGCTACAGTTAAAATTAACTTTTGTCCGCTATGATCAAATTCCTTTCGTAATTCTTCTAACAGCTGCACAAAGCGTATCCTTTCGCGATCGTCCGCTCCTAACCAGGCTGGAAACTCCCAGTCAACGTCAAAGCCGTCCAAGCGGAAAGTCTTAGTTACATTTAATACTGATTGGATAAACCTGGACATAGGGACATTAACGATACTTGTGTATCCTAAATGTATATCATGTACAGGAATGGAAAGCCACATAAACGTACTTTTTTCTATTTGCGTGATTTTTCACCATCTCGGAGAAACCATCGTGGAGCTCATTGTATCCGCCGGCACTAATCATGACCTTCAAGTTTGGTTTGAGATTTTTTAGAGCGACTACTCGCTCGTACACCCACGCATTGTTACCTATGTCGAGCGTACTGTTCACCACGCCCGCAAAACCCACGATAATATGCGTACAAATATGAGGGTCAATGTGCGACGGACTGAGCTCCCACGACGTGTTCAGGTCCCCCGGTATTGTATAGTAGCATACGAGGACCTGGCTAAACAGAGAATAGATTTTCAAATAAGACACGCATCCATGCTGGATAGCCAAATATGCCAAAAAATTGTGCATAATCTGTTACAAATTTTGTCAACAGAATACTAATAGAAATACAACAAAAATCTGTTAGCAAAATATTATAACCAATTGACTGCAGAAATCGAACGAGATCTCATAGCTATTTAAATAATACATTCCATTTAAATAGTTTAACGATTCTGCTAGATTTCTGCCGTCAGATCGTCAGCAAACTCTGCTTACAGAGCTAACCAAAAGTTTGCTGACAATAAACAGAATTTAATGCAGAGTATTCTGAATCTGTTGGTAAAACGACTGACATACTATTAACACTTTGCTTACTAGGTACATACATACAAGAGTTTGAGGTAGATTATAACAATTTATTAACTCCAGCTACATAGCCAAGAAGTGGGTTCGGTTTACAATGTTTCCTTAACCATTCTTTCTTCAATATATTTCCCTTGGTGGTGTCCAAACGAGTCTAAGATAGATAAAATTACGTTCGATCGGAGAGTTTCTCACCTGGTTGTATCGTGGTGGTATTGCTCCGATGTGCCGAAACTTGTGTTCCTGTCCGCATTCTGATTCTCCTTCGCCGACTCGGCGTACATCCGAGCCCGACGTAGCCACGTAGCAATCTTGGCATCGTCAATGTGTTCCTCGACGAATCTGTCGGCTCGCGATGTCTTCAGCAGGAGTATGCCGAACCAGGCGCGCGTGACAAACAGCACCGCAACGAACAGGAATGACAAAATGAGGCAGACGACTTGTGTTCTCCAGCGCGTTCTGAAAGGAATGCCCGATTTTCAGATCGCTGTGCAGACGTACAAGAGACGACATGTGTGGGGAGACCTGTCGGTCTAGAACGTTGCATTTATGCGAACAACGACAAAGCATGCAATCCTACGCGATGAGAGAGGGGAAAGTTCAAAAGCCAGCGATGACGTATATTGTTTGTCGTAGCGTGAAAAATCGATACAAATTTCCCTGATCCCTCTCCCCCGTCCCCCTCTCCGCCCTGCTGCCCTTCCCCTTCTCGCGTATACATATAATTATAAATTTAATGATAAAAAAGCTCCGAAGGACAATACATTTGCCTCTCGAGGAGCTTTCGTTTTCGATACTCACTGTCGTTTGGTTAGCAATTCATACTTGGCCTGCACCATAGGTCTTTGATTAACCATCGAATGATTTATTACTTTTTATCGCACCGTCGAGCGTCCGTGCCGAGTTCGCTTCCCGCCGCAAGAAATGAGACAGATGGAAACGATCCGAACGTCCGAGCGTCGAGCTGTCAACTCGCTCCGATAATCGGACGCGATAATCTTCGTCCGCGACGCGCGGAAGGGATACACTCGTACGAGTCGTACGTGAAGCTAATTGAAAACGCGGTGCCCATAAAAACGCGTCGATTTCGCGGCGATGTTTACGATTGCATAAGCGCGGAATGGGCGTGTTCCATCGCGATTTACCGCGACTAAAATGGGCCGCGACGATATATGCGAATATGCGCGCGTATACCGCGCGATACGACGGCGCGAGTTTTTGTCACTTGTCACTTTCCTTTTTTTTTTTTTTTATTTTTTTTTCGTTGCTACTGCGGACAGTGCGGACCGCCGATTGGCTCGGAAGTGCAGTACTAGAAGGCGAAAATATCTGAAGGGGGCGGCGTGGGTGTCGTTCCACTCCGCTTTTGTTTACGCTCCGTGAATGAAATTACGATTTAAGAGAAAGGGTAGAACTGGTCGAAGCGAACAAACCTCTATCTTAGTTTGTTCTCCAAGGAATAATAATAATTCGACGAGACAAGAAGGCAAGAGCTGCCCTTGGAGAGCGTGATAGATAAACGAGTGACTGGTGCTTTTTAACCTCCAAATCTAACAATGGAAGAGGAAGAGTATGATGTGTTATCGTTTACGATCCATTTACAATCTGAATACTATTTTATTTGGATTAAAGATGATGGCTAAAGAGGTGCCTAGCAAAACTGTCAACTGCTATGTGGACGAGAGGGGGAGTATAGTGAAGCTGACGTTACGCATCCTGGTTCACTAACGAGCCTCACAAAGGAATAGATAAATTATTACCTTTATCTGGTTAACGCAATATTGCATATCATTCTAATGCATATCCTATGTGAAATCAGCCTTTGCTTATGAAAATTCATGTGTTTGCTTCGTATCCTATTGTACTTCCAATCTATCTTTGAAGACCTGTATCTTCTGGCTATAATAGTTCGTAGCACCTTAAAATTTAGTGGTAATCATATTTTGTTATGTTATTTTGAATGCTAGATTAGAATTTCATTTGCGCGACAACACATTGTACTTCCCTTATAAGATATACAGGAATCTACATATATGAATTGTAAATAATTACTCACTTTCTACTATATAATCTTTGCTTTTTTTTAACACAGACAATCATTTTCACAAATTACAGTTACTTTATGACGAGATCTCATATGTATACATATTGGTATTACATATTTATGTATATGCATATATATTACATTTCAATTATCGAGTGTTAATAAAATTATTTAAAAATATCAGCTGCAAATTGTATATTTATATTTGCGTGTGTGTGCGTAACAATCATATATTACACATATACTGTGTACACATAGCACCATTGTTTCCAGAAAAATACGATTGCTTCTGAATTAATGTATAAATATTAAATATATAAACATATATTTTACATAGATATATATTTTATGTATCAAGAAAATATTTAAAAAACGATAACTATATATTCAGACTAGAATATAATAAAAAAAAAGATCGATAAAATACTATAGCTTTTCCCTTATCCCTTTTCCATATGTGCAATCGATTGGATCAGCCTTATTCATAAAGTTAATATAAGAAAAACTTACAGTGAGAAACTTGTAAGTACTTATTAAGTTTGGAACAACAGCCGGATATTTTCACATCAAGAAGCGAAACGGGCGACATCGCAATTCGTAACATTAGCCGGATAACAGGACCTCATCCTCCGGCCTCGGCAAACGTCGGTAACGTTCCTGCGTTACCAAGTATGTGGATAAGCCTCCAAATGCTATGAGCAGCAATCCTATGAAGTTTATCAGCATTCCTTCACTCACGAAGGCTGAATATTTATTCCTGAAATTTCGAGCGCAGAAAAATGTATCTTTCAATCACACGTTATTTTTCTGAACAATCTACCGGCTACTAACTGCAATGCGTAGATCGCTTTCTCGTTGAGTCCCAACAAACACGAGGCAATCGCGCTCACAAAAGCTGCTACGCCGAAGTATACGTGCATTGGCATGTAAGAGGCTCGTAATGGAGATTGCAATCCAGGAAAGAGAAACGAGACGCATCCAGCAACCCACTGTAAAACAGAGCGTTGACACGTATCTCCGAATTATCAGGCAAGTTCCGTATATTTACCTGACAGCAGAATAATATTACGGTGGTCAGCCCGACCCAGCTGTGTAGCGAATACATGTTCGGTATAGGAGGCGAAGCTAGATTGTGGCTGTCAAAGACGGCTACTAGAGCGATCACCACTAACAATACAATAAATAACATCATTCCCGCGTGAGTCAACTTTAGTCGACGTTTGCGAACGTTTCTTTGCGTCCTATAGAGGAGCATAGCTGTAAGCAGAAAACAGAAAACTTGTAAATCGTATGCGACCATACGATGTAGGAAGTTACTTTTACACATACCATTAGCATACAGGAACACGAGTCCTATGGTCATTAACAAAGGATGCCAATTAAATTCGAGCCCTGGATTAGATCTCCATGAGAAACCATTTCTAAAGTAGCTTGTCCACACAATCACCAAGATTACGAGAAGCGCGCCGCATCCCTCAGTAATACTGAGAAGGGGAATGAAGCCTTCCAGAGAATGAGATTCCGTTTGTGGTGATTCTCTTATTTGCTCCATATCTAAAAAAACGCTTTCACGTCTTATCGTATGACAGAAATATGACAGATAAATGTTAATAAATATAACAAACATTGATGAATATTAATAAACATAACATATGTGTACAGGAAATAATATACAAAGTAAATCTCAAAAGGAGAAAAACATGAAGTTAATTCTACAAGGGCTTTACATGATTAAATAAAATTTATCAAATTCTTAGCTGCTGCAGACATACCTAAGCATCTTACATATTCGTAGGGATAATTCGACATTGTGCGTAAAATCCAAATGAAAATAATAATGACGAATTTCTTTTCATGCAGATGTTATAATGCGACGGTGGGACTTTGTAGGAGCAACAGGTGAGACGAAAGACAGAAGACAAGCGGTTGGTAGGTCTTTTACAAAAAAAAAAAAAATGAAAACAAAATGCATACGAACGCCGTTCTGGAAAAATGTGATGATTACGCATTTAAAGGTATCGACTAAAATATTAACAAAACGGAGCAATTTTCACGTTTAATTCCATACGAATTCCATATGTGCGAATTGCAGTGTGTACAAAGGAATAAGAGACGTTTCATGTGCGAAGTAAGCAACGTTATTAGATGACAGTGTATATGTTTCGTCGCACGCAGGCTGATACGGAATTTACTCGAATGACAGCTGTCACTTTTTATCTCTCGAACTAGATCAGGCGTTTATCGGCGATAATTGTTATCGCGAAACGATATGCATATACGTACAAGAGGGGCTTTCAACAAACGCAACAAGCCGTCTATCGCACGTACTCACCCTCACCCCCTGTGCAACTGTTGTAAAATAATACCTGTCGGACACTGCCGGATAAGATCAACAAGTATCGTGAGATATATATGTATATGTGCGTTTAGGCCGTGTGACGTCACGCGATAGAGAACGTTTATCGATTTTTCTGCGAGATAAGGGGGAAGATGAGGCTCTCACCTGCAGCTCCGTACACAAGGCCGTAAAAATTGAAGCAGCATTTTGTAAAATCGCGTCAGCTGCCCGTATTGTGATTGATTTATAATATCTTACATTGCACTAAAAAATCACGGTTTAACCAATTATGACAGTAAATGTCGGCTCCTTTATTGATGTTGTGGATTACCAATTACGTGACATACCGCCATGTACTTGGTTGGATAAAGCGCCATGTTTGAAAATGTAAATATTGTAAAATTTAAAATATTAAAAGTAAAATCTTAACACCTTATAAGTAGGTAAAGATATACCAGAAATTAAAGAATAAATATTTTAGACTCATTTATAATTATATTTTATTATTTATGAAATATAATAAACAAATGAGTAAAAATAATAACAATATACTTTACAAAAATAAATCATTATATGTATATATATATATACATATATTTTTTTTTTTTATGTGTAACATAATAGAAATTAATATAAATAAAATTTACATACGTTTAAAAATATATAATTATAAAAATTTATATTAATACATTCGTCAAGATCATACAATCTTCGTTAATTTCAAATTTAGAGGCCAGAATATATATATATACTTTCAGGTAAGTGGTGTTTATCTCCTTATTATCGTGTATTATATGTATAGTTGATCCGCGAACGAACCTGTTAAATTGTTTACACTTATTGGTTGTGACCAGACAAAAAATGGCAAAAAAAATCTCTGGTATACCGTATTACCAGTTTAAGAGGATCCTAAAGCGATGGCTGAACTTCCTCGATGTCGATAATGTCAACATTTCTAATCCTGTTTTCTCTATTACTACGTTTACGCGAGCGTTACTTCTGTAGTAACTTACGATATATCACTTTACGCGGAGTAAATTATCGTAAGTTACTACAAAATCCCGTTTACGCGAAGGAATTATCGTAAGTTACTACAGAAGTAACGCTCGCGTAAACGTAGTATATGACATCTCATCTCGCGTGGAAGCAGAAATATGATATATACTACGTTTACGCGAGCGTTACTTCTGTAGTAACTTACGATAATTCCTTCGCGTAAACGGGATTTTCCTTCGCGTAAACGGGATTTTGTAGTAACTTACGATAATTTACTCCGCGTAAACGAGTTACTACAGAAGTAACGCTCGCGTAAACGTAATAGTGAGAAGGTTCGAATACTTCGAGCTATTTTATTCTAAAAGTGTACATATTTTTTATTTTATGGAGAAACGGTGGATTTCCTAAAATTAAATATATAAAGATTATAATGTAATTTTCAAGAGAAAACAGCGGACAAAATCTGCCAATATTTATAGTAGCTTTCATGAGTTTATTTCAGAACAGTATAAAAATAAATTTTTACAACGAACTTTACGGAAAGCTGTTTTAGAAACTGTAACTAGAAAAAGTTCACAGGAGATATATTTTTAAACGAAAGAAACATACGGTTGCGGAAAAAAAATATCAAGAATTTACTAACGATGTTATTAATGTAGTTTTTCTAGTATTTCGCTGAACAATTATTTCAAACAAATGTCACCCAAGAGATTGAATCGCCCAAAAAATTCCAATTATGAAAAAGAAAAGAAAGATAAAACTAGTATTAATTTTACCTTTTGAAGGTCTTTTGGAGATCTAAAGAAACTAAACTCCCTTAATTTTATCTGTGAGATTTTTACAATCTTTTACAGCGCAAATATATCCATTACCACACTTTATTTAATATTTCTTTCACAGATCCTTGTGTGAAGTTTAATCTAACCTTACAATTATGACCATATTGTTGGTTGGATTTTTGGTTGCGCATACGCACCGAAATGTTATACCTTGATTTTCGGCTATTGTTAAGGGGATCCTAAAGTGAAGGCTGAACTTCCTCGACGTCGGTAATGTCAACATTTCTAATTCTGTTTTCTTGTCATATATCTATATCTGTCCTTGTCTAACGAGAGGCATCTGTCTTTGTTCGATTACTGCGCCATCTCTTGCCACACGCAATATTGCTTAGTGTATTGCTTAAGGCCTTCACACATAAAATCGCGTAAGAACGTAAAACGTAAGCGTAAGAAAATCGACCAATCCCAATCAAGTATTGTGCTGTCCGTAACCACAGTAGGGGGAAATACTTGATTGGGATTGATCGATTTTCTTACGCCTACGTTTTACGTCCTTACGACATTTTATGTGTGAAGGCCTTTATCCTGTCAACCTGAATGTGCTTTTGCACATATAAAAGTTATATAAAGTAATCTTTTTTTCTAGGTTTTCAATCTTAGATCTAATTGCACGATATTGTTCTTAAATGTTGTCCCTAGGTCATGCCGGTCTAATTTTGTGGATATTTATCGTGGAATTTTTGTACAAAGCAAATATTGTCGTCACGTATACCAAAAATTAACAAAAATATTAATTTTTTTTCGTTTTCGATATAAATTTGACCACCATGACCTAGATTTTGATGCGTACTTTAATTCTAGACAAGAATTTTGCATTTCTATAAAGTCAATTAAAAGATTAGTGCTAAGAAAAAAAGCCGGTATTACAGACGGCTTTAGGATCCTCTTAAGCCCCGAACACACAAATCGACGGAAGACGTAAGACGTAAATCGTAAGGAAATCCACTAATCAGAGTCGACTATTCCCCTCTTATTCCCTCTTAAAGAGGGGAATAGTCGACTCTGATTGGTGGAGTTCCTTACGATTTACGTCTTACGTCTTCCGTCGATTTGTGTGTGAAGGCCTTAATTGGTTAAAAATGTGGATGACATATAAAAGTATTCTGTACTGTAGTTCGGTCGCGATTCTAGCTTGTCGTCTCCTCCACGGCGGACCGGGCGAACGGCGGACGTTCGGTTGTGGAAAAGGGCATGGTGGAAGAACACAGGTGTGCTCTTGCGCATATATTTCTAACAACCAATGAGAAATTGATGCCAGATACCTCCATCTTGCCGCGGTACAGTTTGAATTTGGCGTTATGTCATTAGTATTATAGGCTGCGGTCCACTTGACGCTACAAATGCTTCGAAGCATTCCTTTTCTCTTTTCTTTCAATGAAGAAATAAGGAGAAGAAGAACGCTCCAAAGAATTTGTAGCGTCAAGTGGACCGCAGCCTTACTTATTTATTTTTATGTTTTACATATTTATTTTTGTCTTACAAATAGAAGAACCATGATAATCTTGAAATAACTTTTCCATAATTTTCGTTGTTTCAAATAATTCGACACAAGGGCTGATTATTCTTCCTCTAGAAATATGATTAATCCATTATCTGGATTAATCAATAATTCTGTTGGGGTTCCAAAAAAAATGAATATTTTTTGAATTCTTTCGAGAATCGTTTTTACACGTTTTTATTGAACACGTACTCATGATGATATGTCACAATATCACTTGGTACAACCTTAAATGTTTTGAAACTGACACTTAAAAATGGTTGCAACTGGCATCTGCGCAGAACCGTATGAAATTCGTCACGAGTATGAGCACACCTGTGTTCTTCTGGAAAAGGGGAAGAAACAGCTGTTCGGTGGTGGACATGTTTATCGGCGCGACCGCACGGGGATGCGTTGTCGTTCCGGGGCACGTACGACGTCGGCTCGCGAGATAACGACGGCCGGGAATGATGTGATCGCGGAATGTGGGACGATCGCGAGTCGGTGGTGAGCGCGCTACGACGTCCGGTGCTACGTGCGTGAGAAGCGCGGCTCCTACGCGGGTTATGTTTCGTCGGCTCCGCGCGCAAGGATCATGGCGCAGTGCAAGTTAACCCCGCGGGAGTTTATCGGCAACGCTTTCTCCCCGCAGATCGCCGTGGTCTGCTCGGCCGCGGCCGACGCCGCATGCCAGAAGAACAATCTGTCGTTCGTCGAGCTGCTCCAACCGTTTTGCAAATTAAATACCGAAGGTAAGCCGGGAGGCCGCGCCAAGCTACGTCATCCATCCGTCGAGCATACCCACGCATTATTGTGTAAACTGTATGTACAGGGTGTACCAAAAATCAGACCTTATTGACTAACTTTGGTGTTTTATTAATTAATATTGAGACCACCACGTTGAATGGCCACCGTAGTTTCCAAAACTCCCCTCTGGTTTATCTCCCATGGGATTTTCTCAAAACAGTAGCTTATGCCATGCAATCAACTCATTGTCAACAAGAGATGATCTAAAGGACACTATCACACTAGCATTTACATCAGGGAAAAGTGTTGTCACACTTAAAAATATTCAAAGATGATGTGACGAATAAAGACGCGTTTGAAAGAAAATAACATGCAATTTGAACATTTAGTTTATAAAAATTGTCTGTAGGGCCTGACTTTTGGTATACTCTGTATGTGTATCATTAAAGAGGATTTCATTTTCACATGTGCTCAATGATTTTTTCACTATGCACCGTTGACAGCTATGATCCAAGCTGTGTACATATTAGATACTTTGAAAATTCGAGGTTCACAATCTATATATAAGTTGTGTTAATATTGCCCTTAGGTCACTTTAAGGATCCTCAAGGCAATACGATAGCGATTAGAAATCTTCGTCTTTCCATACAAGACATTAGCGCGCGACCACCAGAACCGAGTCTTGCCAAAAAGTTGTTGAACGAAGCGGTCAGTTCTGCTCTGTGCGAACGTACAACCACAGTTCCCATCGGCTCGACCGAGTTAGATATCCCCGTCTCCGTTCCTTGGTTCGAGGCATGGAGAGAAACGTTTCTGAGCGTCCAGTTTCCGTCTGATCATGAATTTACAAAGCATCTGCTTGCGTGCATGATAGTTGTTTCCACAGCGGAGGACAATCCATTGGAAAGAATTCAGACTATGGGAGCGCAATTGCATCAAAGTATACCAGGAAAGTTGCCTAAATGGTTTAACAATAATGCCCTTAGGTATTACATCTTAGTTCACGACGCTATTCAGGATGACAGAAATAAGTAAGTATTATTGTTCATGTATTCTCTTTAAAATTTGGATAAATATTTTTGCATTATGTACTATAATTAAGTTAAGTGAAATTATAAAAGGGATAGAGAGAAATCCAAATTTCAACTTTATGATGTTGACAAGCGTTTTAAATTAATAGATTAGTTTTTTTTATTATTATTATTAAAAATAAGTACATATTTTCATTAAATCCGTTTTTCAGAGCAGAAACAGTTTTTACAGACATGAAGACTATTTATGGTGCTAATAATTGCTTTTTATTGCAAATGAATTCGAGACCGCCTGGTTTTTCCGACGACAATACGCATTTGCCTGACCCTTGGAGTCAGTTCTTAACAAAACATTCAGAATTGGCTGGTAGCAGCGAACAGAATAGTTCCCCTCGTACACCTGCGGATATAGGTGGAGTATCTGCCATGCCGAGCGAGCTGACTACAGAGACTGAAAAGTACATTTTTTATACAATATATTAAAATTTATAATTATATAATCATAAATTATATTATAAATAATATATTAGCAAACTCTTTGGCTCTTATAATTTAAATATATTTCGAAAATGTTTAGTCTGCAAAAACAAAAATTTTTACTGCAGAACAAGCCAAGCCGGAACACCGCTAATGCCGCATAACTGCGTTACATTGCCGTCTCCAGATTTAGCCGAACTAGTTTCCGGAATTGACACAATTAGTCTCTCATCTGAAATATCCGAGTCGACAAATACAAATTTAGAAGTTGGACAAGAAGCAGTTCCAGTTACAATTCATCCACTCAGTCCAGAGAATGAGAAAGGCTTCATTCCCGCGACTAATGTCAAGGGTCAATCCATTGTTACTAACTCACCAATAAATACCAATGTCTGGGCGGATTCTCCAAATTACGTAGTTGCTCAACACGGTGCTCGTCTTTCCACCCAAGATCTAGAAAGATTACGGACACTAATAACGGAATTCTGTTTGCGAAGCTTGTTGCCTTATGTAGAAAAGCAGATTGGCCTATTGAACGATGTAATTTCGAACAAGAGGGTCAGTAGATCGCTATTTAGCGCTACGAAAAGGTGGTTTACTACAAATAAGCCTGGTGTGCCAGGTTCGGCTCCATCAAATGCTGTAATGTAAGAGAAAATCATGTCTCGATGAATCTTTAAAGAAAAGGATTTCTCTCATTGATTCTTTTCTTGAAATTAATTATATTAACATAATTCCTTCGCACGTTTGTGTTTTAGTTACACAACAGAATCGCCAGAATTACAATTACGACGCTTAGGCGATCTATGTTTCATGTTCGGTCACTACTCGCTTGCTTATCAGGCTTATCACAGTGCAAAGCGCGACTTCGCGGCGGATCAAGCATGGGTATATTACGCGGGCGCTCTTGAAATGGCTGCTTTGAGCGCTTTCATGCAAGGCGAGACAAACAGGAAGACCATCGAGTACATGGACGACGCGATATTGACGTATGCGAACACATGTAAGATGCCTCAGTTTGCAACGAGGGCGACGCTGCTCAGCGCCGAGTGTTTGAAGGGTCGGGGATTGTACGGAGAAGCCGCGAAGCAGTTAATACGGATGACCAGTGAGGATTCCGATTTACGTTCGGCTTTGCTGCTCGAACAGGCCGCTTATTGCTTCATCGGTCCGAAAATGATGCGCAAATATGCCTTCCACGCGGTTCTGGCTGGACATAGATTCTCGAAGGCCGGCCAAAGAAAGCACTCCTTGAGATGTTATCAGCAAGCGTATCAGGTAGGCATAAACGTATTTCTCTAGAGATCGTCTCTAGTGAATACGTCGCATTTTGCCAGAAACTTTCCTCTGCAAAAAATTTTGTTATTTTATAAATAACATATGACACTAGGTGTATTATGAAAGGGGCTGGTCTTTAGCAGAGGATCACATCCATTTCACGATCGGCAGGCAAGCCGCATCCCTGAAACAAGTCTCCGAGGCGGTGAAGGCGTTTGAAAAGTTACTTAATGCTTCTAGTAAACAGCACGCTCCGCAACAGGCGGCGTTTTTACGAGAATTTTTACACACTCATAACGTGAGTAGAACACGCGGCGACACAAGTGGCAATTACAATGGATATTGATGGCTTATTTATTTATGGCCGTGCGCAGTTACTGTTTCAGGAAAACGGTACGAGTTGTACAGGACTTCCCATTTTGCCTTTGCCGCTATTGGATAATAACAATATCAAAGTGCTGTACGGTCCGTTGGGCAAACAAACCGAAAGCAATATTCCAGCGAGTCACGTCACGTTCACCGAAGAAACGGATGACGCGAGATGGTCGAAAATGGAGGAACTGTTGATAACCGAGGCGCAGGGTTTTCCGCCCATGATATTTAAGCCGACCGTCGCGCTATACTCTAGAATAAGTAATAACGCTGTAAAACCTAACGCAGTTCTAGACGAACCAGTGCATTATTCTATCGAATTGCACAATCCGCTACACGTCCCGCTACCGTTGTCTGACGTGACTCTGTTGTGGTCATTCACTTGCAATAACGAGACTATCACGAACGAAATAAAAACGATCGACAGCTCAAACCCGGTCGATTCGGACGTTATAGACGCGATTTTGTTGCAACCGGCATGCAAACAGAATATCGTGTTGTCTCTCACGCCTAGGAGAGTGGGCGAATTGAAGATCTTAGGTATAAGTTATAAATTATCCAATCCGGTACAGACGATAAGCGATTCACCGGTCGCAAACTCGACCATCATTGTCGCCGGTAAGAGATTGTTTGAGATTACACCGCCCAAACTGAAAGGTATCAAAGAGAAACCCGGCGTGAATGTGTACGGGAAGGATTATAGGCTGGAGATGAATGTGATAGAGAAGGCGGCATTTATGCAGGTACATTCTTCGAGAAACGACATTACATGCCGTGCGACATAAAAATTTAAAATTTGCATTCCTCTTTGCAGATACTCTTCACTAAATTGTCGCCAGAAATGCTGTGCGGCGAAGTACAAAGGGTGGAAGTCACTTTAAAGAACATAGGTAACGCACCGTTGACGAACATATATATTGCATCCACCGATGCCAAACTTTTCACGTTAGGAAACACGGAAATCGATACATTCGGAAATGAAGGTAAGCATCTTTAGGACATATACTTTATTTTGTCACTATTTTTCTGTAGATAAGATAGTTTTGTATTTCTGTCTAAAGTGTTTGTTATTGTTGTATAATTTATCAAATAGGATAATATTGTGCTTGCAGATTTAATTGCAAGGAAAAGCAGTAGATCAGTCACAAAGGTGATATTACCGGTCTCCAAGAACGGTGTGTTAAATGTAGGCGAAACTCACAAAATGCCACTTTGGGTGCAAGCACCGCACGTGAAGGGCACTCACAGATTAGATCTGCTCTTCTATTACGAAAGCGTCGAATCAAAAGCTGCTTCGAAGCACCGTTTGTGCCGGCACACCTGGCAATTAACGGTGTTGGATTCGATACAAATTACCGCGGTCGCCGCCAGAAGCGGACTGTTCAAGCATGACTCGCCGACGTTAAATTTAATCATGTCCGTTAAGAATACCAATCAAGTTCACGATCCATCCATAAACGAGATTATCCTGTCCGAAGTGTCGCTACAGAGCGCCGTGTGGTCTGCGTTTCATTCCTCGGTTCTACCACCAAGCGTAAAAGTGCAACCTCAAGAGGTGTTCCATCTGATGCTGAAGCTGAAGAAGAAGAAGGCCGACGGCAAATCAACCATTTCCGACGTATCCTTAACTCCTAACGAAGATGACAAGACACTGATCGACAGTTATCCGTTTATCAGTTTTGTACAGAGACGTTACATCCAGCCACTGGACGTGAATGAAAGTGCGAGCGACATGCAACAGTTTCAATCACAACATAATGCCGAGCGAAACTCCATATCGAATATTATGGCATTAAATTCCACGCTGATTGTGAAGTGGTGCGCCAACGTGACGGAGAGCGGCGTGATCACCCGAATGGCGGTTGGACAGCATCACCTCGAGCTCGAGCATTTAAACAAGACGTATAAACATCCGAAGGAACCGCGTACCGAGCGTAACGAATACGGCGCTCGCTTGAAAGTCTTCGGCCCGGACCGGAACGTATCGAATATAGTAACTGTCCCGCTTAAGGACCCCGCATGGGAAGCGGAATATCTGAAAAGTCTAATCTCTTTTTCCCTCGGTCATCAAAGGCAGGTCACGCACGATTTTCGGCGAAGTCGATTGTGCATTGTTCCCGTGACACTGTATCTGCAAAATCACTCAGAGGCACGAGTCGATGTTAAAATAAGTACGATAGGTACCAGCAGGTGAGAGATAAAATATCTATAATATAATATACAAAGTATTGTATTACTTACTGTTAGTGTGCTTAACATCGTAATTTTGCTCTTCTTAATTTTTTTCTTTACCATTACGTGCTATATACATACGTGTAATCCTCTTTTGCAGCGAAACTCATCTTCCGAATATTAAGTCACAACTGTACTCACCGCAGGCTTCGACGTACTACAAGTACGCTGGTCACTCGTCAATTTATTCTGACGTCGAAGCGCACGCAAGTAATACCATGAAGCTACACGCCGTGCTGCCCAGCGCGGGAACGTACGACCTGGCGGCGCGAATAGAGATCTCCGTTAAAGTTGTAAATAGTCAGGAATATGTCGCGCAGAAAGGAAAAATGGAGAGTATATGCATAATTAATGACGGCAGTACATAAATTAATACCTATCGCGATTACAGTCACTAACAGATACGGAAGTGCTATTTTCAGTATAACTCAGAATCATTCCTTGTCAGTATATGTACATACGCCGTATGTTGAAAATTGTTACATTATATTATAATTGATATTTTAATGATGTCAACATATTTTTTACCTGATATATCACGTTTCAGCGTCGATTGCTTTACGTAGATAATTATTTTTTGTACTTCAATGGTCGAGTACACGAGCGTGATACGCAACCAAACGGAAATCTCCTGTCTCGAGATCGATTACATTTAGTTGGTTTTGCTAATGTGATTACTTAACTTTTTTACGACCTGTTGATCTCGAGCTACCTCACAATAAATTACGAATAAGCAGTCGAGCGCGTGGTGAGGAATTTGAACAGATTATTTTTTACCGCATCGCGCTCAATTGAGGGACGACTGCGTATCTTTAACTGCCAAACTAATGACACGCGTTACCTTTTATCAAGACATATCGTCTGTAAAGCACCTTTATAATTATCTATCACTTTCGTGCTACCATCTTCGCTGTTATCGGCGAAAGAAATTCCTTTTCTTTACGCGAATGAGTTCATTTAAATCTCAGACGTGTATGGAACAAGTGAAAAATAATTTCTTTTGTCGCGTGCAAAAGAAATTAGAGATATCGTTTTCGTTTCTCTGTAAACTCAATATGTATATTATGTTCAGTGATTAACGATGTGATTACTTATGACGACAGCATAAAAAAATAGAGATTTTTCAAACGTTTCGCAAACGCATGAAACGCGAATACGTATTAAGGGTTTGAAAGTGTTCGGATGAAATTCAAAAGAACAAAATAAGGAATATTTAAGGTCTTTTAGGTAATAGGCTTGTATTTTTTGTACAGTGTATTTCTTAAGAAATAAGAATGTGTATAAGTCAATTTTCATGAACAGGAGTCTCAGTATAAATTATAATATAATGCGAGAAAGAAACCCTGTACATAAAACTTGTCAAATTCGCGAGTTAAGTAAATAATGGCCGGTTATTCAGCACTTTTAATGATTAGAATGACGTTTGTAGCATACTGTCTTTCCATAACACGTTAAACTTCCCGTTAAACATGAAAATTTTTAAATAACTCTTGTAAAAAGAATATATAATTACTATAGGATGAATTATCCTTTATAAAATAAAGAAGTCTAGGTTTTTTGTAAATCTAAAATGACATGTGTTAGAATATATTTATTCTGTAAGTATATCTCAAGGAGTGTACTGAACCTTTGATAATGCATTATAAATATATGTACAATCGTGTAGATATAGTTAATATAAATGTAATTATTTCATGTAACAATTGCATATACGTTTGTGCACGACATTTTTTTACGTCGCGGTTGTGTTTGTTTCTGTGTATCGTTTCCTTACATAATATAAATTTGTTGAAAGAAGTTTCGAGAATCTGTAAAGGTGCCTTTTCATGCTGACGCTCGACGCTCATTTTCAGTGGCAAGAAGGTCGCATGACCACAATTGAAATTCATGAAAAGGAAAACAGCGTCAAAATTTCGGCGTCTTCGCGCTGCTTTGGCTTTGACGCTTGAAGTTGGAAAAATCCAACTTCTCTTTCTTGACGCTGGACATCATAGTGATGTCACGTGACGTCGCTCAACGCTGTTTTTCAGCGTCCCATGAATTGGCACCTTTAAGGTGCCTTTTCATGCTGACGCTCGACGCTCATTTTCAGCGGCAAGAAGGTCGCATGACCACAATTGACGCCGGCGTCAATTGAAATTCATGAAAAGGAAAACAGCGTCAAAATTTCGGCGTCTTCGCGCTGCTTTGGCTTTGACGCTTGAAGTTGGAAAAATCCAACTTCTCTTTCTTGACGCTGGCATCATAGTGATGTCACGTGACGTCGCTCAACGCTGTTTTTCAGCGTCCCATGAATTGGCACCTTAAAGGTGCGAATTCATGGGACGCTCGTTTCAGCGTATCGCGAGATCACGTGATTTCGATCTGACGCTAGCGTCAAGCAAAGAAAGCTGGATTTTCTCAGCTTTAAGCGTCAAAGCCAAAGCAGCGCGAAGACGCCGAAATTTTGACGCTGTTTTCCTTTTCATGAATTTCAATTGACGCCGGCGTCAATTGTGGTCATGCGACCTTCTTGCCGCTGAAAATGAGCGTCGAGCGTCAGCATGAAAAGGCACCTTAACGTTAGTTGGACCACGGATTCAGAAAGAAGAAGTTTGTCGAATCCCAATTTCAGCTCGTACAAGATTGCAGCTGACTTTGCGCTGGTTAGCATCTGGTGACAGTTTAGCATCTCATTCGTATGCATTTCGTATTGATTCGTATGTATTTGACCGGAAATGAATGTCCGGGAAAGAATCTACCATACGAAATCGTTTGTATTTCGTATGAAGACTTTTGAAGTGCAATTGGAAAGGTTTGTGAATCATTCGTTTAATTGTAATTAATTAATTATTTTTACACCATGCATTTAGCCGAAATAGATAAATTAATAAAAGTTTTTATACGGAATTGTTTGTATTTCGTATGAAGAGTTATGAAGTGTGATTAAAAAGGTTTGTGAGTCATCCAGATAATTTTAATTAAATAATATTTATAAACTCGGTAATTAGCCGAAATATAGATTTTTAGTTATTCATGTTAAAAGAAGAAGGCGCTAGTGTTCCCGAAGGTCCGTCTGCAATCAGAATTAATATAAACGTTTTAAACATTATTTTATAGTGAAATAAATAAATATACAGACCAATAAGCCTGTAATTATAAGCGATAGTTGCTAATTAAGTTTGTGACTCATATAATTCCATCTTGCAGAGGACCTACTTTTAAATTGAGCGCTTTTAAATGTATTATTATTATACTACCGATATCGATATATTATTAGTAATTTAATATTAAAGCTTGACAGAGTGACGTAAACTAATTCGCTCATAGTATAACAAAGTATTATGCGTTTAAATTCTCGAAAGCTAGCTTCTTTACTATATGCTCTCTCTTTATGTCGATCGATTCAGATAAAAATCTTTCTTTCTCTCGCGATATTCCTAGAGTAAAACTGTACAAAAACTCAACGAAAGTGGCGATATTTTTCACGGATCTGGTTCGAGTCTCGGCTCTTGGGGAAGGTACGCATGTAGAAAGAGTACGCCAACACAGTTTATCCTGCTAAATGGTTATTAATCTCTATAAGTTCTTTATTGTTTACACATAAATTATTAGTTATTTGTGCAAGCCGTGCTGGAAGATGAAAATTCACGGGTGCGGAGTTGACGCACGAGCCGAAGGCGAGCATACCCTATTTTATGTTGCAAGTGCGTGGAAAGTGGCCTATCACGCGCGTGTAGCGTGCGTAATAGGCCACTTTCCATGCACGTGTAACATAAAGAATATTTAAACGTTTCTTTTTTTTCGATGTCCTGTGAAATTGTACAATAGAGTTACAAATAAAGATAAAGCCACACTTTACGTATAATCTGATTCAGTCTTTGCTAATGTTACATAATAACGCGTAAACGTAGTAATTATTTGGTAAATTAATCGACATTTAGTAAATCCGGCATCATGTGAGCTATCACCTTGAATTCAGCATCTTTTGCTGGTTGAAAGCTCTCACATACGGCACGTACTGTATGCTCTCTATTAGTATCACACATTACATTTTCATATATTGATTGTACACCGATTTCTAAACGTGTGTATCTATGGAATTTTAATTTCACCGATGGACTCCTTCACGCTGGGGTCCAACGAGCTCAAGTTGAGATTGTTGGTCTGGTGCGAACTGGCAGAGTGTGCGAGATTACCGAAATTCGCCAATGGCGAGGGAAAGTGCGGTTTTGATGGTGAGCCCAGCAATTGTGGCCGTACTCCAGTACCTATTAGCTGCGCCAATTCTAACTGGGAGATGCATTTGACGACATCGAGCCACGACCTGCCTAGATAGTTGCCATCGGTGTGATGAGCTACTGTGATGAGAGTCTTGATGGTATCGATGTTCTTCACCTTCATTTCCGTAATTGGTGAATTAGCCGTCAACAAGGTGAATCTTGCCAAAGCTTGTACATAGGCATCGCGCTCGAGACTCATATGAAAGATGCAGGCGATACGAATGGCACATCTAAAATATATAACATATAAATAATATAAAGCACGAAAGGCACAGCCGTATAAATCTATTTTCCTTCGTTTCTCCGATTTCTTCTCACCTGATACCGTCCAAGCAGAGCGACGCGATCTCTGGATCGTCGCAGTATTGAAGTCCGACGCCGAACGCCGCGAGGAATGGCGTCCAGACCATTTTGAACATCGGCTGCATGTGTTCCAGATGCTTCGCCGTAGTGAATGATGCCTGAACATGACTGACAGATTCCATCAAATTCTTCGCCGCCGTAGAAATTACTTCCATTTCCATGTTCCATAACAATCGTCGTTTCTTTTCACTAGATATCAGCTGTTTGCCGGCGAGCCGGCTATTATTAGGGTTCGACTTCATCTTAATCTTGTTGCCAGCGATTTCATCGTAGATCCTATTGTTAATTATTACATAATATTAATAATAATAAAATGTAATAAGAAAAAATTAATAAAAATATACTAACAAAGATAAACTTAAATACAATAAAATTTTCTCAATATTAATAATTATATGTATGTAAAACATAATTTTTTAATTATAATTAACTTTAAAAATTGCTATACGTACTTAATGTATCGTTCTTTGGTTATTTTGTTCTTAACCTGCGGCGAGCGCAAATCGGTGGACAGCATTATAATTGAGAAGCCGAGAACGTAGGCTGTATCCGCGCTCGTGAAGAGGCCGTTGTTAGGGTTACACTCGCAATAGCGACTGGCAAACTTTTCGATTAGTCGGTCGATCTTCTGTGCCTCGCCGGGCAGCCGAAAGCCCTCCAGGAAATACTTGAGTGCGGTTACTAGATTGCGTTCGGCAAAGTTCATCTGATCGATGTAATGGTACATTACCTGTGCAAACGGTATAACAAAATTAGTCATTATCTTAATTAATTAACATAATTATCGCGCAATAATCATAACATGATTTAGAGTTGATCAACCATGGTCGCTATTTATGTCTATAATTAGTATAGTCTATTAATTTCAATTGTTTTCTCCTCGTCACCTGGTTATGATTATGGTCGCCTAGAAAGTCTCTAATGGCGGTCTTGTCGAGCCGCTCGTCCAGGTGCAGCCACCTGGCCACGTCCTCCGGCGAAGTACCGAGCAGTCCTTGCTCCAGCAAGTACTGCACACCCTTGCCGGGCTTCCGACTAAAGATCTCGATACCGGCCTCCCATACCTCCTTTTGTTGTTTCTGTACTTCATACTGCTCCGGCGAGTCCGGCACCTCCTTGTTGCCAGTCAGACTGGAGACTGGAGTTGGCCGACGAGAGGCTGCCAGCGCTGCCGTAACGCGGTAGCGGGATCTCCGGCGTCGTATCCGGTGGATGTGACAATAGTTGCTGATCCGCTGGCACGCTGGAATTCACGTAAAGATCCCGACTCCACTCCACCATGCATTTCAGAATAGACACGAGGCACTCGAGACCACGGATGCGCATGGATTTCTCCTGAAAGAGCAAGACACTAATATTACAAACAAAACTTTATATTGCCTGTTTCGAAGAACATTCTGTTCCAAATAATACATCTATCCGGTCATCCTCTTTCTTATAACGCACCTGATTTGGCGATGCACCTAGCTCCAGAGCTTGACGACCTTGAGCAATCTTAGAGAGATCATTGACGAGCTTCTCGAAGAGATTCGCTGCTGAGAGATCGCAATCGTAGTTAACGTAGATGTCGACGACGCTCTGGGCATCCGCACAGATCCTCGTAAGCGCATGTATGACCATCCACTTGTGCTCAAAAGAGCTGCTACGGGTCTCGAGGATGTTCATAAAGATCTCCTTGAAGAACACCTCAATCTGCATCTTGAGGTGCATCTTGAACGGGCGAGCAGCGCCAGGAACAGCGCTAACGACAGCTCGAACACTTCCGGCACCAAAGACACGCCATTCTTCGACAGCGCGACACACAAGTACTGTTTTAATGGCGATAACAAACATCTCGTTAGAGCGCAATATTGGACCGGCATTCTGCAAGATTCCCAGAAGTAACTGAAGCGACAAGATTTTGGAACGGAGCTCGTGCGATATTGGATCGGGAGTGTCGTCCGGCAGCGGTTTCATAGAGAGCTTGCAGAGAGCGCGAAACACCAGGACTGCATCATTTTGCAGCATATGGGTGAATTTTGCAGTTATCATGTTGTCATTCTCAGCGGCTGCCTCGTCACCGTTGTCCTCCGGACTGCCGTTCTCCAAACTGACTTCCTCTTCCAATGGCACCACGGATTTTACCACATCATCAAGAATACTCTTGACAATTGTTTGAGAATCAATGTTATCATTACTAGGAGCATTCTTTGGACTAACCTCGGCTTCAGTTTCGCCGTTTGCTATAACAGAACCCTCCTGCTGATGTTCCTCATCAAGTCTCACGATCTCTTCCTCCGCCTGAGTCTCCATTCGCGCGAAGATCACGTTGATCATCTGCGTGAGAGTCGCACGGGCTGTTGTTTGATTCACCAGGTTGCGCGACGCCAAGTAAACGTTGTAAACAGTACGAATTGTTTAATAACAGTACCTTACTCTCGTGTACCTCCACATGCTGGCTTGTCATTACAGTCAGCAGAGCTTTAATAATCTGCAGCTGCACACCCTCATTGATCTGTGGACCGGTGAAGCAACCGCAGATTGTCTCGACAATGCGCACAATCAGCAGCTTGTTAGGCTCCGTTGAATCAGACACATTGCCAGTGAGATGGCTATATGCGATTAACTTCTGCAGGCAGTCCAGTGCTGTGTCACCACAATCCGTAGTGACTAGCTCTGACATACTGATTCAAATGGCAAGAAGTACTTCTCAGCGGTAATGACATTTGAGTCGCTCAATTGGGCTGTGGCAGGGCGTTTGAGATAACCTCTTCACCCTGCACAGCTGGTACATCTTTGATCTCGTTACGGAGGTCCTCTGCAAGACGGAATTATGAGTCACAAACTTAATTAGCAACTATCGTTTATAATTACAGGCTTATTAGTCTGTATATTTATTTATTTCACTATAAAATAATTTTTAAAACGTTTAAGCCCCTTGCACAATAGGTATAGCTTTGTCGGCACCTTGTCGCTATCGCTATCGCTATCGCCTATTGTGCAAGGAGGTTTATATTAATTCTGATTGCAGACGGACCTTCGGGAACACTAGCGCCTTCTTCTTTTAACATGAATAACTAAAAATCTATATTTCGGCTAATTACCGAGTTTATAAATATTATTTAATTAAAATTATCTGGATGACTCACAAACCTTTTTAATCACACTTCATAACTCTTCATACGAAATACAAACGATTCCGTATAAAAACTTTTATTAATTTATCTATTTCGGCTAAATGCATGGTGTAAAAATAATTAATTAATTACAATTAAACGAATGATTCACAAACCTTTTCAATTGCACTTCAAAAGTCTTCATACGAAATACAAACGATTTCATATGGTAGATTCTTTCCCGGACATTCATTTCCGGTCAAATACATACGAATTTCGTATTGCATGCAATACAGCATCCAAAATCGTAAGGGAGACTTGCACTGCATTGTGGGAGGTCTTGAAAGATAAAGTTTTTCTGCAACCCACCGCTGACAATTGGCAACAGGTTGCTGACGAATTTCAGAAAATCTGTCAATTTCCAAACTGCATTGGATCTATAGATGGGAAGCACATTATCATTCAGGTACGTATCTGATACAACCATTTTTCATACATTTTTTAATAAATCTGACATTATTGTATTCTTGTTAATTGTAGGCACCACCGAATAGTGGCGCTCGTCCTGCTATAATTACAAAGGTAACCACAGCATCAATCTACTTGCTGTGAGTGATGCAAATTGTTGCTTCAGCATCGTGGGGGCATTGGAGTGGAAGGAAGGCGTAGCGATGCGGGTGTATTTGCTAGCAGTGACCTTGCTCGCCTATTGTATACGAAATCACTTCAACTGCCTCCGGACAGGCATTTGGATAATAGCGGATTCAAATTTCCATACGTCCTAGTAGGAGACGAAGCATTTCCGCTAACATCTTATATGATGCGGCCATACTCTCGAAATAGGAACTTAACTGTTACGAAGAAAATCTTTAATTATAGATTAAGTCGGGCGCGAAGAACTGTAGAATGTTCATTTGGGATACTAGCGGCAAGATGGCGAATTTTTCGTCGGCCAATTATCGCTCATATTTCAACGGCTAAATTAGCCGTTCAAGCTGCAACGGCTGTACATAATTTTCTAATGAAACACGAACTTCAATTGGAGCCAACGGAAAGAACTTATTCTGTTTTAAGTGGCAATGATCGAAATGTAACGTCGACCGGAATTGAAAATGTACGTAATTGCAGTGCGCGAAGGAACGTTGAGGCTATACGAATTAGAGACTCTTTTGCTACGTATTTTGAAACTTCGAACCCACTTGATTGGCAATGGAGAAAAGCTCTAAACAATGAGTATTAAATTTCTATCATGTATTATGTAAAAAGTGATCCCTCATGGAAAAACGCCCGTTGATTGTCGCGAAAATGCGTCGGATTAGTTGCTGCGAAATTTTGCGATTAACTCATTATTATAAGACAGAAACTCTACTTTTTTTTCTAAGAATTATAAATAAATACAAGATCGTACATCTCAATGTTTTGAACTTTACATACACATATATGTAATGGTAACAACAAAACATTCATTTTTTTAGACCCCAATATGAACTACTCATCAGGTTTTATTGAAATAGAAATAAATGTTTTATTTATTTATTATGTAATGTATAATGTATTGGTAGAAAGATAAAAAGGTAATGATAATAGTACAAAATATAATAGAATAATAATACGAAAAATTTATCGCCTTTGATGTTCAGCCTCCGCTAATTCTTCGTCTTCTGCCCTGTGAACGAGACGCAGCAGCTCTACTTGCATTTGCCTTCTTCGAAGATAACTCAATCTACGCAGGATATCTCCCAACTGCTCCAGGAAATTGTCCACTGCATCCTTCTTCGGCGCATTTTCGCGAAGTAACTGCTGCAATATGTTGTTATGCAGTGCCTGCACATCGGGATCGTGCTGCTGTCTTCCTGTAACACAAAAAATTCCATTTAATGCATTCAAAGTAATGAATTTTCCTACATTTTCATACATTGTTAAACAAAGCTGATTGTTCATGAAAAAAGTAACACAATTATAATATGAAGATGTATCAATTAATTATGAAAATCTATGAGACGTGTGTCGATTATCAATTATTCAAAATTAGCTCACTTTTTTTTTCTCGTGGTCTACAATTAGCCGAACTTCCTGCTCTTTCAGGATTGTCTGGCGTGCTACAAGTTATTGGAGAATACACATTACATTCCTCGAATTCCAAATCGTTCAGGATCTGTGCATTATCTTCATCACGACATATGTTCTGTGGTAGAGAGCTTGTTGTACTAAAATTGAACAGCAAAGATATGTAAAAAAGTGCACTTTTTTATATATTAAAGCCTATATATGGAGGGGTAAAAGCCATAGTGCAAGTAGTGTAAATAAAATTTTTAAAATATTGATTTGTGTACCTAGATGCAATCTGTGCAATATATAAATTGCATCTATGCATACAAGTCAATATTTAAAAAATTTTAACTTACACCACTATATAGCTTTTACCCCTCCATATAAGACAAGTTATTACGTACGGGGTTTCTTGTCCAGCCTCGTCTAGAAATTGCATCCTTGAATAGAAGCGGAATGTACTTTTCTGCGGATGTCCCGCTTCCGCACCCGATCCCCTGCGTACGTAACCTTTCATTTTTTTACGAGCTTTTGAATAGCAGTCCCTCAGGTATGTCCATCGAGATTTCATCCACGCTACATCTTTAAAACCTGAAAATCCCTAGTTTAAATTACGAATTCAGAGGCGGAATTCTGTAAATCCTTAACGAGTTTCGATATTATTGCGCAGCTTTTTAACATATATAATACCTGCGCATATATAATACTAAAACTGTCGGAGTTATAGAATCCCGCTACAGCTCGCTTACACGAATACAAACGTACATTAGCCCATTTGCGAGTGCAGATTAAATATACATTTATGAGTACATAAAACAAAGTAAAATGATTATATATATTACCAAGATTATTAAAGACTTCATCCCACAATTCTCCTCGTACACAGGAGCTTCGCTTTTGAACTGGCAACTTTTGATTCCATAGACCTGGGGACCTATTATGGACTTGTTCGGAATGGATTCCGATCGGAATTGTTCAGTTATTTCCTAGATTTCTATTGTCTTTTCTAGGGAAAACGGAATAATTCCGATCGGAATCCATTCCGAACAAGTCTATAATACGTGCCCTGGTCTCTGCTCTACGGCATCGATGAGCATCTTGTCCATGATGTCTGCCGAGTATGAAGTAAACTCATTGCTACTCTCTGATGGTAGTGCGTCTCTCTGCGTACTTTCTCCTACTTCCTTCAATCCTGTTTAGACATAAATTATATACTTATTAAATATATTTAATTTTTGCAAACAAATGTTGAAAGATATTTGCTTGCAAATAAAATTACTCATTGTAGCACGCCCCTTCTCGTCGACAACGAGGACATGAATACTTTCATCATAGCTTTTGAAGCACTTATGGGCTTGAATCTCCGCACAGGATCCGTACATTATCTGCCCACAGTAACCGCATTTTACAGCCTGCAAATATAAACACATGTAACTACATGAATCGCATAATATTTGATATGTTGTTCGTATTGAAAATATCTATGTGCTGAAAATCATGCGGTGAAAACCATATGAAAACAATGTGGTAAAACCACATTGTGAAAAAAATCCACATATATGCGTTCAATAATATAAAAAAAGTATTACTACCATGTGGTTTGTCGACATGTCCACAGATTTTGTCAATAGAGGTGTCAATTTCAGGTTTTCTTTGGTAAACAAACAAAACTATAATCATATAACCTATATTTAAAATTATTATTACCGGCCCTTTTTCATGATTGTTGGTACTCATCTTGTAGAATTTTAGCTTGTTGTTATAACGTACGAAATCCTTTTAAAATGCACAGCACGCACACCACGTGAATTGGAACAATTCGGAGATGATATTTTTCCAATACAACGGCGTTTTAAACCTTGCGCGGGCAGAAACACCCGCCCGATCCGTCCAGAATTGAGGAAATATACGCGTTCCGATCGGAAGGAATAGCGGGATCAAGAATTCACTAGAATTTCCTAGCAGAATCCGATCCGTCATTCCGATCCGTGCTTATGGAGGATTCACACTGCGTCCGATGTTCGACGTACGACGATCCGACATCCAATAGGAAATTTTTGTCTCTAATAATAAATTCTGTTATTGGATGTCGGATCGTCGTACGTCGAACATCGGACGTGATCGGACGCAATGTGAATCCTCCATTAATGGGACTGCACCCTTCGCGATCATGGAGCACATTTTGAGCGGAAAAGTAAAACGGAGAATTATAAAATATTAATTTTTAACGGTATTTATTGATTAAAATGCTTGTATTTAATAGATAAGCTGAAAAGATAAGCATATTAATAAAAATTGCAATGAATTAAGTGAACACAATTTTAAGAAATGAATACAAATGTCTATTTGTCACTATACTGTTCCGCTTTTCCGCGCAAATTGTGCTCCATGTAATATAAGGAGAAACAAGCTCGCGGAACGAACGCGTTAAAATCCGTTGTCAACGCGGATACAGTATACTCCATCAAATTTCGGAGCTGTCTAATCACATTGAAAAGGAAAGCTTTTACATACTTCGATTACTTTATTATTTTATAAAAGTGGCAGTATAATATATTATAGATCCAAACATCATGTTGATGGTTATTATGAAGTATCTTATGCAAGCCAGGGTACATACATACACGATAATAGCGGATTCCGCTTTTCCGTTCAAACGTGCGGTCTCAAGTCGCGGAAACGCGGAATCGAGTTACTATTCTGTTCCGCGTTTCCGCGTTTCCGCATTTCCGCGCTCCATGTAATGAGCTCCGGTAACTTAGCCGGTCAACTTCGACTTTATTAATTTTCATATTTTTTTATCGTTTGTTGGTCGTTTGTTGGTGATTGTTGGCCTAATTACAACGTTTGTTGGTTCTTAATTTTTTTTTAAATTTGAAAAAAAAAATTAGCATTAAGTTAGCCGGAAAAATTTTATTTTTAATTTCAAAAAAGCCTAATCGATGCGTAATCGTTTGCTGATGATTGTTGGTTTAATTTTAGCGTTTGTTGGTTTATTATTAGTCTTAAAAACGAAAAAAAACGAAAAATTATCTCACATATTAAAGTAATCGAAGATTGGCAGATAATTTGTAAGAATAGTTCTTGCTAAGAAGTGGAATATATAGACCTGAGATACATATAGTACTTATTTATTGTAAAAGACATGAACATTAGGATCTATATGAAAATTGTATGAAATAATAAGGTTCTTAAAAAAAAATGACGTTTTGTTACTTCAAACAAATCTATAATTTTTACAGTAAAACACTTTCCACAAGTGAGAAACGGAAGCATACATTGGAGAAGTAGGTTTTTTTTCAAGAAAATTCTACTAGGAAACGTATATTCACGTATGAATACGACAATTCTCTTCAATTTTATGTAAATTCAATCAGGTTGAAGCTTATATTCTTATAAAATAATATATATTCTTAATGATCACATAAATAATCTTTATTTATAAAAATACAACTTATTTAAATTTCAGTTCTTTAAACGCAAACATAATGCGCATATCATGAAACACTGTATCATGTTTTTAAGTGATCACATTTAGGTATGTATGATATACTTTATTCTATCATTTTTTTTAGCACATATGGTAAGTTTGACATTTATTTTATACGTACTTTGACAATTAAGCCCCTTGCACAATGCTAGGCAACAGGCAATAGGAACAGGGAATAGAAATCAGAAATCATGTATAAATGCAGAATAAACAGTGACACAGGCAATAGACACAGAGTTTCCATCACGTTGGAAATTCTGTGCCTATTGCCTGTTGCCAACCAATCATAGCACTCGAATTTTTTAGGTTGTAATTAACGATTTTTTGGTTATTTCCTGTTCCTATTGCCTGTTGCCTGGCATTGTGCAAGGGGCTTTAGGCACCTCTATGAAGTTGGCCGGACAACTTCAATGTATCGAACTTTCATTAATTGGAATCGATTGGTGGTCGTTTGGTGGTCTTTGGTAGTCTAGTCCGATCGTTTGGTGGTTAGTCGTTTTCCTGTAAAATAAAAATAAAATTTCCGGTGTGAATTTAGCCGGACAATTTTTATTTTTCAACCAATTTAATTTTTTTATAGCTCATTCGACGCGGAATCGTTTGGTGGTCACGAATATCACCGGTAAAACGTTTGGTGGTCAACCGTTTTCCCAGAAAATAGAAAAAACCGTATGCACATAATGCCGTATTCGGTACAATTGTATTTATCACCCAAATTGACTTTGATAGGGCTCAATCGACGCAGAATCGTTTGGTGGTCACGAATATCGTCATTAAAACGTTTGGTGGTCAATGGTTTTCCTAAGAAATAGAAAAAACCGTACTCTCACGCCATTGGTCGCATGACTCCGTGACGTTAGCTCGGTAATTTGATGGATAAACATTATTTATCAATCAAATTGACTTTGATAGGGCTCAATCGACGCGGAATCGTTTGGTGGTCACGAATATTGTCATTAAAACGTTTGGTGGTCAACCGTTTTTCTAAGAAATAGAAAAAACCGTACTCTCACGCCATTGGTCGCATGACTCCGTGACGTTAGCTCGATAATTTGATGGATAAACATTATTTATCAATCAAATTGACTTTCATACGGCTCAATCGACGCGGAATCGTTTGGTGGTCACGAATATAATCAGTAAAACGTTTGGTGGTCAACCGTTTTCCCAGAAAAAAGGAAAAACCGTATGCTCACGCCATTGGTCGTATGACTCTGTGCTATTAGTCAGAAAAATTGTATTTGGCACCCAAATTGACTTTGATAGGGCTCAATCGACGCGGAATCGTTTGGTGGTCACGAATATTGTCATTAAAACGTTTGGTGGTCAACCGTTTTTCTAAGAAATAGAAAAAACCGTACTCTCACGCCATTGGTCGCATGACTCCGTGACGTTAGCTCGATAATTTGATGGATAAACATTATTTATCAATCAAATTGACTTTCATACGGCTCAATCGACGCGGAATCGTTTGGTGGTCACGAATATAATCAGTAAAACGTTTGGTGGTCAACCGTTTTCCCAGAAAAAAGGAAAAACCGTATGCTCACGCCATTGGTCGTATGACTCTGTGCTATTAGTCAGAAAAATTGTATTTGGCACCCAAATTGACTTTGATAGGGCTCAATCGACGCGGAATCGTTTGGTGGTCACGAATATTGTCATTAAAACGTTTGGTGGTCAACCGTTTTCCTAAGAAATAGAAAAAAACCGTACTTTCACGCCATTGGTCGCATGACTCCGTGACGTTAGCTCGGTAATTTGATGAATAAACATTATTTATCAATCAAATTGACTTCCATACGGCTCAATCGACGCGGAATCGTTTGGTGGTCACGAATATAATCAGTAAAACGTTTGGTGGTCAACCGTTTTTTTCCAGAAAAAAGGAAAAACCGTATGCTCACGCCATTGGTCGTATGACTCTGTGCTATTAGTCAGAAAAATTGTATTTGGCACCCAAATTGACTTTGATAGGGCTCAATCGACGCGGAATTGTTTGGTGGTCACGAATATTGTCATTAAAACGTTTGGTGGTCTACCGTTTTTCTAAGAAATAAAAAAAACCGTACTCTCACGCCATTGGTCGCATGACTCCGTGACGTTAGCTCGGTAATTTGATGAATAAACATTATTTATCAATCAAATTGACTTCCATACGGCTCAATCGACGCGGAATCGTTTGGTGGTCACGAATATAATCAGTAAAACATTTGGTGGTCAACCGTTTTCCCAGAAAAAAGAAAAAACCGTATGCTCACGCCATATTGGTCGTATGACCCTGTGCTATTAGTCAGAAAAATTGTATTTGTCACCCAAATTGACTTTGATAGGGCTCAATCGACGCGGAATCGTTTGGTGGTCACGAATATTGTCATTAAAACGTTTGGTGGTCAACCGTTTTTCTAAGAAATAGAAAAAACCGTACTCTCACGCCATTGGTCGCATGACTCCGTGACGTTAGCTCGATAATTTGATGGATAAACATTATTTATCAATCAAATTGACTTTCATACGGCTCAATCGACGCGGAATCGTTTGGTGGTCACGAATATAATCAGTAAAACGTTTGGTGGTCAACCGTTTTCCCAGAAAAAAGGAAAAACCGTATGCTCACGCCATTGGTCGTATGACTCTGTGCTATTAGTCAGAAAAATTGTATTTGTCACCCAAATTGACTTTGATAGGGCTCAATCGACGCGGAATCGTTTGGTGGTCACGAATATTGTCATTAAAACGTTTGGTGGTCAACCGTTTTTCTAAGAAATAGAAAAAACCGTACTCTCACGCCATTGGTCGCATGACTCCGTGACGTTAGCTCGATAATTTGATGGATAAACATTATTTATCAATCAAATTGACTTTCATACGGCTCAATCGACGCGGAATCGTTTGGTGGTCACGAATATAATCAGTAAAACGTTTGGTGGTCAACCGTTTTCCCAGAAAAAAGGAAAAACCGTATGCTCACGCCATTGGTCGTATGACTCTGTGCTATTAGTCAGAAAAATTGTATTTGTCACCCAAATTGACTTTGATAGGGCTCAATCGACGCGGAATCGTTTGGTGATTACGAATATTGTCATTAAAACATTTGGTGGTTAATCGTTTTCCTAAGAAATAGATAAAACCGTACTCTCACGCCATTGGTCGTATGACTTCGTGACGTTAGCTCGGTAATTTGATGGATAAACATTATTTATCAATCAAATTGACTTTCATACGGCTCAATCGACGCGGAATCGTGAGTCATACGACCAATGGCGTGAGCATACGGTTTTTCCTTTTTTCTGGGAAAACGGTTGACCACCAAACGTTTTACTGATTATATTCGCGACCACCAAACGATTCCGCGTCGATTAAGCCGTATGAAAGTCAATTTGATTGATAAATAATGTTTATCCATCAAATTACCGAGCTAACGTCACGAAGTCATATGACCAATGGCGTGAGAGTATGGTTTTATCTATTTCTTAGGAAAACGATTGACCACCAAACGTTTTAATGACAATATTCGTGACCACCAAACGATTCCGCGTCGATTGAGCCCTATCAAAGTCAATTTGGGTGCCAAATACAATTTTTCTGACTAATAGCACAGAGTCATACGACCAATGGCGTGAGCATACGGTTTTTCCTTTTTTCTGGGAAAACGGTTGACTACCAAACGTTTTACTGATTATATTCGTGACCACCAAACGATTCCGCGTCGATTGAGCCGTATGGAAGTCAATTTGATTGATAAATAATGTTTATTCATCAAATTACCGAGCTAACGTCACGGAGTCATGCGACCAATGGCGTGAGAGTACGGTTTTTTCTATTTCTTAGGAAAACGATTGACCACCAAACGTTTTAATGACAATATTCGTGACCACCAAACGATTCCGCGTCGATTGAGCCCTATCAAAGTCAATTTGGGTGCCAAATACAATTTTTCTGACTAATAGCACAGAGTCATACGACCAATGGCGTGAGCATACGGTTTTTCCTTTTTTCTGGAAAAACGGTTGACCACCAAACGTTTTACTGATTATATTCGTGACCACCAAACGATTCCGCGTCGATTGAGCCGTATGGAAGTCAATTTGATTGATAAATAATGTTTATTCATCAAATTACCGAGCTAACGTCACGGAGTCATGCGACCAATGGCGTGAAAGTACGGTTTTTTCTATTTCTTAGGAAAACGGTTGACCACCAAACGTTTTAATGACAATATTCGTGACCACCAAACGATTCCGCGTCGATTGAGCCCTATCAAAGTCAATTTGGGTGACAAATACAATTTTTCTGACTAATAGCACAGAGTCATACGACCAATGGCGTGAGCATACGGTTTTTCCTTTTTTCTGGGAAAACGGTTGACCACCAAACGTTTTACTGATTATATTCGTGACCACCAAACGATTCCGCGTCGATTGAGCCGTATGAAAGTCAATTTGATTGATAAATAATGTTTATTCATCAAATTACCGAGCTAACGTCACGGAGTCATGCGACCAATGGCGTGAGAGTACGGTTTTTTCTATTTCTTAGGAAAACCATTGACCACCAAACGTTTTAATGACGATATTCGTGACCACCAAACGATTCTGCGTCGATTGAGCCCTATCAAAGTCAATTTGGGTGATAAATACAATTGTTCCGAATACGGCATTATGCGCATACGGTTTTTTCTATTTTCTGGGAAAACGGTTGACCACCAAACGTTTTACCGGTGATATTCGTGACCACCAAACGATTCCGCGTCGAATGAGCTATAAAAAAGTTAAATTGGTTGAAAAATAAAAATTGTCCGGCTAACTTCACACCGGAAATTTTATTTTTATTTTACAGGAAAACGACTAACCACCAAACGATCGGACTAGACTACCAAAGACCACCAAACGACCACCAATCGATTCCAATTAATGAAAGTTCGATACGTTGAAGTTGTCCGGCCAACTTCATAGAGGTGCTTTAGGCGTCTTGAATGAAGAGTTCATGGGAAGAAAATGATAAATTCATAATTAATCCATTTTAAGCACAATTTTATGTTTAAAAGTAGAACTTATAAACTTATACACCATGTTTCTTGATCTTTTCGCGATTTTCTGCCGATGTTAAGGTCCGTATTCATATGGCAGTTTTATAGATGTTAGCCTTAAATTGATAGAAATAAAGCTTAAGTCGTAGGCAAATAAACCAATCTTCGATTACTTTAATATTTGAGATAATTTTTCGTTTTTTTTCGTTTTTAAGACTAATAATAAACCAACAAACGCTAAAATTAGACCAACAATCATCAGCATACGATTACGCATCGATTAGGCTTTTTTGAAATTAAAAATAAAATTTTTCCGGCTAACTTAATGCTAATTTTTCTTTTTAAATTTAAAAAAAAATTAAGAACCAACAAACGTTGTAATTAAGCCAACAATCACCAACAAACGACCAACAAACGATAAAGAATATGAAAATTAATAAAGTCGAAGTTGACCGGCTAAGTTACCGGAGCTCATGTAATGGCACCCTCAGATTTTCAAAAGATGATCGTCCAAACATGGCAGGTTGGCATGGAATTTTTGTGATCGAAAATTGGCAATCCTGCTTAACGTGAGACTTTTCACCACCAATCACGAAGAACTTCACGCTTCACGTTATTGAGGCAATCTCAGGCAATCTGTCGTCTTTCATTTTCTTTTCCTCGTGTGGTTAGCTCCGTTTTGGAGTCGGTGAGATATTATATTTCTTTATCCATTATTATCTACCGACATCGTAATATACATTAAATGTTTTCTTGCATGCTGCGTTTCTTACAACTATTCCGGATACGTTAATTTATGTATTTCCAGCATTTGTTTATGTGAACTTAATTTAATTTGCAGGTTAAAATGGGACGCCGACCAGCGAGGTGGTACGTAATGCGATTTTTAATTCGTCGCCCTTATAAATTATATATATATATATATACCTTGTCAGCAAGTTTTGTAAAATCTTTTTCCGTCCACCATATGGTATTTCGATACGAAAAATTTTTACGTTATATCCCATATGTCGTTTTCCATGTCTTATGGAGTTTGATTTTTTACTTAGGCATATTTCAGATTCAAATTTGCAATTACGTTATTTTGCGCAACATCATAACGATAAAAACGCATTGTAATTCTGTTTTAATATTACACATAATAACAATACAAATTTAATATTGAAATTTAAATGTTGAAAGATATTAAAATACATAACAGTATTACTACATTTTGAGAATCTTTTCTTTTTAGTTATCGGTATTGTAAAAATAAGCCGTACCCGAAATCCAGATTCTGTCGCGGTGTGCCAGACCCGAAGATCCGCATTTTTGATCTTGGAAAAAAGAAAGCTTCCGTTGAGGACTTTCCATTGTGCGTGCACTTGGTGTCGGATGAATATGAACAGCTAAGTTCCGAGGCTTTGGAAGCCGGACGTATTTGTGCTAACAAATACATGGTGAAGAACGCTGGAAAAGATCAATTTCATATTCGTATGAGACTCCATCCCTTCCATGTTATCCGCATCAACAAAATGTTATCGTGTGCTGGAGCTGATAGGTATGTAACTGGGCGTGACATAAGATAATAAAACTTATTTCTTTTTTACAAGTATACTACACTTGAAATTTTTCATGTAACTTTGGTTCTTATTCTATAGTCTAATAAATTATCACCGAAAAATTATGCGATTTGTTTTCAGGCTTCAGACTGGAATGAGAGGTGCCTTTGGCAAACCTCAGGGTACTGTGGCCAGAGTACACATTGGTCAGCCCATTATGAGCGTGCGTTCTTCCGATCGACACAAGGCGGCTGTCATTGAAGCTCTGCGACGTGCCAAGTTCAAGTTCCCTGGTCGTCAAAAGATTTATGTATCGAAGAAATGGGGCTTCACGAAGTACGATCGTACTGAGTATGAGGAACTGAAAGTCGCAGGCCGCCTTGCCCCAGATGGCTGCAATGTTAAGTATCTACCCGAGCATGGACCGCTCGAAGAATGGAAGAAATTCAGGAAGGTACTTGCTACAGCTTAAATAAACATTGGACATTTTGGACATTGAATTGAATAAAATGTATCAGAAAAAAAACAAAGTGTATATTATCTTCTAAAAAACCCTAGAACAATCTGAGTAGAATGTAACATCCAGAATTATTTATTTTTGAAAGTTTGAGTTAATATCAATTCTTACTTAAAAAATATATATATTAAATTAGCATGGTTTTATTGAAAAAAAAATTATGTGAAAAAAACGAATATAAAAGATGTAAATACTTATCTCAAAGAGGTTTTAAGTGAATGACAGGTTTGACAATCAATTTGAGATTTATGTGTATCACCATGCTACAGATTTACTATCTAATGTCCAGCTCATATATCTAGTTAAGGCTCGAGCCTTAAATATAGTTACTGTCTATGAAATAAAAATCGGTAAACGCCGAATGGAAGCACTTTTATTACCTATCAATTCATATGTAAAATGAATTTAATAATTACACTTTACTGTTCTAAAAAATGCGATATTATATAACATTTCCTTTTTACAAAGTACTGTCCCAGTCTTCACAATTTGATAAATTGTATGTACATACATATATACGCGTTCTACTCGAGATTCTAACAATTATAGTATAAGAATTTGTAAGAAATGCAGTTTTTCGCATCTTACTTGTTCATGCTAGGACCTGAACAGAATCTGACTTGTAATTTTAAGACAGTGTTTTATGCTTTAAATCTTTGATTTTAATAACGCACAATGCTATCTTGTATCTCAAGTCTTACAAATATATTGACACTTCGTACACACGTTTAAAACGTGACGCAAGGCAGTATTGTGCATTACTAAAAAGATTTAAAACAAAACATTGTCTTAACATTAGAAGTTAGCTATTCTGCCCTCAGGCCCTTAAGTTGCATAATAAAACATTGTATACTATTAGGGGCTTTCCATTTAGTTACGCAATTTAATTCTTTACGTCTACTTTCGCAAGAGTATTCTTCCGACCAGTACCTTGAAAAATAGAGGAAACAAATCTAATCTTAAATCCTATTTGTTAAATTATACATAAATTTAGTTTTACAAAAATAAATACTATAGGTATATTCTCAATGTAGTTGCGCGCGCGCGCGTGTGTGAACACAAATATATCTACAATATAACTAATATTATATAGACCAACTTATATTCTACATTTATATTCACAAATTATAATGGCTTTTCATTTATCGTATTGCACTCGTCGTCTTCAGCTAACGTATATCTCTCCCACTGCATCACTCCATCGCTCTTTTTCTTTTTTTCCCTCGTTAAAAGTCACATAAATGGAAAGTACTTACGCTGGGCTAATCAAAATGCATGCTTTAGTGAGTTACATTTGAGAAATTGTGAGAAATTCAGTATAGTTGTAATTCAAAGTCTTTGAATAAATGAATGAATTGTACTTCCAATTTAATATAAACCATTTCGTAAACGATACCTGATGAAAGAAGAATGAATATCGTGCAAAGATATATTCACGGCCTCTTTCTAGTGCGAGTGACAGGTAATGTCTGCGTCATTTTCGTTTCCTGTCGTTTGAATCTCGTCGTCAATGTCAATATCGCATATTCTATGGGAATGTACATCTAAAGCTTCAGTGCTCGTTGCTGCATCTAATAATGGCGATAACTTCTCCGCTTCGCTATCTTCGTCTTGGCCTTGTCCCTTTATTAAAAATGATGTCTAGTAAACGCGAAATTTTTTTGGTTGAGTTGGTCGTAATTAATCACATTTTTGAAATCGTAACTTAAAAATGAACAGCGATTTCCTAACCAGACTTCTCCCACCCAGTCCAAATTGTTGGTGCGAAGTTGCCTTACTCTACTTTTTTTTTAATCCATAAAAATAGCATACCTCGTATAAAGAAGCTGGTTGTTTCTCATTAACCAATCTCAATGTGTCGCGTGTTCTTAAACCAGATTTATCGCGCGTATGTACCGATTTGGTGCGCATAGCTGGAGATCTATTATGCAACTCCTTTTGAGAACCAGAGTGTTCGTCCCTGGCTAGTAATACGGACATACGAAATTCGGGAGTCGGACAAGCGGTACCGCTAGACCTGGCCGACATATCAGTTTCTTTGGCGGATATGTGTTTTGAGACCGGGGTACGTTCGGTCGAGCTGCAAATGGGCACGTTTTTCATGTAGATTATTCCACGTATGTTATTTACGTAGTGATTATAAGGACATATGGATACGAGACGAACCGATTTAAAGTTTCAGCGGCTTGAATGGCACTCGCCGTATCTGTATCGGGAGTATCGGGTGATTCTGGTGCAATAATGACAGTTCGTGGAGTGTAAGGTCCATTTAAAGCTTCTATCAGAGACACTGCTTCGTAGCCCGATGGGATATTCTCGCAACTTCCCTGGAATAATAATTTCAATGTGTATCGGTCACATAGTACTCAGTGAAGCAACAACAAATAAGAAACACGTAGAGATTGCGTTAATTCAGAAATACTATCACGAAATACATTCAAAGTAATAAAAAAAAAAAAAAAATGATAAAACGTGCAAGTAATCTGACTATTATTTCACTACTCTCACCTCTGGCAATGGTGGATTAGATATAATTGTCCCGGTCGCTTTCTGAAGAGCTTTAATCTGCAAGAGCGCCCTGAACGGTGCGCGACATATCGGACAGTTGTTTGCTTGATATCTCAACGAATCGGCGCAGGAGTTGCACAGGCACAAGTGTCTGCACGGCAAAATTAACGTGTCGCGTACTTCGCTCATGCAAATAACACATTCGGAGCCATTGTCCTCGGTATCCTCATCGCTGCCTTGTTGCTATATGAAAAAAGAAAGTAAAGCTGAAGCTCCGAAATCTCAGTCTCGATTTTCTTGAAACTTTGTGAAAGTACCTCAAATTTTTTTACACGAATAGAATCAAGTCGAAATAGAGGGATAAATATCTAAATCGTAAGCGTGAGATGATTTATTTTCCTTCTTATTTCCTATTATTTATTTTTCCTTCTTGCAAAGATAAAAAATTATATATTATAATTATATATTTAAATTTTATATATGCCAAATATTCGTTTAGGAGCATCTAAAATACTGTCACTAAATTTCACGAAAAGAGGAAGATACTTCTTCTGATTTTATCTGGAAGCGCATACATACTTACAAGGGGATAACCAATCCTTGACATTTTGCTAAACTTATAATAAATGTTACAGTACACTCCATTCACCAATACAAGGTACAGTAACTCTGTCTAATGTGCAATATTTTATGAAATATTAATGTTAAAAATATTGTTTTTATATCAATGATAAAAAAACCGTGCTTATGCAAAGAAGTTGCATTCATAAAATGCGCTTGGTGCAAATTAGTAATGTATTTTAAATGTTTCAATGATAGATGACATTCAAAAACGTGTACACATTCTGACTATATTATTGATAGCGCACAAGTTGAAAGTTCCGACACCGAAGATTAGTTGTCATGTAATGTATTTTTGTTAATTGTGATGTACTTATTTATAATGTCCCCTTATAATTCTATTTTTCTTATTTATAATACATAATTATAGTACATAAATTTTTTTTACAGAATTTTAAAACAATTACGCACACGAAAAATTTTAAACATTATTATTTCACGAACTATTACGCATTGAGCAGAGTTACTATACCTTGTATTAGTGAAAGGGTAACTATACTGTAACATATTAAAAAGTAAAATTCAAGAGGTCAACGGTTGGTTGTCCCCTTATTAGAATAATCTACTCAAATATTATTGTATACATTCTCATACTTTTGCATTTTCAGTATTCTTATTCTCAATTCCATATATCTCCTGTACTAAATAGCAAAGGCCGTCCACATAAAGCTTCTGTTTAAGTGCTTTTAATACGTATGTCCCATCAGAATGTTTTTCAACCACGGCTATGGTTGTATGAGATTGTTTTAGATCGTCCGATCCTTCCTCTGCTACACAATGTATAGCTATTGGAATAATCTACAAATTAGAAAAAAAATGTTTCATTCTTCTTGAAAACATCAATCTTACTAAAGACAATATATGTATATATGTCGTAAATACTTCTCTATCTGCATTGTATATTAAATCTTCTTCAGTGTACAATGTTGGATCGAATATGTGCGACGTTTGTGAGAACAATTGGTTTGCTCCTTTTTTATAATGATATGTTTCAGAGTTCATAGATGGATCCCGTGGTATATATCTAGAGTCAATAAAAAAAATAATTTGTTTACCAAACATTTTCTGTGCAGCAATGTCCCTTACATTTACAATGTACATACGCAACTCCTTTCGTTGAAACTTCTTCTGTACAAAAGTAATAAATCGTTATCGCACATCTCACGTCGCAGTCGAACACAAATTCAATGTTAAAACGGTTGGGTTTCTTGTCAATATCACTGTCGCCATAGTGCTTGACACTGTGGTAATGCGAGGACGTCGACGTTTGGTCCATATTACGAACCAGCCTCAGAGACTCCTTGCGTATGTTCACTAAGCTCTTTAATGTCTTTGTAGGATCGTTGGCTTGTGGCGGAGGATATGGAAACTGAAACAAGAATGAAATGTGATTAATAGCTCTTTACAACAAAGAGTAAATGAAAGCTATAGCTCAACATATATACGTCTACATTTAAATAGATCCTTTGTACAAGAAAATTTTTTTACATATAAAAAAACTAATTGTACAACGTTCATACAGGAGTTGGTCGGCTGCCTAAGAAATTCAGATCTGCATTCTCTCCAAAGAGATACGCCTCAGGCTGAGGCGTGTCAAATCGCTCACCGCCCATTATGAAATGACTGCCAAAGTAGGACCCTGTCGGGAGTAATTCATGTATTAATGAAGTGACAGAAGGGACGTTATGCATTACTCTGTAAATGCGATTTTGAAGTCATATACCGGATCGTGGAGGATATTTATACGCGTGGTTCGAAGTGATATCAACCTCCTCGACTCCAGCGTTCTGCCTACTTGTCAACGATCCCATCTTGTTTAGCAATCACAACACGCGGTCAAATGGCAAACCGTATTTGTCTTACGTTCGATAACGAACAGTGGGTGTACGCATATATTCGTAAAAATCCACCGCTAAGCGATCGAAAACTACTGGGATTTGTCACATTGATTTGCGTAAAATTAATTTGACTTTGTCGGTTTGTTGTTAAAAAAAGTAGAAAATAAAAAACAATGCGCGAAAGGAAGGTTTTGCGAAAGCAAGCATGAGGTTGTTTTATGAATCACTAGAGTATGTATGTATGTATGTATGTATGTATGTATGTATGTATGTATTACACGGACACGGTCGTGAATCGACCGTGTACACGGAATTCCTATAGCCACAGTATATACAGTAGCGCAACTCTCCCGATTTCAGCGTGGATGAAAATGAACTGCACATGCGCGTGCGAAGTATGTAACCAATCAGAGCACCGATAATCTGTCTCACTTCCTCTCACTGTTATAAGTCTCTCTCTCTCTCTTTCTAATTTATCGTTGCGTGTCAGACGCGCGCGTTTTAATTGGGATAATGTATGGAGACGCATGTTTGACGTGCGTTATGACGCGCAGAAACGCATGCATAAACAACAAGGGTTACATTTGAGATAGAAATAAAACATAATGTACAACCAGACGCGCGCTATATATTTATTTATTGGCACTATATATTTTTTAATTATATACATATATGTATATATATAGGTTAGGTATATACAAAATACAGATAAATTTTAATAATTTGTATAGCAATTGTACAAATGTGCCATATTACTTCTTCGTGTTATACACAAGTTGTATAACACAAATTAATAAATTATTTATGCTATCAATATTTAAACGATCACAAAATATCAAGGAAATATTAAGAAAATTATATAATACAACTTGTAACTTAATTTTATCTAAAATATAAGTAGAAAGGGCTGTAAGGGTCACAACGCGGATCACGGTGCGTTCAGATATAAATGTGATTTATTCCTCGATTTACAAAAATCCAAACGTTTCGGCTCCTGTCTGAGCCATCCTCAGTGGTATAATATTAACATCAAAAATATATATTTTTCCTTAACATGGTGAGTTTACTGTTTCAATTTGACAGAAACTTAGTGAGACTAAAAGGTCCAAATCAGTTAGTCTGGAGAAAAAATACATCGCAGTCAAACCGAATAATAAGAAAATAAGGCAAAGAAAATGATCTGTGACGAGATCCCATCGACACGACGCACAACGAAAAACATTCTGAATGATCTCGTCTTACAGATCGCTCTGCACAGATCATTTTCTTTGCCTTATTTTCTTATTATTTGGTTTGACTGCGATGTATTTTTTCTCCAAACTAACTGATTTGGACCTTTTAGTCTCACTAAGTTTCTGTCAAATTGAAACAGTAAACTTACCATGTTAAGGGAGAATATATATTTTTGATGTTAATATTATACCACTGAGGATGGCTCAGACAGGAGCCAAAACGTTTGGATTTTTGTAAATCGAGAAATAAATCACATTTATATCTGAACGCACCGTGATCCGCGTTGTGACCCTTACAGCCCTTTCTACTTATATTTTAGATAAAATTAAGTTACAAGTTGTATTATATAATTTTCTTAATATTTCCTTGATATTTCCTTTTGTGACCGTTTAAATATTGATAGCATAAATAATTTATTGATTTGTGTTATACAACTCGTGTATAACACGAAGAAGTAATATGGCACATTTGTACAATTGCTATACAAATTATTAAAATTTATCTGTATTTTGTACATACCTAACCTATATATATATATAATTAAAAAATATATAGTGCCAATAAATAAATATATAGCGCGCGTCTGGTTGTACATTATGTTTTATTTCTATCTCAAATATAACCCTTGTTGTTTATGCATGCGTTTCTGCGCGTTATAACGCACGTCAAACATGCGTCTCCATACATTATCCCAATCAAAACGCGCGCGTCTGACACGCAACGATAAATTAGAAATTAGACTTATAACAGTGAGAGGAAGTGAGACAGATTATCGGGTGCTCTGATTGGTTAAGGCCTTCACACATAAAATCGCGTAAGAACGTAAAACGTAAGCGTAAGAAAATCGACCAATCCCAATCAAATATTGTGCTGTTCGTAACCACAGTAGGGGGAAATACTTGATTGGGATTGATCGATTTCTTACGCCTACGTTTTACGTCCTTACGACATTTTATGTGTGAAGGCCTTTACATACTTCGCACGCGCATGTGCAGTTCATTTTTATCCACGCTAACATCAAAAGTGCCGACAGAGAGTTGCGCTACTGTATATACTGTGCTATAGCCATGGCGGGCGTGTATCGACTGACGAATTGTCGATGGTGCCAACAGAAAAAGGAGAAGTCGGCGCGAAATGGTAACTAAATGTTTTTTAAGGTTAGGATATCTATCATCGAAATCTAACAATAAGATGAGACTGATCAGAATTAAACATTTATCCAGAATGAATGTAAACTTTTCAGATTGAATGTTAAATTTAATATCATATATTTTTAATGTAACATTACATTATATATATATTTTCTTAATGGTTACTTTAACCCTCTCACCTTCAATTTTGATACACGATTTTAAAGATATAATTTAACAATTTTTGTTATAAATTAAATCTCATATTTTTTTAACTTACATTTTTTTAGAAAAAGCCATTTTTATTGTATATTTTCCTTTATCTGTCAAATTAACTCTCCGTTTGTATACGTTTTTTTTTTGCACTCTCGGAGTACAAAATACGTGGGTCTGTCAGATGTGACGCAATTTTTCCCTATTAAAGTATTTTTAAAAAATCCGGAAAAATTCACAAAACGTCTGTCTACATTGTAGTTGATAATTTTATAGTCGTTTTGATAAACATTGTTTATTTAATATTTTCTGACGCCGTAGACCCACATATACAGACGGAGGGTTAAAAAGTTGAACTAGATGGTTAGCATAACAGAAAAATTGTTTTTTTTTTAGCGCATGCCGATATGATTTCATATGTATTGCTCAATAATTTTGATGCAAAGTAAAAATGAGTACTCGAATATTGAATGACATTCATAATGATTTGAAGCAGCTTATAACAGCGCTTACATCGTTTGAGGTATGTGTGAGGTCAAGTTGACATTTGTGACATACACAGGAAACAATGACATCTTACAAGATATGAATCTTTATGTATTCAGGAAGCTGAAGAGGGATTTCGGATATGCGAACGATTTTGTTTATCGAATATTAAACATCATCGCTATCTCTCTATCGATAGTCACGCAACCAAAGAGGCGATAAACGCCCTGATCACCAAATTCTCGATCCACGGAAAATATGAAGTCGCTAAAAAGTTTCAAGAGCTGATCGATTCCTTTTTATCGAGTTTTGACTTTGAGCAACATCCGCAGTACGATCTGCAGTGGTGTTTGTTAACGTTCCTATTGGATCTGTGTACTGAAACTCACAAGTCCAACTTGGACAGCTTAAAACTCACGCGCGGGGAACACAGTTTTAATGCAGCCACTGGAAACGAGGATAGCATTACGGAGGAAATAGACTGGGCACAATATTTGAAGGAAGGTCAGGAGAATTTCTTTCGTGATTATAAGAGCGACAATAGCGAGAGCGTAGGTATTAGCATGAGATACATTTCGTAAAATTATAATTCGAAACGTTTTCAAGTTTTACATTTGTATAGGAATGGTCCGATTTAACGGAAGAAGAAGGGACTGATGAGAATGATATTTCTTTGCCGACGCAAATATGTAATACTCAGTTAGATATTGCGCAGTGTCCAGAAGTTTCTGATAGTACAGCAGACAAATTCTCCTTGGCGTTAGTACAAAATCTCGAATCTAGAAAGTGGCTCTTATCAAAGGTTCAAACTGATTGGTGGAACAATCTAAGATGTCGAAAGTATCCCGTTGTTAAACGATCTTGTGACACCAGCATATGCGACATATGGTACTTTTTTTACTTTTTCAGTTAAATTATTTCATGTATGAGTTATATACGTGATGTTGTAAATATATTTACAGGCATGAAACGAGTTTGTCAGCTTTGTACAAAGTAACTACTCTTAGCGAATATCAAGTGTGCAGAGAATTATTATGGATGTTTTATGTTCAAACGTCAATGGTGGTGTTTCAACAGGACAGTGAATCGAAATTTTCAATATGTTCCGACTTATCTATACCAAGTTTGACAACTGTGCGTACATCTATAGGATCAGCTCTTATCATTCTTAAATCTTTTTGTGCAATCCTTTATGCACGGTTTTATTATTTTAAAAATCATTCTATTTTTGAATCCTACTTCCAGACTGCTTTTAGGAGTATTCTAACTCCATTCTGCGAGTATTTTTCGATGATATATGATATTGAAAAGTTTGGAGCTGACTTGCAGCCAACTTATAACCAAGACTCAGAACTACAGAGTCCTCCTTTGACCTATGAAGCATATAATGCTGCGCTTAAACAACACCTATGTGAATTTAAGACTGAAGTGGTTAATATAGAAAAAGATATTATAAAGCAAGGTAAGCTCACATGACTCATTTGTTCATGATACCATTGTAATCTTATTGCTAAATATTTTGTTTTAGAAAATTGCAATACGTTCTTATCTTTATCGGCTAATCTGAGAGGACATTTGAATACTATAAAAATGCTCTACGATATACACCAGAAAGTTATAACTGATTGGAAAGTTAATCTTAATTGGAAATGTGCATCTCGACTATTATCATCCTTATATTATGAAATGCAAAATTCTCATAGTCGAGAAAGGACAAATATTTGTATAAATTTGTATCTATGTAGTCTTACCGTTTATCTTAACATAATTGATACATGGCTGAGTGAAGGACGATTAGAGGATTGGCGAGATGAATTTATAATTGTGAGGTACAAGTAAAAAATAAAAAAATTAGATTTAAAATTCTAATTTACTATATATATTTACATGCCTATATTTAATTGTTTAATTATTTTATAGGGTCAGAGAGAATGAAAATGAACAAATTGAAAAATTTACGATTCGATTGTCCGATAATATTTGCTTGACAGATCCTATTATGCAATTCTTGTTGCAAAAAGTGCAACATATGGGTCACAGTATTGAATTACTTGTTTCTTTGGATCGAATTGCCGACATATGGAGGATGGACAACGAGTACAATGGTCTCTGACTATGACAGACATCTTTATATCATTCTTTTACGTTGTAAACTTATATCTCATTATAACGCATAATAATTGTATTGCAGACACAAGGATTTCATTAAACATTGAACTACAAAATAAATTGTTATCAGAAATATCTAAATATAGTCCATCAGTGGAGGAGACAGATACCGCGCCGCAAATAGATGAAATACTTTTACAAGAGTACGATGCCGATATTGAAACGAATATAATACACCAATTATCAACTTTGCATAATCCATTTCTCATGAAAGCTATGGAAGACTACATGCCATATGAATTATATAAAAACGATACGGTGGATGCTCGTGTGCATAGTACTCACAATTCTAAAACGAAACAAGGCCAAATATATAATTTATATCAAGAGTATATGTCTACATTTACAAAAAATTATTAATATATTAGAGTAATTTATACATTAAGACTAACATATATTCTCTTGTAGACTACAAAAGATAAGATATATATTGCCGATGCAAAACATTTTGGAGAATACATTGTCTGAGATTTTAATATTACGCTATAACAGCGCTAGCAAATTAGTAAAAAATATTATGATTGAGGAATATAAGCTGCAAACACATTTGAAGCTATTGAGGCTTGTTTATATGATGGAAGCTGGACACGTTATGAATAAGTTCTATCAAATCTTGTTTCACGAGGTAAAAGGAGAAAGAAATTAATCCTTAACACGTTGACTGCCAAATACGAGTTAACTCGTACTGGCCTGACTTGCAATTAAATCGCAGTTATGAAGAAAATCATAGGAAATACTTAATAAAATTGACAGTGAGCGTCTGGGGTAAGAATGAAAAATTAACCGTGACGTCAAAACATGGAAAATTAATTCACAAAAAAAAAATTTGATTCTTAAATACATAAAAAAAGTGTAAGGGAACCTTTTCCCAAATATGACTTGGCAGTCAACGTATTAAAATATTAATAATAATCCTTTGTGATATAACAATTATCTATTCTAGATTGAAAATAACCAAATGTGGGCTAATTCGTATTTTCTGTCGTGTATTCTTGAAGAGGTATTTTCCCAATATTGGCCGGATACAAGTTCTCGTTGGTCGATTACAGTTCACGGCAATATCAGTACTCGTCAAGTGTTACAAGCTATAAATAGTATAACGCTGCATTATACAGTAGAATGGCCTATAAGTATCGTGTTAACTAAGAAAGTTTTAGAAAAGTACAATGAGATATTCAGATTTCAACTAAAATTGAAGTGGGCTTTGTGGACGTTAAATAATTTAAGGTTTTATGGTAAATAAATACGAATACGATTTAAGATATATTTTTACAACATGTTTATATCGTTTCGTTACTTTTTTCAGATCTAGAGGGTTCTAGGTCGCCGTGTACAAGAGACAGATTAGAACAGTTCCACATAAGGCGCCTCGAGAGTTTAAGATTTTGGCTGCTGCACGCGATAGGATCTATACATACATACTTGTCTGGCCAAGTATTACAGAGTCTAGGTTTTATACTGGAAAAGGTTCTAGCTCAGGCAGATAGTCTCGATACCATTATATCAGGTAACGATTGCGATAAATTATCTTTGAGGAAAAGAAATTCTCACATACATATCTTATTGTGTGACTGTGACATATAAAGTTTCCTTTCAAGATATTGGATGGAATACTCATGATAATCTTAACAAACGTAAGCAATTATTTTCAGTGCATAATGAATACTTGAACAAAGTTCACGAACATTGCTTATTAACAGAGGAATTTAAAGATTTAATAACAACTATAAATAACGTACGTATATCTATTAGATGACGGTGAAATGTCAATTTATAGAATTTACTTATTACTCAATTATTATGTTTTAGATGATCGAAATGTGTAATCACGTACGAGATCGATGGTCACGCAAAAAATTATTGTTAGCCGCTACAGAATTAGACGTAATGGAGCACAGTTACATAAAGTATCATACATATCTTGCCTTAGCTTTGCATAATGCGGTACAACATAAGGATGCAGATTATTGTAAGTTTTACAATTTATTAGCGGTACTTAACGTATTTCAGTACAGTTATCCACAATTCTGCAGTTCAATCGATCATTCATAAATATTGTCAAAACAATCATTAGAACGTTAAAAACAAAAAATGTTCAATTATTTTTTAAAATTAGTCATTGAAAGATACGTCATTAGTGTGATTTATGTATTGACATGTCAAATCCTGAATATATTTGCCATATACTGAAAAAATATTAACTAATAGATGTTAAATTGTTGCATGATGAATTAACAGTATTGCTTTTCTGACATTTTCCCCTTGCTTTATTTACAGTGACTGCCTTAAGTTCAGCCTTTAATTGCAGTATGCCATGTGCTTAATTTTATATTAATAGAATGTCAACTCGTACCGATTTAACAATATTATCAGTGTGCATTCTGATCTTTCTATTTGGGATTAACAACGACATCAATCCCATCTCATTTACATCAATCTCATTACTTAATAAAATATTACTACAAAAGTATACATGTAGTATTTAGCCGTTATTCTACTAGATCATTATATCGTTATCTCGTTTGTGATTAATATAAATTATAATTTTTTATACTAATAATTATTTTTTAGATGAACTCGTTACGCAAAGATCTGTAATATTTACAACATAGAGTATTATGTACTTATTTTTTTCAAATAATTGTTCCCATATGTATAATTGAGAGAAAAATATATTACTTTATTTTTTGTAGAATAAAAATTGTTTAAAATTACATCAATCACTTTTCTACCACTACGTACGATTATCAGTATAATTGTTACCCAATGTATCAACTTCCATATCCTGTTTCCTATTCGATCCCTTCCAGATAAATTGATGCCAGCATCTGCGGCCTACATCGATAGTAAATCATTCGAAGATAGTAATAAATTCATTAATCTTATTACCGACCTCAGTCGTACTTTATTGACAGAAATCGCACACCAAAGTTTGCCACCGTCAGGCATCCCCCTACCAATCCCAAAATTAATTTACGAAAGGACTTGGCAAATAAGGTAAAAAAAATGTGACTGACGTATGCTACAGATTTTTCAGTTAAAGTGTGGATTTACTAACTTTTTAAAATTTTAGTCCAGAATCATTGCTACCTGTTGAAATGTCCTTAAACGAGTATGAACAAATATTTTCTTACATGCGCTGGTATCAATATGAGGAACAATTCTTTGTTCTAAATTCATCATCATGCGTCTTACACGAGATAAAAGATATCGTCACTAATTCGTAACATCGTAAGGAATATTTTAAGTAGATACATACAAAAATAAAAATATATTCGATAATGTTATTCCACATACAATAAAATCACGATTTCTACATTATGACCCAATAAAATTATACAATTATTGAGATTTAGAAATTACAAATGTGTATATATAACTTTAGATTCCAAAGAAGGAGAATGTAAATATGGTACATGTGAAACATGTAGATATAGATTTAAATCCACCCACACACCCACACAACACACACATACACACGCACACATATACTGCCATATATTTCATTAAGGTACATAAAGAAAGCAATAACTGATAACATAGATGTGTTCCAATACTCTATGTAACAAATAGCAATTATAAAAGTTCCGCTATAGTAATTTGGGGTTACAGTTTTAAAATACGAAATCATAATTATATGTTTGGTAACATTATTATGATAACTTATACATATACAGCTAGAAAGTCATTTCTTGGTATGAAAGATATATTTCATGTTTAATAATATATTGTAAAAAGTATAGTATATATTAAGGGGAGGAAAAGATGTGTTTGCAACATACATATTTGCAAAGAGATTTCCAAATAAGTAATAATGAAATTAATATCAAGATCTGTTCTATTACATTCGCCTGATAAGTTCTATACAGATTGCACATTAAAGTTAACTCTGCGCAATTACAACAGTACCGTTTTGTCCAATGGCTCCAGTTTGCGACACCGTGGGAACATTTGACGTTTCATTCGTGCTAACAGGGGAGGATGAGTGATTGTTCGCATTTGTTGCAGCTAACGCTTTGTTTCGTAATTCGAATACTTGCTGTATCGCCTTGCGGAAACAAAGGAAGTTATAGTCGATCACACCTGTAAATTAGAAAGAGAAACAAAAATAATGATGCAATCCGTGCGCGTTATTATAAAAACACATTTTTTTTAAATATATATTAAAATAATTATTTTCACCTTGTCTATCGAAATTATCCTCTCGTAAGATGCAGACTAACGCTAAAAATTTATTCACTTCGCGCAAGTACAGGATTGTACCATTATTTAATTTAATTAAACTGGAACTTTGGTTGTCGAATGCAGCAGCTTCTAAATCCTCTCTCAATCTGGAGCAGACATAAATATAAAGAAAAAATACAAACAGTATGTTAAATATATACATATATATGCAATCAGAATATACGATTACTTACCCATATATGCAAGATACGTCAATAACAACATCAATCATATCACAACATAGTTCATAACTTTGCATATCAACAGGTGAGCTATCCGTTGCTATATATATTTTTGAGACAACATCAAACAGGAATGCCTTCTCAATTGCTGAATTCTGTGAGTATAACATTTTTTTTTTAATATTCTAGACTGTTCATTATAACAAAAAAAGAGGACAGGACAAACGTTATCTTTACCGATATGAGTATATTGAGTAAATTTTCTAAAGTAGGCAGCTGTGGTATTAACTTTTGAACAACTTTGCTAAATGCTTCAAATATACTATGATCATATATCGAAGTCAAATGAAAACTCAAATGTATTTGATCGCATCCTAGAAGAAATACGTAAAGTGAGTAAGAATCAGCGTTTCATCTCCTTAATCCAACTCTTATCTCAAAAACTTTTCTTTACCAGCGTCTGCTAAATCATCGTTGGCCCTCGTGTGTATATCTCTTTGCGTTTCCATTTTACAGTCGTCCGACAATCCGTCCACCTTATGGATAAAAACTTCAAACTTGATGGCCTGATTGACCTTGTTCGCCTTTGTGACTGTTGCATGGAGTTTATTAAGAGCTTCCATGTAATCGTCCTGGGCATCTATCACAAACACTAATGCTCCGCAACCGCCAAATATCATATCACTGTCAAAGGTAGGATCGAAGAAGTCGATTTGTCCAGGGAAATCCCATATTTGAAATTGTACAAAGCTTGAGTTGCTTATATCGTCTTTAATTATTTTATTTGTACTTTCCAAGAATAGCGTCTCGTTCGGTGACATCTTGTGGAATACCACCTTTTGTATCGACGATTTGCCGCTACTAAAGAACGAAAGAAAAAGACAGAAGGATAAGCATTGGTCTAAGAAATTTGCAGATTGTCTTGCCACAAAAAACTCTTAATCCTACCGTCTCAGACCCATCAGAAGTATTCTAGGCTTCTGTTCTCCGGCTAGTGGATCCATAGATCCATCGGTTTCACCGTCAAACGGCGCATACCCAAAATCCTTTGGGAAAGAACCACTTTGATAATGGTCATCATAACCACTTTGATAATGATCGTCATCATCCTAGAACAGCATAGAAGGAACACCGTAAAAAATTAAAATTTATATGACACACTGAACGGCTATATATATATATATATAATTAGAAACGTCATTATCGTTAATTCCAAGATGTCATAATTCACTCCCACGTGCGTCCAACTAATTAAAATATTCAATAGTGCGAGAGAGGTTACATATTTTTTTTATATCAGCAACACGCTTAATTACTGCCATTTCCTCGATGAAAATTCGAACAGAAGCAAGTTCGTGTTCACCACCCACTTACCATGTTCGTGAGGTTAAATAATTTTTATGGCAAGATCCTAGCCGTCCTTCCGTCCCTCCCGAAGGATTACAAATCCGAAAAACGTCGCGGTGCCGCACCGTATCCGTTCGACCGCGACTACATATAATGGAAAATTATGTAGGGTACAAAAGTTTAATACAATATCCAATATCTTTGTTTACAATTGGAGCAATTGGGTGTGTGTGATGATTAACAGTGCTCGTTTGATACAGCCATGTATCAATCGGTGCTCTGATTGGTCCCTTGTCAGAGCAGTGCCCGTACGTTACTAGAGATCCTAAAAAACCAAAGGTCGGACAAATAGGTTTGTTCGCGTTGCTCAAATCCTCAAGCATTTTTGCACTTGAAATGAGATAAATATATATATTCGGCCGTTGGAGAGAGAGAAAGCGAAGATGCTGAGTGCAAAAAGTGCAAGCAACGCGAATGGAGTAAATGTGCCGTCATTGAGTGAAACAGGATGTGACGTTTTTGATGGTGGTTTATTTTGATATTTTGATTGTTGAATAAATAGGTGCTTTCCATCTACATCAAAACTCAGATAATTCTCACTTGTGATGTTCTATCCTTTTTGGCAATTAATGAATAATAAAGACAGAATGACATCACAAGTGAGAATTATCTAAGTTTTGATGTAAATGGAAAACAACTTAGACCTCGAAAAAAAAACCGGATAACCGGGTAGGTACCCGGATAATACCCCCGGATATGTTTCTCTTTCGAATAGATTCTTAATAAGATTATTAATTCCAGAATCGGGCCTCAGGCGTATGATAGGAACGCAATGCGTCATCGCCGACAATTCAAATGTACCAGAAACACTACATTTTCATACTAAAATGCTATATTAATACTTAAATATGATTGAAACCATTTAATCTGATTTGTAGATTGAAGAAAAAAATTCTAAGCAGAGATGAATAAATTATACAATATATTGCGTATTACTAACTTTTTTTTTTTGTTAAGATTATATAGAGAACGGTCAGCGTTAGAGAAAAAAGAGCGAAAAAGAAGGTTGGATTAAAACATAGAAGGTCAATGTGTATCAATATGTGCAATAGTTACTTGTAAGTTAGGATAGTAGTGTATGAATGGAAGGATGAATGATTAAGGTTATTTGTAAACCAAGTCCACTTCTTGGCTATGTAGCTGAAGTTAACAATAAATATATATAAATATATACTAACATTTTCTTTTGCAAAGAAATTTATGTAATAATTACGTATGAAAAACGTATGTAATAATTACTCCTACATAATATGGCTATACATGATTTTAAAAAGATGTTTATTGTTTATCCATTCCAGTGATAATTACAGACAGCACAATTATCACGTACGGATTTGTAAACGATATAATTTATCTTTCGAAAGTACAATCAGGTATTCGTTTGTAGCAACGACACCCATAATGGGGGAAGCTTGGCAATCGAGGTCTACGATTCTTTGTTTGGCGGACTTTGCTCCGTCATCAGGCCTCTCGTACAAGAACACGTGTCTCGTGTGTTCAACTATAGCTATGTACGAACCATCTGTGGCAAAAAGCGTATATAATTACGGTAATATTATTAAATAAAATTAATATTATTAATTTTATAAAATTAATCGAGTTATTACTATTATGTATAGTTATTATTTTTTTTATTAAATCAGAGAAATATCTTCGTAAAATATCTCTGCTGCCTTACCAATCGGAGACACGCAAAACTTTTTATTGGTCTTGCTAGCTTCGACGTAGCCAAATCCAGGAAAGCTGTGAACGTGTCTTAGGTTCCACTGAGCATCATTGTTTCCATTGTCCATTTCCCAAATGCAGGCGTCGTGATCATATCTTAGGCACACCGTTTGTCCATGATTTCTTTTATACGTGAACAACACGTGATTGTTGCTCCCTAATCTAGCTAGATGTGTGGTCGCCCGCGTGAGAAGATTAATCCTTTGTAAAAAGTTATCTTTTCCCTCGAGATCGCATTCTTCTAATTGTTCAGCATTGAATCCCACACAAGGTTGATCCCCGCCAGCACTATTACTTTGTTGGTCTGTACATAAATGTGCTAGCCTGTATAAATGATATATTATACATATAGTGTTGCGAGTAATTATAAGAATATAATGAAATATAATAATGAATTAAAATAATTAAATGTATGAAAAGTTAAGTGTAAAATTAATATTATTAAAGTAAAGCTGAGATTAAAACATGAGTATATATGTAGCAATTTCATAACAAGTACCTCGCATGAATTTCTGCAGCAAGAGCTTCATTGGGTAAACATTCGCCTCCTGTATCACCTTTAATTAATTCTCTCCACATTAATCCATTTTCACATTTGCTTAGATCGATTTGTAACGTATCTTCTTTGTGCCTCCAAGTTGTCATATTTTCCTCCAATCTATGTTGACATTCTCCTTGTATTAATATTTCATTGTCCATTGTAACAGACAGTTCTAATGGGTTAACGCTTATTTTAGGTCGTTTATCGCTATGCTGTTTCGGTATTTTAATCCAAACGGTGAGCGATTCTTCATCTTGTGACCAATAATACTTTGGAATTTTTATTTGCGAACTAACACTTGGCTGTTCTATTTTGGTTTCAGATTCTTGTGTATTTTCACTCTCAAAACCAATATTATCTTGACAAATGGAATGCAAATAATTACCATTTTCTTCTACATAGGCATAGTCCACAGTACCTTGTACTTTCAGTATCTGTTTATCTATATCATAAACTTTCGTTATTTCATTTTCCACACACAAGCCATATGACAGTAATACAAGCTGCGTATATTTCTTCTGATTATCATTTGCAACAATAGTGCACATAGTTACGATAATTTTAGAGCTCTTTTCTATGTATTGGATATTCATGATGATTCCAGATTTTTCGGGACTCATTAGAAACACCTTCCTATTTTCCCCAGTATATCCTATCAATATGTGCAGCTTTTCAGCACCATCAGAAATCACCACAATATTATTTGAGGTAAATCCGATCGATGGATTATATGTTATTTTCGATGACTGTGTATCTTCATGTAATTTATATACTTGATTCAAAGAACCATCTTTATCCAGACGCCAAACGGCCGAAGTTTCATCAATAAACCAACACGACATGTCATAAACGTTGTTAAATAAATGATTATGAAAAGCGAAAAGTCTTGCTTCCAGCCAGGATTCTTGATTATGATTTGGCTCTAATCTGTATACGTCTGAAATATTTTTCTGTTAAAAGATCTATACTCTTTGATTATATGCCAGAGACATATAGTTATATATATATATAATATTTTATAATACAAATATGTATGTACTTACGATTCCTTAATTTGTTTTCAGAAATTATGGGAACCTCATTGAAAAATTGATACTTTTCGAAAGACGAGTTGATCAAACTTTTATTAGGACGTAACTCGATTATTTCTGTCATTGTTTTTTATATTAATATAAAATAATATCAGGAAAAGGTATTTCATTAGATGGAAAATAATTTTTAGGGTGAAGTGGGTTCCATGGGGACTTATGTCATAGTATAAACAGTTAGTGACAGTGAACGTTTTTATGGCTCCCTGCACACGGAACGCGGAAACACTTGCCGCGCGGTGAAACGCGATAGCCAATAAACTTCTTGTTCTTACGGAAAAGTGACACGTTGATTCGTTGATTGCATTTCTTTGACCAATCAAGAACTGGTCCGAGATGCGAGAAGGAACATGACTCCTCCCATGGTAGTGCCCGATCTACAATAGCTGTAGTAAGCTGTAGTAAGCTTCAAGCCGTAAGAAATTGACCAATTACAGGCGAATGTGAGGAGAATAATCAACTGTGATTGGTCAATTTCTTACATCTTGAGGCTTACTACAGCTTACTACAGCTATTGTAGATCGGGCATAGACAGATATTATTTAGTCGTTGCCACGGTATAACCACGTTACACGCATTTCGTAATAAAGGTTCGTAAATAAATATCTACCGTAAAACATTATAAATATATATTTATTAATAAATTATAAAACATAAACTTAAGTCAAAAATACCAAAATATCATATTGGATTGATTTTTTCTAGATATTATATGTAATATATATATTGTATTTTGTTTGAGAAGATACCATGCCGACGTGTTGTATAAAAAACTGCAAGAATCGTACGGATCATAACGCAACGAAAAGCATTAAGTATTTCAGCTTTCCGAAAGAAACAGCTGTTCGTCAGCAATGGCTTAATGCCTGTCAGAGAAAAGAAAGTGATATGAAAGTTGATTCGGGTAAGTTAATGTTTCATCTTTGAACTCAACACAATGTCACATACATATGTTATATTATAATATAATATACTTATAGCAAGGATATGCAGTATCCATTTTGAGAAAAATTGTTTTTCACTTGAGAAGACAAACCCACGTTTAATAAATCAACCAGCCAAAGAAGTTCTAAGGTTAAAAAAGGGATGTATTCCAACCAAATTCTTAATTCTGGATAAGAAACGAAAAGGTACAATGTCGCAGAGCAAGGAAAATAACAAAAAAATAAAAGTACCGTAAGTATTTTCTAGATAAAAAAAGATTGGTAATTGATCGCGCGCTATGCGGTACAGGGAGCAAAAATGAGTTCCTCAATACTTTATGATATTTATACATATATTATTTCAGAGTAAAGTCATTTGTACCTACATATATAGAACTTGTACAATATGCACAACAAAAACAGCATTTATCGCAAGAAGAAACTGTAACAAATGTAGAAACAGACGTTGCACAAAATATGGAAGAAGCTGTAAAGGATATGCAAGAGAATACTCTACAAGTTATTGAAAAAGTTACAAAAAATACAGATGAAGCAGCTGTACAAAATATGGAAGATCAAAATGAAGCGGTACAACAAGAGATGTACGTAGCTAAATGTTTCTTTAAAATTATTAAATTAAAAAATAAAAAAATAAATATAACAAAATCAATAAATAAAGATTTAAAAAATTTTTTTATTTTTAAAAAATATTAAAATAAATATTAAATTAAAATATTTTTATGCATTTTACAGAGTGCAAGAGATTGGCAATAATTCAAATGTTTATGTCGAAACGTTGTTGATGCAATTAAGAAAGTTAGAAGAACAGAACCAAAAACTTTTAGATACAAATAAAAATCTTGAAGAAAAGACTCAAGATTTAAGTATACAAGTTGCACAGTTGCAAGCAGAAGTTAAGACAATGGCAAAGAATAGACATAAGGAAGCAGACACAATAGCCATCGATGCTCTGCGTAAGGTATTTACACCTAGCCAGATTAAAATGTTAATGTCATCGGCAAAGAATCATGTAAAATGGTCATCTGAAGATATTATGTCAGCCATTTCGTTACGATCATTAAGCCCAAAAGCTTATAGGTATTTAAGAAACGTAAAAAAATTTCCATTACCGTGTGCAACAACACTGCGAAACTGGGTTGATCACGGGATCGATTATGTATCTTTTCCTCTAGGACAGAAACCTGAAAAGTGAAAAGTTTATCTCTTTCTATTCAACACCAATAGAAAGAGATAGTTACATGAAACTTTTCACTTTAGGAATCAGTAATAATAGACATAAAACCCTTTACAGTTATACAATTTATATATATATATATATATGTATATCTGTACCTTGGAGGCGAAGAATCATGTCTCCAGTTTTTGTCAAAATGGAGTTAATACATTTTTCAATATACCAGAAGCTTAAATTGTATAACTGTAAAGGGTTTTATGTCTATTATTACTGATTCCTAAAGTACAATGTTTAGAAAAAGTAGTATTAAGAATTTTCATAGTTCCTTAATCGCTCATCGCGTCCAGTGTGGTAGGGCCATTAGCACAAACAGCGTGCTCTGTCCTTGTTCAACTTTTATAACGAGTTACAGAGTTGCACTATAGAAACCTTAAGGACAATTGCAAACCAAGTCCTTGGCTTTGCAAGCTGAAATTATTAATAGTCTTCTCTAGTCTATAAAGTACCAAAATTTTTTTAATTAAAGATGTTAAAAAAAATAATGCTATATTTACAAAATTTAAATAAATATCAGTTTTTACAGTATATTATAAAATTTAAAAATTTAACATGTATACATACATACATATATATATATATATATATATATATATATAAAAGATATATGAAAAGCGAACAACATTTTCATATCAAAATATCTGATTTCCATATAAAAATACATTTAAATATTTATAATAATATACGACTTATATAATAAATATTTTATAATATAATAAACTTAACTTTTACTTTTTAATTTCTCCTAATCCATCTTAAATGTTTTTCCTACATAATTTTGTTTATATATACAATATATAAAATATATAACTTAAAAATTGTTCACTGAGCAATAAAATAAACAATAAAGAACATTTTTTGTTAAAAGTCACCTATGGCAACAATAATATTGGATAACGCCTTTCTAGCATCACTTTCCTTAAACACACTTAAGATTTCCATTGCCTTTTGCGAGTGCTCCTTCACGAGCTCTTTAGTTAATCCAATGCCTGGACCAGCTGCGACAATTTCAAGCACCTATATACATAGAACGTTATTCATTTAATCAACATTAATCAACACTTCAGTTGAACATACGATAAAGAGAGCTATTAATTTAATTATTCACAAATTTTATTAAATAAATTTTATTAAACAATTTTTTTAAAAACCTTTAAATAATCGACATTCTCAACTGACTCCAATCCTTTATCGAGCTCTATCAAAATTGATGGATCATGTTCAACGTGAAACATAATTGGAGCTGCACACAAATTATGTAAAATTCCCTTATCTTTGTTGATGCATAAACCCAAGTCCAAGGAAGCCTGTAAAAATGTATTGCAAAATAATTTTATAAATAATATTAGACAAATAAAGAAAATATTTATTTTAAAAACACAAAAAAAATAAATATAATGGCATAAAAAAGAAGTAAAATCAAAATATTATTCCAAGTATTTAATTGTAATAAGATATATTATTAGTATTTTACAAAATTATTGCAAAAATTATATAAACTTAATATATATTTTAATTAAAATCATGCCTTTTTTAGAAAGGGATATGTTACCTGCCAAGCTAAAGCTAAGTGTTTGCCAAACTCGTAACCTTTCTCTTCTATTTCTTTGCTATGACCAGCTATTTTTAATGTACTTTGGCAACTTTTTCCGAGCAACGATGCAGCCCCGTAAGTATTTAAAAGCGTCCATTCCTTCAATGCGTAGCCTGTACGATCCTCAGGTGGTATTGACGGTATAGGAAAGTTTTGATTATCCCTGCGTGCTACAAATTCTGCTTGACACAAATCTCTTAATGCAGACGATATTAATAATACAAGCTGAAAGATTTTTTTTTTTTTAATTACAAGCATCTTAAATTTAAAAACAATATTCCCGTTTTCTTGCAATAAATTAACAGCATAAATAAGACAAATAGCAAGTACACTTACATCCTGATTTTTGAGAGTTGCTAATTCGGTGCAACAATTGCTAAGCAAGTAATCACCACACAACAATGCCATTTTATTGCCGAAAGTTATATTGTTCAATTCTGAAGATTCCAAAGATCCTGTATCTGTATTTATGTTTACCAGCCCTCTGTGTATCAAGTTGCTAGTGCGTATCATCTCTGTTATTTCTGCCAATGCCCTTTGACTGAAATATAGTTTACATATTTAATTCATTGTTTTTTCTTTAGTATATATTTTTCATATTGTCGGTGTGGGCGTTTAAATTTTTATGTATAGTGTACCTGTGTAATACTCCTGCAGCTTTATCCTCTTCTATCGATTTTGCATTCAAGTGACCAGCAGCTTTGGAAATTAACAGCAAAATGAGACCAAATGCCTGCGTATTACGTCCATTATAAATAATGGTCCTGTTGTGAAAAAAAGATATACAAATAAAGCTTCTAATTCTTAGGAAAGCATCATTATGATAATTTACTTTGCTGTTTTCAATACGGGATGATTCGATCCAACCAGCTTCCTCAAGTGCAATGCAACATTGGCAATCTCGTCGCTCAACAACCATCTTAAACTTAAGAAGGATGTTGGATATCCAACGATCTTCTCTGCCTCTGACATAGTTTTATTCCAGTCCGTCTTTTGACTCACTGCCACCTTGTTCTCAGCTTGATTAACATTACTAAAGTAAAATCTATCTTGCGCAGAAATACAAACTGTTCTGTGAGTTTGGAAAGTTTTATGTGATTTCCATAGAAATGTAGTCACGGTACTGCTTCCTTTCCAAATCCTGAACACAGCTGTATTCGCAGACATTGTCCAGCTTATTTTGCGAACTACTGTAGATAATATTCTAAAAAAATATTATGACAATTGATCAGAATTGTTGACAGTAAGTATAGGCATAGGTTTAGCTTAAATTCATTGCTCTCTATTGTCAAGACAGTAATAAAAATTATTTAAAATAAACCGAAATAAAACAGAAATAAAGATTGTCAAACATAATACTAAACTGGCATGAATTTAAATATAATGTAGTTAGAAACTACATGCCTATACTCGAGGACTAACAGAAGAGGTATGTGAACCATTAAAACTTTCTCTTCTGACCTAACTTTCCAAAATTTCTCGGACGCTCATATCGCTTATATTTAGAAAGAAATATATCATTTTACGTTAAAAATTTGTACTGAAAGCACCTAAAAATCTTCACCAGTCATTGACATTAATCTAACATTTATAAAATTTCCTTAAACAAATTTCTTGTGTCAACATAAAATTATGTTTATCCACAAAAATTCCTTAAAATGTGGGTCTCTTATTTTCATAGCCAAATTCAAAAAGAGAGGCTGAATAATGCGTCAATAAAAAAAAAGAAAAAAGATCTAATTAAATCTCTTGCAATATTTGCAGGAAATGTAAAAATAGGTCAAATATGTTATCCACATGCACGTAAAAATTAACGGCAATGCAATAGTCACAAATAAGAACGAATTTTTTTCGTGGCACTCATTAAGGCACTTACCAATCGGTTGGACGGATTAAATTAAAAGGAATATCGTGAACAGCTTGACGATTATTCAAATCGTATTGTGAATCTAGAATGTCACACTCTACGTTGCGCATATGACACTTATGAGCATCGACCGTAGCGTTATTGAAGACGGCTTATCCTAGGGCCGGTTTCACCATAGTGGAAGGAAAGACAGTCTCGAAATAAGAACTGACTATGGCCTAGTTTACACCGATCACTTGATACGCGTATTAAATAGTAAATAACTAGTAAATAAGTCTAATTATTGGCTGATCAGTTTAAATATACTATTTGATACGCGTATCAAGAGATCGGTGTAAACTAGGCCTATGGCCGGTATTCATAGTCGGTTCTTATATTTAAGACCATCTTAAGTACAATCTTAAGATGTCATTAACCAATCACAGAGCCGTATTAGCGTCTTAAGATATTACTTAAGACGATCTTGAAGACTATGAATACCGGCCATAGTCTTCAAGATCGTCTTAAGTATGTCTTATGCTGGGTCTACAATGCGAGTCGTAAAGTCGTGAGTCGTAAGAATTGACCAATCACAGTCAATTATTCTCCTCAAATTCGATTGTGATTGGTCAATTCTTACGATTCACGACTTTACGACTCGCATTGTAGACCCAGCATAAGACATACTTAAGACGATCTTGAAGACTATGGCCGGTATTCATAGGCCGGTATTCATAATCAGATCTTATTTCAAGACCGTCTTAAGTAATATCTTAAGATGCTAATACGGCTCTGATTGGTTAATGACATCTTAAGATTGTACTTAAGATGGTCTTAAATATAAGAACCGACTATGAATACCGGCCATAGTCTTCAAGATCGTCTTAAGTAATATCTTAAGACGCTAATACGGCTCTGTGATTGGTTCATGACATCTTAAGATTGAACTTAAGACGGTCTTAAATAACTATAAATACCGGCCATAATTGGTTCTTATTTTAAGATTGTCTTAAGTAATGTCTTAAGATGCTAATACGGCTTGTGATTGGTTAATGGCATCTTAAGATCGTACTTAAGATCGGACTTAAATATAAGATTCGACTATGAATACCGGCCAATGTCTCTCGCTTGTTCCAACGCACTCATTGGTCTACAATGCGAGTCGTAAAATCGTGAGTCGTAAGAATTGACCAATCACAGTCGATTATTCTTCTCAAATTCGATTGTGATTGGTCAATTCTTATGATTCACAACTTTACGACTCGCATTGTAGACCTATGGCCGGTATTCATAGCCGGATCTTATATTTAAGATCGTCTTAAGTACGATTTTAATATGTTATGAACCAATCACAAAGTCGTATTAGCATCTTAAGATATTACTTAAACACGGTCTTGAAATAAGATCTGATTATAAATACCGGCCATAGTCGGTTCTTATTTCAAGACCGTCTTAAAGCCCCTTGCACAATGCCAGGCAACAGGCAATAGGAACAGGAAATAACCAAAAAATCGTTAATTACAACCTAAAAAATTCAAATGCTATGATTGGTTGGCAATAGGCAATAGGCACAAAATTTCCAACGTGACGGAAACTCTGTGTCTATTGCCTGTGTCACTGTTTATTCTGCATTTATACATGATTTCTGATTTCTATTCCCTGTTCCTATTGCTTGTTGCCTGGCATTGTGCAAGGGGCTTAAGGGTCGACCGGAGTAACACTACCGACCTCTGTCGGGTTGCTTAGGGCGGTATTCATAGTCGGATCTTATTTCAAGACCGTCTTAAGTAATGTCTTAAGTTGCTAATACAGTCATTTGATTGGCTGGACGGAGTCTTAAGACTGCTTTTGACCAGACTTAAGATGATTGTAGATATAAGATCCGACTATGAATAACGCTGTTAGCTGCGAGTCCGTATTTTATTTATTATAAATTTTTTAAAGCCCCTTGCACAATGCCAGGCAACAGGCAATAGGAACAGGGAATAGAAATCAGAAATCATGTATAAATGCAGAATAAACAGTGACACAGGCAATAGACACAGAGTTTCCGTCACGTTGGAAATTCTGTGCCTATTGCCTATTGCCAACCAATCATAGCATTTGAATTTTTTAGGTTGTAATTAACGATTTTTTGGTTATTTCCTGTTCCTATTGCCTGTTGCCTGGCATTGTGCAAGGGGCTTAAGAGCCAAAATGGAAAATCTGGCTCTGTACCAGCTTGCGGCTGATCTTACTGATTAAAACGAGCATAAGTGAAATGAGATTCGTTAATTAATTTGGCTAAAATTTGGGAAAAGCCGTTCCTAAGCAGCTTTGCAGCTCTAAGCAAGCCTGCATAAGGAAATAGACCAATCAGTTCTCTTATGCTTACGCATTATGCGTTGTGAAGAAGTGTGTGCTCCCCGCTTAAAACTTATTAATTGATTATGTTGGAGGTGGTTTGAGAGAGTATGTTGAAGGGGAGAATGTACTGAAGACTGAAGGCAAACCACCTTATGTATATTGTAATAATTTCCAAAAAAGTAGAGGAAATAAAAATAATGTCCTTGTGCTTAAAAAGCTCGGATTTGTTTGGGTGCTTTGCCTTCAGTACATTCTCCTCTTCAACATACGCTCTCAAACCACCTCCAACATAATCAATTAAGTTTTACTAAAGGATTATTAAAAAATTTATTTTACAACTCGCATACGCACCCGATCTTTGAATCGCATCGATACACGACTTGGAAGGTTCTGTTCGGGGCCGCTAGGGACGCGCAACAGTCGCTACCCATGACATAAAATTCCTTCTTTTAACTCCATGCGAGATGCCCAGTTCCTAAGTGTGGATAATCCTGGTAACGGGTAGTGATTTTCTTTTAAAAAACGATATGCTTTGGGCTCAAGCTTCTTAACATTATTGCAGCAGATATGTCTTCAAGACCCCACTTTACTCTTTTTTTCTTTCATTACTCATTAAAACGTCAATTTGCTTCGGAGTGAATATCCTTTTGAGCACATTATGGACATTTTCTTTATTACACGTTTCGTAACTCTTGTCTTTTCTCTTTGCAATCGTTTTACTTGTTTCTTAAGCAAATCGTTTACCTTGTTTGTTTGGCTTAGTCTTTTCATCAAATCTTGAATAATTTTATCTCGTAATCTGAAAAATATTATCTATTAATTTGAAAAAAATTTGCAATATGCAATAAAATATTTTATGTCTAAAAATTACTTGATGTTTACTATATATATATATATATGATATATATAGATATATATATATATATATATATACACATCCTAGTAAACATCAAGTAATTTTTAGACATGAAAATATTTATATACATATATATATATTTGAGCTGATGCTTTATAATCATACAGACAATTAATTTTGTTTACCTTAAGTGCTCAGACATAACAGTCTGTGAATTACTTTGTGTGTTTACCATTGTATCATCACTTGTACTGCTGAAAGTAAAAAATATTTAAGAAATAAAAATATAAAACAACATGCAATAATTTCTTGTACAGCAATGAAGTCGTTAATACGCATGAAATCAATAAAATTATACCTAGCATTTTCTTTTGAAGATTGCATAAAACATGTTTCTGCTTTATTTTCCATTGAAGTGTCGATCAAATTGGTCTCGGACTCACTAAAACTGTTTTTGCTGTTAAAAAAAGATATTGTAAATAGAATTTATTGCAATCTTCACATATTATAATAAGAAAATATTTTATATAATACAATAATACACACCTGCTGTTTTCACTAACATTTATTATGTTGTGTTGATTGAATGCCGTGTATGTATCATATGTACATACATATGTATGTACATACATACATCATGCTTTATCACATGTTCCACGGCTGATCCATATCGCGGTTATGATTTTTATGATTACATCAGATTACAGGATCGCCACGATAAATGTGTATATATATTTTCGGTTCGTAATGGCATATATTTTAGTATCCAGTTAACATTTTCACGATAAAACGAAAAGAAACAGTAAAAAGAAAAAAACCGGAAAATATGTTAGGCGTACTGTACGGCCGTCTACCGCGCGAGGTGCTGCACAACAAGAAACTGTGGTGTTTGACGAGAAATACATACAGCAGCGGAATCGGGACACGATTAATATTATCTAGTAGATTCCACATTGCCGGGCGTAATCCCGTGTTCCTTCCTCTCGGCGTCAGGGTAATACATCCAACAATTTTGTGTTTATAAATGTCGCACGGTGACACAAGCTCCTACGCAATAATTACTAATTATATAATTACATAAACATGTATACGTGTATTCTGTGCATATTTGCTATTTATGTATATGTTATATATAATATTTTATATTGTATACATTTATTATAATCTTATTATTTTTTTTTGTATTTTATTATCTGTAAGACAATCAATAACAAATACAGACGCAAATACTACAGTTGTCTTGTGTAGTATTATATATATTTCAAGATTTTACACACAAATTTCATTAGGCGTTATTTTAAAATTTAAAGAACTTTTGCGCATCATTTACTGCATCTGGCTCTCATTTAGTTCGCTTTTCTTATATTCGTGGATTTTCCACAGAGCCTACAGTATACAATTACAAATTTTATCTATGTTGAGATGTAATACAATATGTAAAACGCGATAATCATAATTGGATTTGAAGATTTATTACAGGTAACATGGTTGCAATAAAAGTTTTTGTTACTGCTTCTACAGATATAATATCTGCGTGTACGCAATGGGGCGAACGTCGAGAAAACGCCGCCAGAAGAGGAGGCTTAGTTTCATAAAATTGAATGAGAACACTGACGAGTCTTTGATACGTTTAAAATCCTGGCTTCTAAGCGAAAACTGCGTGTCTATTCGTTATTTGATACCAGAGCATTTTCTTCTAACAGGCAGAGGCTTAAAAACATTAAAGCCCATAGAAAGTAACGAAGTGCTGATTCAACTACCCCTTCGAATACTGTTAACAACAGATGTCTTGTTGCAGAGTGATATTAAAACTGTATTCCTGTATAATACCACTAATAGCTTCAGTTCCCAATGTATGCTCGCGACATTTCTCGTATACGAAACACATTTAGGAATGAGATCGAAGTGGTATCTTTATCTGAAAACACTGCCGCAGTCTTTCACGAATCCAGATTTTTGTTCCAACAAAGAGAAGGCAATGCTGCCAAGCTTCATCTCGCATCCCTTTTATCAAGCCCATCAATTGCAACAAGAATTTTCTTTGTTAATGAAAATTGTAAAATGCCTGGATATTAATAAAAGCCATTGTGCTCATTGCGATATGCATCTGCAAAAGATAATGACATTTGCAAAATATAAATGGGCGTACTATGTTGTCAATACACGAGCGGTATACATAGACACTAAAGTACGCAAAGAGGATATATTTAACATAAAACAGCCTAATAATTTGGCTCTCGCGCCCTTCCTAGATTTATTTAATCACGACGTAAATACCACCGTTGAAGTATCTACTGTCACTGATGATTATCAAAATCAGTTTTATCAGATTGTTACTTTAAAGCCGTTTGACGAGGAAACGCAAGTGTTTATTAATTACGGCGCACACGACAGTCTCAAGTTGTACATCGATTACGGATTTTTCATTCCGTGCAATCCGTTGGACGAAATCCAATTTGACGTCGTTGACGTACAGAGATGTTTTGACGTTTCGAGGAATAAATTAGATTTTGTTACATTCAATAGTTTTCACAAGGGTATGTCATTTACTCGCGACGGTCTGAATTATAACGCGACAATGACATTATTTGTAGTAAGTACAAAATTGGAGAAGGACCGTTGGAAACTGAAGATATATGGCGAAACGTTTGACACAGATGAATGGCGTACAATCAATAAGTTAGGAATAAGTATCTTGAGCTTGAAGAGAACAGAGTATACATGTGCTTTAAGTAATATGAGGAATTTAAAACTTAAGAGCCCGAGCTTTTCAATCGCGATTAATCTCGTGGAGGAGTATGTTAATATCTTAGATGCGGCACTTAGTCACATGGAAAAAATAGGAAAAGCTGTACTATATTAAATATTTTAATAATCTGTACAATAAAATTTGAAGTATATTCAGAAAATGCTTTTTGTACATATGTATAACTTCATTAAACGTAAGATATTTTGTTTTTACAAAGTATTGTGATAGAATAAATAGGGTGATAAAAGTATTCCTGTAATTTTTTTTTACTTATCCATTGTGTGTAATATATATATTTAGTAATTTAAAAAAAAGCTAAATATTTGTAACGAATTTCTTCATATGTAATAATTCATAACAATTTATCATATCATATATTTTGTTATGCAAAACGAAAGTAACATGATCAGTTTATCATTTGATTTTACATCTCAATTATTCCTTCAATATCAATTAGATGAAACATACATGTGAATACATCTGTTACATGTTTATAAGTATATAATTAGCGTGGTTGTGGCATACATCGATTATATATAAAAATAAAATCTTATGTATTTTGTAGTGTTGCAGCGGCAATGTAATTGATCGTGCTCAGAAGAAGAAGAATGTGCCGCAATCTAAATCTGTCGTGCCGCCAGTGAAATTTGTATCGGTTGTTACTGGACTAACCGGAGCAAAGCCTGGCCAACAAAAAAGAAACTGCTTTCATCCTGGCGTCTCTGGTTTGAGCAGAGATGCCATTGATTTACGCGATAAACCGTCGATCACCAGTACGGACATGTTAAAAGCTATGCTCAGATACATTTGGCCAGAAGTAAGCAATATTGTATTACTTATAGCTTAAGCAGGATGTCAAATATTATTTACTACATTTTTGTAGGATGATCCAGAAATCCGGAAAAGAGTGAAAATAGCAATGGGTTTACTTGTAGGAGCTAAGATCTTAAATGTTTTTGTGCCATTTATTTTCAAGTATGCGATAGACATTTTAAATGCCCATACCGCAGCAATGTCCGGCAGTGCTGTGATGGATTTAACAACCGCGCCTGCAACAGTCGCGACCGTAGCAACATCACTACTTGTTGGATGTACGGATACTAATGTCTTATTTTAGAATATCTTAATATTTTAATGCACAAGAGAACATTCTCGTAATCATACGTGATTTTAAATAATTCCACTGTAATCTTCTTTGCAGATGGAATAGCACGGGCTGGAGCAGCCGGTTTCAGCGAACTTAGGAACGCGGTTTTTGCGAAGGTCGCACAGCACTCTATTCGTAAGATAGCGAAAAACCTTTTTGTGCACCTGCACAATCTCGATATGGCTTTTCATTTAAGCAGACAGACCGGTGCTTTATCGAAGGTAATATATGGGGTTCAACAACTTTTTATTTTCTAGTCAACAATATAAAAAAGTTGTGTGCTATAGCTAGAAAAAACGTTGTACCCATTTCAGACAATCGATCGTGGTAGCCGTGGTATCAATTTCGTTTTAAACGCCATGGTGTTTAACATTGTTCCTACAATATTTGAGCTAGCATTAGTTAGCGCAATATTAGGGATAAAATGTGGACCGGAATACGCGGCCGTAGCGTTAGGTTGCGTGAGCGTTTATGCTGCATTCACATTAACTGTTACACAGTGGCGCACCAAATTCAGAATACGTATGAATCAAGCGGAAAATGAAGCAGGCAACAAAGCGATAGACTCGCTCATCAATTACGAAACAGTAAAGGTCAGTAATAGGATGTAAAATTCGTTTTAATTCCTTTTAAAGAAATTTTAAAAATATTATATATGTTCTCTGCCGTAGTATTTTAACAACGAAAAGTTTGAAGCGGAAAGATACGATCAATCTTTGAAGAAATACGAAACATCGTCCCTCAAGACTAGCACGAGCTTAGCGATGTTGAACTTCGGGCAGAATGCCATTTTCAGCGGTGCGCTGAGCCTCATCATGGTACTGGCGGCGCAAAATATCGTAAATGGTTATTATCAAGTTATAGAATACTTCCAGAAAAATCAAAGCTTATATCTTTATTTCTTTTATATATAGGCACTATGACTGTCGGTGACTTAGTGATGGTGAACGCTTTGTTATTCCAACTCTCAGTTCCTTTAGGCTTCCTAGGCTCTGTCTATCGAGAAGTAAGACAAGCTTTTATCGACATGCAAACTATGTTTGCCCTTATGACAACGGACACTGCAATTAAAGTAAGATTACCTGGATGCGAAGTATATTGAGAGTCTCATCTATCCTCATATTTATATAATGTACATATAATCTATATCTTGCAAACAAAGTAATCTTCGGGTTTGTGTTAACAGTCAAAAGAAAATGCACTAAGATTTCACGTGACGCCAGATTTGTCGGAAATTCAATTTAGAAATGTAAATTTCCAATATGTCGAAGGAAAGCCTATTTTTAACAATGTATCGTTCACTATATCGAGTGGCAAGAAGGTTGCTATTGTTGGAGGATCTGGTTGTGGGTAAGGTATTAGGTATATATAAATTGTTTAACACAGGTTACTGATCATAAATTCATTAATATTATTCAATAATTATTATTTATAAACATAATTACTTCATATATCCTTTTATCTTTTTAGCAAAACTACAATTGTGAGATTGTTGTATAGATTTTTTGAACCACAGAGCGGCAATATTTACATCAATGGTCACAACATTCAAGATGTTGATTTAGAGGACCTAAGACAATGCATTTCGATTGTGCCACAGGTAAAACCTTATGCTATTTTTTTTCTTTTTTGCTTCCTCATAGAGGAAGCTTTGTTTTCGTAAATTCGTATATGAACCTTTGATTGCGTATAAAGTTGGCTCTAATCAACCAAATTTAAAAGAATTATATATAAAATAGGGGTAGAAGAAAAGAAATACCAAAGAAAAGATTGTTTTTTGAGTTTTTAATGTCAATATGTTCAAAGTGTTTTAAAACGTCGAAATATTGCATTAAAAAAAATGTCGGTATGTGTGTATGTATGTCTGTGCCAAATTTACAGAAATTTCTATAACTCCAGAACTGATCAACCAAATCTTAACGAATTATATATGAAATAGGGGTAGAAAAGACTGAAGAATATAATAGAATTAATAAAAATTGTTAATAATAAAGGGGTTACCGATTTCTGTTAAAAAAAGGTTTACCGAAATTTTTTTAAATGCAATATTTCGACGATCTATTTCTAATTTTATTATATTTTTTAGTCTTTTCTACCCCTATTTCATATATAATTCTTTAAGATTTAGTTGATTAGACTCAGCTTTGTACGTGATCAAGGATACTATGAGGAAGCAATGTGCAGGTTTCTACTTGCACACTTTACTTGTTTTTGATAATTAAAGCTAATTTATTTTATGCGTAAATACTCCAGCGCTTTTTACAATATGTTAAAAATGAAATTGTAGGATACGGTACTTTTTCACGAAAGTATATTTTATAATCTGCACTACGGTAATTTGAGAAAATCGCGCGACGAAGTTTTTGAAGCTGCGAGAATGGCAAATCTACATGACTCGATACTGAAATGGCCGCAAGGATACGATACACCTGTAGGAGAACGCGGTTTGAAATTAAGTGGAGGAGAAAAACAAAGGGTTGCAATTGCCAGAGCAATTTTGAAAAACAGTCCTATATTGATCTTTGACGAGGCTACTTCTTCACTGGACTCCATTACGGAACATGCAAGTTTCAGAAATGCTGTATTTTGTCGTATAATTTTAATATATTACATCCTTTTAATAAATAATTTTTTTTACAGAATATACTTGACGCTCTGCGTAAAGCGACGGAAAAACGGACCTCAATCGTGATCGCGCATCGTTTGTTGACAGTTATGGATGCCGATGATATACTTGTGCTAGATCAGGGTAATTTAGTCGAGAGGGGCACACACCAGTCATTGTTATCTGTACCAAATTCTTTGTATAACAAATTGTGGGAAACCCAATATTTAGGCATGAAAAGATCTCAAGAACAAAAAGAGAAGAGTCAAGCTGAACAGTTTAATTAAAGATAGGATGATCTAGGTAAAGATACTATTTATCATATAACACTGAATGAAAGTCTTAGTCTTTTCTAGGAATTAATTGCCACAAATGTTGTTTCATAATTAGGATTTGACAGATACGTGAGATATACAAAAATAATTTCGTGATAACAAAATATTACAGAGCTGTGCATAAAAATATAAGTATTAAAGATAGACAACAATATTTGTTTTACAAAGTCAGTGTACATATTAATATTACATTAGTAATAAACAAATGTTACGCTTGCAATCAACTTATTACAAATAGCCTTCTTCGTTGTGTACATATATTCTCATGAATATTTCAGCCAATTGACAACAATACAGATTATTTTATGATAATTTGTACGTATATACATACTTAAGTCAGCCAGATGTTGCCAAATGTTTTCACTTGTAACATATTTCAAAACTTATGAAAAATATGTAATTTATTGTTCGAAATATAATTTAACTGTAAATAAAATATGAATGGTTCTCTCTCTGTTAGTACATAAATTTTTTTATTTTGATTGGAAAATGTTATTAAATAATTCGTTCTCATATGATGATATTAACATATTCATAAAAATTATTTGCGAAATGTATTCAGGCAAAACAAAGAAGCCATTAATTAAGATATATTGAATATGCATACAATATATTCAATTTTAAAATTCAATTTTGTATTTATTATGGATCCAATTTGAGTTACAATAAATAATAAATAAAAATCTTAATATCTAAAATGTTTTAGTCCTAAAATTTATTTTATTTTAGATTAATGAAAAGCATTGATTACTAATGCTTGCACAGATGTTACCTTGACAACCATTTGAAACAATTATGGTCGCCGACTAGCCTGCGATGAGCGTTTGACAGTTCTCTCTGACAATTTGATACTGTAAAGATGGATTCTACGCAATTACAACGCGAGTTGTAATACGCTGCGTATAAATATAAAATGCAAACTGAAGCTTCTATCTTACCAGTAGTACAACTTAATGTGCATAGAACAATCACTAGGTAAATTAAACTTCGAGAGTATCTATATAAATCATGACGTAATATTGGACAAAGAGATAAGATATGTTAAGTTTAATACATGTATTTTAGATTAAAAGAAAACTTTTATTTCATATCTCTTAAATATATGATATGTATATGTAAATTATAGAAAAACAAAGCCTTGTTCAAAAGACTCGGCGCTGGAATCCAAAAAGCTATCTCCTTGCAGAAATACACTACTTCTATCGAGCAAAAAATGTTTAAATCCCTTGCCTGGTTTGTATAAAGACATACTTGTTAAAATACACTCGTTATTTTATAATTATTACTCGTTAATTTGTATCGATAATTATAACGTACATATATATAATATGTATAGGTGCGCCATATAGAAACAGCATGAAACAGCAATCGTTATCGGATGAACCAAAATCTAGTAATAAAAGTACTCTCGGACAAAGGGTAATGTCAGCCAAAATGCTTCGTTTTAAACAGTTACAAAATCAATTAGCCGACGCACACTATCATCTCAATGTAAGTGTGGAAGATACATTGACATATCTGTAGTTAATACCAAAGCTATTTGTTTAACATGAAATAAATTTCCTTGCAGGAACTAGCAAATGAAAACAGATTATTGAAGGCATTGCAGAAAAGACAAGATTCTGCATTGAGGCGTTATGAAGGCGCAAATGCCGAACTACCGAGGCTTATAAATTCACATCACGAAGAATTGAGAGTACTTCAAACGAAATATAAGAAATTGAAGGAATTGCACAAGGATACGTGCAACCTGCTAAAAGAAAAAGAAAATGAACTTTATTCAGCGAATGTGAGTTTCTCCATTAATGCATTTGTGTAATAAACTATGAATTTTTTATTTTAACGCGTGTCCGTATGAATTTCCCAAAATTTTTTTTCACAGTCACAAAATAAGCATCTACTACAACTCAGTAAAGATCGAAATCTCGAAGAGAGAGAGAAATTGCAGTTACAATTATCCGATATGAATTATAAGATGCAACAGCAACAAGAAACTATACAGGTAATTTCCAACATTTATTTTTAAAGATAAACTTCTCACAGATTTTATATTTACATAGATAGCAGAAATAAAGCACACTAATTATGCGAACCTATGACTTTAGCTAAAATATCTCCTTTTTGCAGCTATTACACAGAAAACTTGCCCTCGAAACTAAGAGCTTGAAGCATCAATTACATGTCGAGATTTCTAAACACAAGGAGACACAAAAGAATTTACAAGAGACGATAGAGAAATTGAAAAGCTTAGAATGTTTATTAGACAATAGAGAAAAGAGATTATATTATAATGGTCAATTGCCAATTTCTAGCAAAGAGAAAAATCTAGGTAGCCATTCTCTTACAAATCTCAGAGATGTCAGGTACAAAAGTCATATTTATCGCATCTTTTCATTCAATAATATAGAAAATCAATTTTTTATATACATATTCTATATTTCAGCATCTCTAATCCAATTAAAGTATCTAGCAGAGGTAAAAGGAGTGAAAATAATATGCCAAAGGATAATTTGGTGAGCGTACAGTAACTTGTATGTGATTAAGCGTAAAATAATTAAGCATTAACAATGATTCTATAAATCTAACGTAATTGCAGCCGTCACTTGACATAGTGGAATTCAATGACGATGAAAAAATAACTCGGCCAACGAATAATGTTAATCACGATCGTTCAATAGATCAGTTAAAGTCAGAAACAATGGCAAGCTTGCAACAGATACGAAAGTTTCGTTTACAAAGATCACCGCACATGCGTAAAAGTGCTCATTCTATGGATGATTTAAGATTTAGGCCAAAAGATCTGGAAGCGAGAGCGCGTGATGATGATAAAGTCACATCGATAGATTATAAAACAATATTGGAGAGAGACGAGTTAAATAACGAGCCAAGTGAAAGTGGCAAATTAAGGAAATTCTTTAGTAGAATAAAAAATCAGAATTCACAAAAATTGCAAAAAGAACTGAGGTCTGAATTCGATTATTCATCCGACGATGGAGAGAGTGAGAATGAATATTACATTCAGTCTTACGGTACCCCGAAAAAATCTAGAGAATTGTTCGCAAGGTATACATATAACAAGAATATTTCTTGAGAAATCATGTAAAGCAACATTATATAAATAATTAAATCTTCTTACGTAGCATATTTATTCGTATAGTTAATATCAATCCTCTACTTTTGTGCTATAATCCTCACGTTGTATCTGTTACAGATTGATTAACAGCACAGATGATACCTCTGATACTTTGGACGATGTGATGAAAAAGGCAGAGTACAGCGACGAGGAAGAAGAATTAACCACACATCTAGCAAGAGGCTTAACGTTTCAAAAGCACAAGTACAAGAGTAAATCGAAAGTATTGCATCGTAGGAACAACGATCTTTATGACAGCGGTTCTGACGTTGATCCCGAAGGAGCGATAAATACAAATGGAGATTCTTCCATTGAATATAAAAGCAATGGCTTTCAAACCAGCTTATCTAAGTACGCCAAAGAGCAATTTAGTGAAAAAACTTTTAATGGTGTCACTCATTCGGAATACAACACTTTGGACATCGCAGAACAGTCTGTTGAGAGATTGAAGGATGCACAGCTACAGAAAATATCTAATAATACTCTGGATGATGTTAACATCGAAAGTACAGAAGTTCCTCAACAATCTTCAAACTCAAACAAGATGTGGCTGGAGAAGCGACAACTTTTGGAAAGTAACGGAATAGACGATTCCTCTACAGACATCAAAAAGGAAGATTGCACAAAAGAGGAAGAAACAAAATATCTAGAAGAACCAGTGTATGTTGACATGTCATGTGGCAAGGTTTATCATGATACGGACAATGCATATGAAGAAATGAAAGATTTGCCCAGTTCGGAAGAGAAAGAAGTCGAGAAGGGCTCACAGCAACCTTATGAAGAGGAATCTACTATAAATCGTTCGGATGGCAGGAATCAACCAGTGTATAATTTGGAAAAAGAATATCTTGGATCCAAGGCGGACGAGACGCCCAGCGTGATATGCCACAGTGATGAAGAAACGTCAAACAAAAATGACATCAATATAGAAACCCAGAATAAATTAAACGCCTCAGATGTCAATGCACTGCCCAACAATGTTCCTGAATCTCAGGCTGAGCGGGGTAATGGCGCAAAACGCGAAATGACGGAGATAAAACAAGCAAGCGATAAGAAGAAGATAAATAATTTCAACAAAGAAAAGCTATTGGCCACGATGAAAGCTATCGACGACAACGAGAATATCGAGTTCCTAAGCCAAGGATTCAAGAATCACAACACGAGCAGAATGCAGATAATGGAGAATCTACATCGCGGTTTGCCTGCACATTCAAAGCCGAAGCGCGATATTATTAGAGATATATTCGAGGACAATCACATAGAAAGTAAAGCTAGAGGCACTTGTAGTAAATCGCATTGAAATTTTAGAAATGGTCGTGTTAAGGATCGTAATAAATAGCACAAAACCGACTTTCTCGCTTTCCTTAATTCTGTTAAGCTTTACATGCGAACCTTGTCGAACAAATGAAATATTTACAGAAAAAAATATATACATTATATATTTTTTCTGATGTATCGAGGTTTGCAACTCGTTTGAGGATGCTACTGAATATCAGAGATATGTTTCCTCAGAAATAAATAACAAAGCAGCAATGTATCTTACTTTATTTCTTATAGTCTATTTTCTATTGATTAAAATGAAACTAAAGTTATGAAGTAAAATGAAACTAAAGTATGTGTTATTTTTTAAATAAATAAAAAAAAGAAATTTAAATAATCGTCAAGTTTGCAACATTTATTTTTCAAAAACCAAACCAGTTGTTTTCGTTGTATCATGCGTATCGATTATCTTGTATATGAATCGTAAAGATTCGATTACATGAATATAAGGGCCGGTCTCACAGTCTCCGATTAACGTGATTCTCCGATTAAACTCACTCTTCGTCTCTTTCTAGGGGGATAGTTAGAAAGAGATGCAGAGTGAGTTTAATCGGAGAATCACGTTAATCGGAGACTGTGAGACCGGCTTATATCTTGATTGCCCTGGTGAAAAAATTTTTCATATTTTCTCAGAAATTTTCTAAGTAGTAACTTATTACGATAATTCCTTCCCGTAAACGGGATTTTGTAGTAACTTACGATAATTTACTCCGTAAACGAGTGAATTATCATAAGTTACTACAGAAATAACGCTCGTGTAAACGTAGTAAGTATATATTATAGTTACTATAGATAGTGGTTCAACACCAATAGGGCCGTTCGTCGTCAATTGTCAACATGTCACGAACGGGAACGAAACTCGATGCAAAGAAAGTGGCAAGTATCGCATTATTTTGTATGAAATATTTATGTAATATCGGCTCGCCGTTAGCAGAGTCCGCTTAATATTTTTATTTCCGTTTCGAATACGCGATTAGTATCGAACGAAATTTCGAGGTTATGACCGCATGTATTCTATAGGATATATCTTTTAACATTAGACATCTTTTTTTATAGGATAGATTTATAAAATAGAACAGTCAGAATTATTGGTTTGTATTTTGTATTTTTATTTAAAAATTACTCAAATTTATAACGACGCATTTTCTGAAATTTTTCGTTGACTTTCGTTGACTAATACATAAAGGATTAAATTGATCAATTTATTTTTCCCTTTTATCTCCTTTTTTCAAAGATGTGTGTGTGTGCACATACATTTATAAATATATATATACCATATATACACCATATAAATGTATCATATTGTATATTTCATATATATATATATATATATATCACATACATATATTCAAATAGTAAAAGTAGATGCATGTATGTACATACATTAATCATCAATAATTCTATTGTTAAAATATAGATATATCTTTGCAAATCCCAGTGATTGATCATTCTGTGAGAATCAATATTAATTTAAAACATCAGAATTGCAATGATACTAACATTGTTAAACTTGGTTGTCTTGTTATAAATAATTATAATTTCAAGGCAGGTACGTTTGCGTCGACCTCAGATTGAAGCTACAAGCAACATTCTCTTTCACGTTATAGAACTCTGAACTGTTCACCCTGACTTACGGCTCACTCGTGGCCCAGTTGCTCCAGGACTATGAAAACGTGGAGGACGTTAACAAGCAGCTGGAGAGAATGGGATACAACATTGGGATACGTTTGATAGAGGATTTTCTGGCGCGCACCGGCTCCGGTCGATGCTACGACTTCAGAGACACGGCGGAGAAGATTCAGAGCGGCTTCAAGATATTCCTCGGCATAACGCCGTCGATCACGAATTGGAGCCCGGGCGGCGACGAGTTCTCCCTGTGCTTCGAGACGAATCCGCTAACGGAATTCGTCGAATTGCCGGATAATTATTCGAACCTGAAGTATTGTAACATACTGCCCGGCGTGCTCAGAGGAGCCTGCGAAATGGTGCAGATGGAGATTGCCTGCTGGTTCGTGCAGGATCAACTTAAGAATGACAATGTGACCGAACTGCGTGTGAAGTTTGTCAAGAGGCTAGAGGACGCGATACCAGCGGGCGAGGATTGAACGTATTCTAAATTATCTAAATATGTGCAAAACGATATCTGCGATATCGTGTATATCGTTCTAATGATAAAAGTATCTTGTATCTTTAGGTTTAAGATATATTGTAACAATTAGGCGTGTATTTCCCCGTCGCTTGCATTCCGCAAAACTTTCGATTAAAAGTAATATATATGGATATCATTCTCATGTTAATGTCGCAACGATAGTGAGACAGGCAATACATACCACGTTTGTTTAAAATCGCCTCCCGAGTTTATTTCCTATCCTATTAGGATTAAAAGAGAATATCTTTATCTTTTAATCTCTTTTATATATGTGACCGTATTATATATCTTGTTTTACCTTCTTATGTGTGAAACGTATTGAAAATTATCTTCCTTCTTGTAGATAAATTGATAATAGATGATGGGTTAATGGTTTTCTCACAAAGAGCACAGTGCAACATTCCATCTGTTCAGTATTGGTCAGGTTATGTTCCTATTGGAACTCTAATGCAAGAGCAACATTATAGAATTTGATCCAGATGTTTACTGCAAATATGCATTACTTTCTTCTTTATTTTAATTGTATGTGAAGCGCAATTTCGAGAAACGTATATTCCGATAATAATAACAGTTATTAAAATAATTGTTATTAAAATACCGATAATTATAGTGGAGCTATTCACATTACACGCACTTTTGGTAAGCAACTGTCGTCATCTCATAGCTTTTGTAACGCAATATAAGCTTTATTTATCCAACATTTTCTAAGACATTCTCATCAATCAATTACAATGAAATTGACAATAATAAATTGTTCCTCAGGTATTCTCTATACCGCTGCCTTCGTATCATGGAAGTGAGGTGCAGGCATTGCTGTAAATCTCTTTTCAAGGGTGATTCTATCTTGTTTAATGCCCACCACGAGGTAAAGCAGCAAGCAACGGATGTAGGGTCAGGGTGTCAGACGGACGAATCTGACTGCTGTTCGTATATGACTCCAGAGAATGTACCAGATTGGATTATGGATGTCATTGATCAAGTATACCTTATCAAGATTTTAGAAACACACGTGTACATGTATATGAAATACGAATCTGAATAATTATTTTTTGAAGGAATCTTGGACCAAGGGAAAATTACATTGTCCGTATTGCAACAGTCGCTTAGGATCTTTCAACTTTGTGAATGAACTGAAGTGTTGCTGCGACAAATATGTAAGGCCTCCCATAAGGATAGTTAACTCCAAAGTGGATATATTGTGCAATGTGAAAGTTTGAGACAATAAGCAAAGACAGAATTTCTGTATAATGTACATTGCCTGTTTTGTCTATATATTATTGTATATATTTGTAAGAACTACCTCCCCGTAATATAAATAGTACTGTAAAATTTATGAAAATATATTTCTACAGAAATCTTTTTCCTGTGTTGTGTAAGTGATGTGACAATTTTGTTATCTCGAATGATTTATAAATTTTTTTATTACACCGTTTTTTTCGCACGGTCAACAGCGATTAGCTCTTAATTAGCCCGTTTTCCTTTACGTGTGAATGTCCAACAGACTTCAACTTTCCAATTTTTTATTACATTTGTTTTGTGACGAATAATAATAGAAAATCCACACACACGTGTGTGTGTGTGTGTGTGTGTGTGTGTGGGGTCAAACTTTTGTTACTCATTAGATCTTTTTTATTTAATATAATTTATATTTACATTGTTCAGTTACATTTTTCCCAACTTATGTATATCTTAATTATAATTATGTCTATGTATAGTGGCGAGGATGTATCAGAGATCTTAATTTATACAACATTCTTATATATATCTTTTTTACAGTGAAATGGTACTGCATGATATTAATTACAGACAACATTGTCAACCAGTGCTGCTATTTACTGTATGTACAGTGTAAAATACAGGATTTCTTTAGATTATGTACAAAAACTTGGACATATCATATAGATTTGATGTACAATGTATATCAATGTGTAACTCTATGTTTAGACTTTAGGTGGAAGTGTTCATATTATAAATTAAATTGTTAGTTTCTCTAATTTCAATCGCTTTGCGACATTAAATGATATTGTTTGTAACATTATTTTAAAGTGAATTCTCTTTAATTTCTGACTTTGTGACTTTTTGCATTATATCTCACACGAAGAATTCGCTGACTTTGGCAATGATTACAATACATTCAAATTGATTGCAGTACGGTACGTTAAGTAAATGTGTTCTAATAATATTACTTTAATTCAATATTAATCGTAGAAAGCTTAGTCCAGCTAAGATTTGATACTGATCGAAAGAAATTTATAATTTATAATATTTTAATATCAGGTGCATTTTGCTCCTTTCTTTTAATTTACACATGATTATTTTCACTAGGATTCTTATAAACAATGATAACATTTATATATATTTAATATTGGAAAAATATTGTATACATGATATATTTTTTATCGTTTGTGAAAAAAATTTTATGAGGTTTATTAAAACAGAAAATAAAATATGTTTTTGTTATATAACAAATGTAACAATTGGTTTAAGAAATCGCGTTTCAGATAAGTAGATTCTACATCTTGTTTATATTTATAGCTTTGCACTATTTATTTTCGCTACATAATAACTAGTTTTCTTAAAGCTGTTTTTGGTTTTTTTTGCCAAATTTTTAGGTGGTTCATCACAGTAGTTTAAACTAAAAGAAAAAAAAATTAAGTATTTAAAAAAGGAACATACATCAATTTTTATGTGATTTAACCAGATAAAATCGGGCATGAAGAGAACCCCTTACATAACGCAGTTTTACATTCAAGGCACATATGGTCCACTAAGCAACGTTATGTAAAACGGTTTAGCGCTACGTATAAAAGTTAGTTGATCCATTCTTCGCGATATCATTACGATGAAAAAAGAAAGATCGTAAAACCGGGATACAGCGATAGTGCAACCGTTATATAAGAATATTACTTAAACCAGCTACGGGATACGAATGGTCTTTTAACGTAAAAGAGAGAGCGATGCAGTCTAATTCAATTGAACTGCAATACAATTGGATCAACCAACGTCAGACGTGAGAAGCACAACCTCCTATTCGCATTGATATACAGTACATCCTTTCCTACAAGCTTTTTAATAACAGTCGACACACATGACATTACAGCCCAATGAAACTTAGACGCTACAACTGGAATATCTCGTCTTGCTGCTGCTCGAGTCTTTGCAAGGAAGTTTTTACTCTTCTTCCTTGCGTCATAACCACAGCAGTTGGAAAGTTATGCATATCACTAGAGGACACAGGCCTGACTGTGTCAGAGGAGGACGTCGAGTAGGTATTCGATGTGGTAGGAAATGAGTTTCGCAATTTAGCCGACCCACGTCGTCGTTGTACGTAAACGTCATTGCCATCAGTGCAGAATCTGTACAAATAATTCATAATGATAAAGATATTATTTAAAATTTAACGTTTTCTTAACGTACTGCGCTTAGATATACAAGAATAATATACAAATTTATGGGTAAAACATTTATATCTTGTGAAAGCTTGCTTTTCACATTTTTGTTAAATCACCAGTATTTCCCGAACGAAACACGCGCTTGAAAATATATAAAATTCGAATGCATATAAGGCATAGAAAATAACTTACTCACTGTTCCCTTGAGTGCGTTTGACTTCTTTCTTGGCATTGGCTATCGAAGTATCCATCTTAGCTAAGAAATCATTAACTGAACTTTCATCACCAATAGAGGACGATATCGAAGAAGGACTAGAAATCTGTGAGATACAACATATTCGTAAGGCGTGTCTATCGACAGAAATTAACGATCCACTAATGAGAGCTTTCCAGCAAGCGATACAAGTCGCCACACAAATATCATTCCATCTTTCTTTTTTGGCAACGAGTAACAAAGATAAAACGATACTTGTGTCGCTTTGCTGGAAAGCTCCCAATGATTCCTCCCAAACTTTACTCACATTTGGAGGGACATCATGCTCCTCAGAAGCTACCAATTCGTCATTACATACAGAGGTAGGGCTGTCGATGCTGACGGGAATAAGCAAATGTTCCCGTAAAAATAAACTATCCGACGCCCACAATCTATTGATCCTTCTTATTTGTTCCGTCTGCAACAATCAGAGAAACGTCAACGTTATGGTGGGCAATGTTTTTGCCTCAAGCAAGCGAAACGTCGCTCAAAACGGCACGTATTACGAGACATACGCTGGTGGATGGGACACTATACCGTAACTCCGTATTTAAGCGCTATTCCCTGGAGGGTGTCCGTAGGGCACACCGTGTGCTTCACCAAGCTCTCGGTCCGCGTCACGTGCTTGGCTGTGCTGCCGTACTTCTTCAGGGCCCTGCCGGTGTCCCGAATGCACCGGCGCTCCTCCATCTCCCTGGCACCGTTCCGCTCCATCGTTAGGCCACCGGGACGCTCACGGAGGACCGGGGAACCGCACCATAACTCGTCGACGTACGTCTCGGGCTGCGCGTCTCCGGGCGATCCACTCGCACGGGTCTCACATAACCTGTCTGAGGATTTTACGGATTAGGATTTCCTCGGCGAGGCGGACCGGGCGGACGGCGGAAGCCGCGGTCTCGCCGATCCCTCGCCCGACTTCCTCGTCCTCCGCGCGTGAACGGCCGGACGAGGGGAAGAGGACGCTCGAGGATTTAACACTTACGAGGCGCGTGGAACAACAACAAACCACTCGGGGAGCCGAGAGTAGTCCAGCTTTCATGCCTGGCACGCGTGTACGGCAGATTTTGTCATTTCTCTCGGGATCATCGACGGCCCTCGGTTGATTTTTCTTTCTCTCTTTCTCTCTCTCTCTCTCTCGTCAGGTTGCGGGCGAATCACGAGATCGCCCACGCTATGGCTGATCGCGTTCAGCTGATTAGCGCGATCGCGCCTGAATTGAAAAGAGGAACGTTCTCGTTGTAACTTACGATAATTTACCCCGCGTAAACGAGCGATATATCGTAAGTTACTACAGAAGTAACGCTCGCGTAAACGTAGTATCAGGCGGCGATAATCGCGTGGCGTTTCCCTCCGCTGCGTTCGTCGCTGAGAGACGGTATTATAACATGCGCGAAAGAAGGACCGAGATGTGCCGAGGAGAGCGCGCGAGAATGGATCTTACGTGTTTACTTTCACGCTCGTCTCGTCCAACGGGGAGCCGCTCGGCTCGCGGGAAGGATTATCTTCTTCCCTCACGTTTAAGACGAGACGCGCCCCGTTTCGGGATCACGTGCGATGCGATTGCATAAAAAATGAGGTAATCGTATGATCGCGCGAAAGTTTCTTCGCCGATCGATCGATTCTCGCCGCGACGACCTCGTTTGTTTATACGGGGGGATAGATATGAAAAAGGGGCTCGCTCGGAGGAGGCGGGGGAGGGGTCTCCGATGATCTAGATTTGTGAGGGATGTAAAATAAGAAAATAATGGAGTGAGATTTTAATAAAAAAATGTTCATTATAATACGTTACACAGTTATCTATTTTTAAATACAATATATTACAGAGAGAGAAACACACAATTATAATTTATTGTTATTAATATTATGTCTATTATATTTAGCTTACGATTATTATTATTATTATCGTTATCATAATAACTATGTGCTAGCCTCGATGAATATATAAGGCAGCAGGAAAAAAAATTATGTGTAATGGGAGACTAATTAATGCATATATTTTTTTTTATTTATTTAGGGCAACTGTATAGTCGATTATTACGATTGTATTAATCCCCAGTAGCTGTGCAACAGTAACGGCGATATTGGTAATAAATAGTTAACGTAAGGATAAATATTACGCTACCGCGGCAGTGTACTTCCTGGATTCTCTGTGGGCAAGGGGTTGGTTTTCCTCTAATTATCAGGACTATATCGGCTAATATTCTACATGATTACCCCTCCCCGCTATTCCAAATAGTATCGGCTACTTAATGATGATCGAACATCAACAAGCAGCACTTATATATTTAAAATTACTTTTTTTTTCCCCCCCATAAACTGTGTCACAGACAAGAGTTACTGATAATTTTTTTCATTTTCCTTTATGAATAAACTACACGAGCGATTTGATTTCTTTATAAATCGGTATCTCAGAAATGGTAGAACGATCGGAGTTAACAACGGAAATATATCGGAAGTGTGTGTATTTTATGTTTATGTGTTTCATATGTATGGTGGATGGGTGTGTGGACACAGAAAAGTTATATAAGGCTATCTAAAAATGAATACGAGTACAAAAACTGCTCGATTTGACGTGATAGTAGAAATCATTTTGATGTAGCGAGTGTATCTTGGATTTTACACATTTCACACAAACACTTTGGCGAGAGCGTCGGCGCCGGCGCTCGCTATAAACGGTCGTGACGGGTGGAACGCTACGTCGAGGATACTTTCGTCGAATTTCTTCCGATGCGCTGTTATCTCCTGAACACAAGTCTTGTTGTCCATGTTCCACAATCTTATACTGCAATCGTGACCTGCAATCGCGATGAGCAAATACCGAATTAGAGACTCTAGCGATACGTTGAAATACATATATTTTTTATTTTTAACTGTTTCGCGTGTTATTATCGTGATAAAATTAGTGTCATTTTCCTTCTCCGTACTTACTTCCTGAAAGTAAATATAAACCATGAGGATCTACAGCGAGACTAGTGACTGCGTCCAAATGCGCTACCATTGCGTGAGCAAGAGTAGCCGACCGGTGATCGTAAAACCGAATATGCCGATCCTCGTGTGCGGCCACAACGAGCGGTAACGTCGGATGTGCTACTACGCGATTCACGCCTTTCGTCTCGTTCGCCTCGAGTCGCGCCACGATCGCGCCGGTTTCAGTGTCAAATACCACGCAAGCTCCTTCATAAGCCACGACCAGCTTGTGTGGTTCGTCCCTGATAAAGTCAACCGAAGTCGGTATACCGTCTAAAAAAGAAGAAACAAAAGGAAACCGTTACGACACATAATCACCTAGAAACGTATGACACAGAGAGAAAACTTACATTTGATCAATATTTGTTAGATAAAGCTGTGCGAATTCGAGACTCCCGTGTTATTTCAATATACAACTTGCTACTAGCTAATCATGACCTAATAGCGCATTGTCCCAAGCTTAAAAACGTTAGGGTTTGCGTACCTTGTTCCGAAACATACGTATTGAGAAGAGGTTGTGGGGCCTGTGGCGCCCATAATTTTACAGTTCCATCTGCACTGAACGACAGCATAGTACGTAAGTACATGCTCAAACCCCAAACAGCGTTTGTGTGTCCTGTTAACGTATGACTAAGGACACTTGGTTCATACGAGTCGTACGGATCGATGTTAGCCGATGGAAGCGTCCAGCAATGGATATTGCCGTCCAAACCGCCGCTATAACATCGGTTGCCCATACTGCACATGGCCAGACACAAAACAGGTCCAGTATGTGATCTGAATGTGTAAAGTGGTTCTACATCTAACGAGGCTGACCTGCAAGATAAAAAAAAATGTAAATGTAATAATAAATAAATACAATATATAACATACATCTTTAAAATAATTCGTAAAAAATTATAATTATAGTTATTTTCATAACAAAATGGAATTTACGAACTTTTTCGCTGGTACAGTCTTATGAAGATTCCACAATTTCAGCGTATGATCATCGCTCGCGGTGATGAGAACTGGATCTGTGGGATGGAAGACAAGTGCCCTAACAGCGTCAAAATGCGATCGTAACGTATATTTCGCGTTCCATGTTTTCCTGAAGGTCTCTTTTGTGGTAGAAACCATCTGTTGGACGAAACAACGGCATTACAAGCATTGATGAATCGTATCAAATCAACTTGTGCAATATAAAAATTCTAGACTTACATCATACGATATTTCTGCATCATTGTTAACACATAATTGTTCTAATTCGCCTAATTCCAGTGTAGAATCACCTTCCTTATTTGGGCGTCTTGGGTCTGGTTGCAATCCTCTATGTAATGCTGCATCTTCAGGAAAGATGTTGGATTAGCAAATTGCAAAATGTAACAATAATATGAATATCGTAATACGTGTGAACAGATTTATATTTTGATATATAAAAACATCTGAAATACATGTGAATTAATACGGATACTACTTACTCCATTCTGAAGAATTCATTTCCAGATGAATAGAACCAGGTGGTGATTCTTCGATTTCTGTGAGAAGATTTAATTCGTTTAACACTTCTTCTGCTTCCGCATCTGTATCAACATCCTCCGCTAGAAGAGGAATAGATGCCTGCAAGGCAAATATGAAAGTCATATCGATAGAACACACATGTCGCAAATAAATACATCATAAAATAAAATATTATACAATAAAAATACAAAGTAATAATAGAAATTACCTTATTTGGTTTGGTATCTGTATTTGCATCGTAAATTTCGTCTTCTACGTCTCCTTCCTCCTCTTCCATGTCCATATCCGTGTGACGCAAAAATTCGAAATTTGCTATAACAGCCGCTTCCGTGTCTAATATCATTGCCTCTGCCATAGAAGATGGTTGCTGCTGAAATTTAAATATCATCAAATTTTTTATACAAAAATTACATAAAGATTTCCACTGATTTCTTTCATTATAATTTCGTTATAAATTTTTGTTTAGGTATATAAAATTGGATTTAGATATATAAAATTTTGAATATTATTGCAATTAGTGCTAATACAAGTTGTTTCATTTCAAGTTAAAAAAAAAAAAAATATATATTTATTTATTTCTACCTTTTTTGGGGGATGCTGCTGCTTTCCTCGGCGTACGAGACTCTCGTTATATTCTTGCTTATCCTGTGCTATTCCTTCATTTCCATTTAACGCTGGAGTATTCATCTCTTCTGTATCTGTATTATTGTTCAAGCCAAGCAGAGATCGTACTCTGTTTGACCGTACATCTATTATCGTATCAGTATATCCAATCTCTTGCAAATACCTGAAAAAAAAACATTCTACTATATCTTTTTATGAATTACACACTAATGTTTTCCTCTCGGTCTCAAAGTCTTAATTTGAATACAAAATAAGAATGCAAAAATTAACATTAACAGCTTTAAAACTCTGAAGCAGCTCTGAAATTAAACCAGATATTTTACATACTGCCTCAGAAGTTGACGACCTTGTCTCCAACTAACATTACTGATGGATGTAAATGAAGCTTCTCCATCTCCTCCTCCTCCTCCACCGCCACCACCACTACCACTTTCAGAGATATTGCACGTGGTACCTTCTTCATAAAGAGGTGGTTTGACATCCCCTTGCATTACTAAGTCAGTACCATATTTTAGCTTATGATACCTTGCTCTGCAGAAATTACAAGAAACGGTATTGTAAGGTCATTGTAATAGATGTTACTATAAAGTATAGACATAATAGAGTCTAATGGTAGTCCAGTAGTATAATGTTAATGTCCGTATCTCTCATTTGTATATGGAAACCCTAATAATAAATTCCAATTTAAGTTCTAATTTTACATTATGGACTTAAACAGTTATAATTTGTAATATACTAATGTATGTTTTCTTTTTAAGTATAATTATGTAATTTTTCTTATAACAATATATACAACATACATACACATACTCGTATTATTTATTAAAAAAGTATGTATGTAAATATTATGTATAATATTCAAGTATTGAATATTAATGCTAACAAAAATATTTCTTGAATCCTCCTTTAACACACAGACTGCCAATGTTATTCATATATGTTACTCATACATGAATGACACAATTTCAAAGAAAACTTCTAGGAAACCAACATATTTTCTTTCATATTTATTAATTTTTTGGCATAATATATCATTAAACAATGAGATTTTTAAATAAAAATTTGATGTTACTCTTATCTGAATAATAAAAACTCTCAAAAACAAGAAGTATCATTCATATATATACAAATGACACGTATATGAATAGCCATTAATGTATCAAATAATATCACCGCAATTACTAATTTATTTACCTTTCTTGTTTAAGTGCGTACTCTAACATTTTTATTCTCCTCACAAGGTCGTTCTTCAAATTTTCCTGTCCCTTTCTTTCACCTTGAAGAAAAGCTATCCTAGCCTGCGCAATAAAACACCAGGAAAAATTAATCCAATTGGTCAATTAACAACAGTTTTACTTTTTTATACTATCGCAATTTCTTTGTACGTTCTACACGCAAACACCAACAAGCTCGAGTACCAAGAAAAAAAAAACACGTTTGCTCCGCTTTTTGACAGTGTGACAAATCGGAGCAACATTGGTACGAATAATTATTATGTGCTCGAGGTGCAATATGTCGATTGTTAACACGTTCTACCGCAATGCTAACGCATTTTGTTCGCGTTAGCCCGAAGCGAAAGGTTCGCATCGTGCTTCCTTATGTGCCTCCCTACCATCACATGACAGCTGAAGTGACAATAAGGCGGACAATTGTCTCGCGCGCGCGTTCGCGCTTGGCTCGCGAAGCGGGTGCCGCGTAGCCGCATCCGTCGTGCGGGGCCCGTACCTGAAATTCCGCCCTGTCCAGCTCCCACTGGGACCTCTCGAGCTCGAAGCGGGCCCACTCGTGCTGGATGAAGTGCAGGATGCCAGGCATCGAGTACTGCGGCCGCTGGTCCTTGGCGTCGCCGTTGCTGCCATTGTCGCTGCCGCCCTGGTGCTTGTTGTTGGCGAGGGAGACGTTCGCGCCGCCGGCCAGCTGGCCGTTGTGATTCTGGGACGCGGGGCTGCAGCTATCCTCCATTGTGGCACCACAAAACTGGCTGGGCACCTTCATTTCATGACACGGCGGCCATTACAGCAACTTCCCTTCCTTCGCGGAGTACCCCGAGAGTGCTCTCCGGTCGGACAATGTATTTCGATCGGCCCGTCGGAAAAGGAGACAATTATTACGCATGCGGACGCAAGTTATACGGGCGGTCCGTAAAGGTCCCGAGACCCCCTCGCGCGCGCGAAGATGAGTCCCGCAGCTCTGCGCTCACCGCGGTCCGCTCGTCGTGCTCACGTCCGCGCGACGCCCGCTTCCGGAAAAGCGGAAGGGATCGCGGTCGGCACGGGGGACCGGACCGTTTCCTCTCTACTGCCCCTCGCTGCTCGCTGCACGTCGACGGGTCAACGGGTGAAAGTTACCGCGCGGCGGCATGCCTCGCAAATCTCGCAATCCAGCCGCGGGCACCTTGCCGACCGGTACGGGCGCGCATCGTCGCCGGAAATTTCGCCCTTTTTATCGGCACCGACGGACTCATTCACTACCCCCGTCGCCGTCGCGCGCTGCGGCCCTTTCGCCAAGCGGGATCGCCCGATTTGTTTTTTCACTCCTTGTTACGCGGCGCGTTACTCCGCGACATCGGTTTTCATTGGCCCGTCCCGTCGGCTCACGAGAGTTAGGCTAAAGTCACATGGCATGTATATACTTCCACGTAACGCGTAACCGCGTAACCAATTAGAAGCGTTTCGCATTTTCGGTTACGCATATTCGTGCTTCTGATTGGTTACGCGATACGCATTACGCGGAAAATATCAGTCCATGTGACCGCATCCTAAGGCCGTGGCACATAGAAAAACTTAAGGTAGGTTTTCATGAGCAGTGAAATGCTGCAGCAGCGAGCAGCAGTTTAGTAATTTCTTAGAAAATTCCTAACAAGTTACTAAACTTTCCTACAAATTAAGGTGCCAATTCATGGGACGCTGAAAAACAGCGTTGAGCGACGTCACGTGACATCACTATGATGCCAGCGTCAAGAAAGAGAAGTTGGATTTTTCCAACTTCAAGCGTCAAAGCCAAAGCAGCGCGAAGACGCCGAAATTTTGACGCTGTTTTCCTTTTCATGAATTTCAATTGACGCCGGCGTCAATTGTGGTCATGCGACCTTCTTGCCGCTGAAAATGAGCGTCGAGCGTCAGCATGAAAAGGCACCTTTACTCAACTTTTCTAGAAATTATTTAGTAATTTCCAAGAAATTACTACACTGCTGTAGCATTTTACTGCCCATGAAAACCTACCTTTAAGCAGTAAGCAAATCAGCCAATCACAGTCAAGAACTTAAGGCACGGTCCTAAGCAGTAACGAATCCATACCGTTGATTTCCTTAAGGCGGAATTACGATGAACTTAACGTAACGGAACGTGACGGGACGCGAAGTAACGTGAAACCTAAACACATTGTTTTTTGGTACTTTACGTCACGTTACGTAAAGTCGATCGTAATCAGCCGCATATAAAAACGATGTGTTTAGGTTTCACGTTACTTCGCGTCCCGTCGCGTTCCGTTACGTTATGCTAGGTCTACAATGCGAGTCGTAAAGTCGTGAGTCGTAAGAATTGACCAATCACAGTCGATTATTCTCCTCAAATTCGATTGTGATTGGTCAATTCTTACGACTCGCGACTTTACGATTCGCATTGTAGACCTAGCATTAAGTTCATCGTAATTCCGCCTTTACTGCTTAAGTTTTTCTAGGTGCCACGGCCTTTAGGCTCAGTGCACATCGCTGAGCCTAATCCTGTTTCATTCTCTGCTTTCGGAATGCTCCGCGCGTTGTTCATTGATTGCGTTCAGCAGAAAAAGCAACTCAACGCGATCAGTAATAACTTTTTAAAATGGTTGGATCTTGCCTTTAATTCTTCCCTGGATTCAAGTGTAAAAACCAATTATCGTAATAAAAAGTCATTGAAAAAGAATCATTAAGCGCTCATTGACCTGTTTTTTCTGCTGAACACAGGCATTGAGTGCTTATCATTTAGCGACACAAGTCGATCCAAGGATCATTCTGTCTTTTTTCAACATCTAGTGAACAACAAGGATAGAGTAAGGCTGGAGTCCCATGGCATGTATTTTCCGCGTAACGCGTAACCGCGTAACCAATCAGAAGCGCGAATATGCATAACCGAAAATGCGAAACGTTTCTAATTGGTTACGCGGTTATGCGTTACGCGGAAAATACATGCCATGGGACTCCAGCCTGACGCTTGTGTCGATTTGTGTCAACTGGAAAACACCTATTATTCGATGAGACTGAAATTAGCTTGACTTGCTGGAAAATTTTTTCGAAGTCCGCGTGGATTCAAACAAATTTTAAGCGTAGACGGAACTAATATTGATTAACTTATACTTAAATTTTAGATTTCGATTGAGAAACATACGTGTAAAAGGTGTATTTAATAGAGAGTAGAGAGAGTAAGTTTAAAATTCGCGGTTTATTAGTTATATCAGTGCGCATGTGCAGATCAATATTGCCTTAAAATACTAGCATATAGTCAATACAAAAAGTTTGTGATAGCTCATTATCTGTGATTTTTATTACGGGAATATATTTTTCATCTAATAACTTAATAATTAAATTCATCGATCAGATCTCTTTTGATTTTCAATTATTGTCATACAAATAAACTTTATACAAACAAAATGTACGCGCGCGCGCGTGCACACACACACACACACACACACATTATTTTACAAATTATTTATTATAATAATTTTATTTGTAAAAATAAATATTAATAAGAGCATTTCATTTAATTAATTAAAGAAATTACTCCTTAAAGATTTTATTAAAAATTAAAATAATGTCTAACTTTTGGACTGTAAGGTATTTCTTAAATATGTTGCTTTGAGGGATTATTTATCCATGAAGATTTAATTCTTCATTTTTTGCAGGTTGTTAGCCTAGTGCCCAATCCCCAACCTGGAGGATCAGTTCTCAAATATAGAGGGGTGCTCGTGACAAGAGATAAACTCTCGGCGGGTGCCATTAATTCTTCTGAAAGGTAGCGATCAAATAAGAACCAATGATTTTTGGTCGAATTTGAACTCGGATCTTCGGCTCATTAGAGCAGCGCACTTCTTTCTGCGCCATGATCGTCACCATTGACCGAAATGTTTTATATTATTATGAAGTCATAAGGAAAATGGAGAAGGTGAGGTTTGTAATATGGAATGGTCACTTCACTTACATGCCAAAATTATGTCTCCAAAATGTCATTCCGTTTGACCGTATAACCTAAAATCCTAGATCTGCTGCAATAGTGACTAACTTATACATATATAGGTATAAAATAATTATTATATATTATATATTGATCGGAATCATTAGAGAATATATATTTGTTATAATTTCTTAGATGTATGACACGTAAAACTGGATTCATTAAAAATAAATTAACAGATTCAATATCAAAAGAAAAAGATGCATAGAAATAGTTATTTGTGTAACAAGTGCGGGAAGTTGAGAATTGGACACGGGTGCGGAGTGGACGCACGAGCCGAAGGCGAGTGCGATCGCCCGCACGCGTGTCCAATTCTCAACCCGCACGTGTTACACACCCTATTTTATATTACAAAGTGCGTGGAAATTGGCCCATTTATTGCGCGCGCGTCATCTGTGCGACGGATGGCCAATTCCACACACGAGTCGAAACAGTGCGGTAATGTTACATTACCGCACTGTTTTGACTCGTGTATAGAATTGGCTATTTGTCGCATAGATAGCGCGCGCGTAATGGGCCACTTTCCACGCACGTGTGATATAAAAGATTATTTAAACACAAATCATAATCTATGTAAATATATATATAAAAAACAACTTTATTTAAACATATAATTCATGTGTGAAACGATAATAATATGTCAACGACGTATATAGAATTTTCATAACATCTATTTTTACAGAAAATTTTTAATTTCGATTTTGCATATTATTTAACTATCCAAGGAAGATAAAAAATAGGTATTTTATAAGCAAGTAATACAATCATGATATAAATAATTCTGTAAATAGAAAAATAAAAAATTGCACTATTTAAAAAAATTATAAACATTTAAAAAATTATTTAAAAAATATATTTTTTTTAACTAAATGGTAAAATTTCAAAAACATTGCATGTCAAAAAAAAATTATGTTGTAAGTATCGCCACTTGCAATTGCAATAGTTTGACACATTTGTTTATTCCGTGAGTTATTCAATATTAATCAAGGATTTAGAAAGAGAGGTAGAATTCTTTATTACGTGTTTCTTTTCTTTCTTCTCTGTAAAGAAATATACAAGACAGCAATTGGTTCATTTGTGCCATATATGTAAATAAATATAATTGTCTTGTCATCTCCATTATATATAAATTTATATCCTTGATTAATATTGAATAACTCACGGAATAAACAAATGTTTCGAACTATTGCGATTGCAAGTGGCGATACTTACAACATAATTTTTTTTATTTGACTGATTTTATATACACATAATTAATAATAATAATAATAAATAGTAATAAATAATAATAAATAATTTAGAATTTATAATAATTATTTATAATAATATTTAAATAATAATAATAAATAATTAATTCCTTTTTCATCAATTTTTTATCAATTCCAAAATAATTCATCATAATAATATATAATAAAGAAATAAATGTTAATTGTTATTAAATTTTGTATGTCACTTTATTTATTGTTTTAGTTATAATTGTTCAGTAAAAATATTGTAACAACTATAAATTAGAAACTGGATAAAATAATATAATTATACACAATTTTATAATCTCATCAAAAATTAAATAGAATATTTTACATGTATAGTAGATAGAAGGACAAAAGTTATAATACAAAGTAGCAACAAATATTATAATACGAATAAACACAAACAAGATGGTTTCGGACAAGGGCTTTCAAGGTGATTTACGTAAGTGATAAAGAATTGAAATATGACACCGTTGTTTGATAACATGGTAACAACGTGATCTTAAGCATCTCTACATTGATACCAATTGTCGTTTTGTAAATATTGTACGTACAATATCGTATAATATACACTTAGTGCCAACAACAGCGTCATCGTGATAGAATTTGATGCATTTGCATATTACTTACCGGATATTCGCGATAACGGTCGCTCATATTTCGTGCGTGTGTAATTGTAGCAACGAAAAGGGATATTCGCGCAAAGCTCCTCGACAAAAGAAAAAAAGAAAAGAGGCAGTCCCTGTAGTTAGGCTAAAATTGTTGTTCGGAGAAGATTTAGGTAACGCTGCGCATGCGCAGATAAGGTTGTGTGTCAACACACGACGACGTGTAGGTCGATAACTTTTTGGATATGCGTTTATTCGCATTACAATACCTTCGTATCTTAATATTTTATTTTTCGATCAATCTGCCTTACTTGGACGCGTCGTACGTCCTTAATCAACCGCAACTTTGTTGTATTTCCCGTATTAATGTAACATTGTAACACAACGTTAGCCGGAGGCGCCGGAGGTAACGGTAGAGGGAGACCCGGCAACGTTGCCAGAGTCGCTTGTTTAGCTTTTTGCGGTGTTGCAGCTGCTCGACAATCTGGCATGCCTGAGTAGAGAAGTGCAGTTCAGTGTTTCTGGCATATTTGCCTTAAATATAACCTATTTCCACGTGGTGAAAAGTTAACAATACTGCTTGAAACCTTCCCACACAATAATATAACGTAAGTTTATCGATTATTATTTTAATATGATATCTTGATATAGGCTTAGTGTTAAATCCGTTGGATTTGTGACGAACAAAATTGTTATTGGGACTCGAAACGTTGCGCGGATTGTCATTTTATCGCAATTTTCTCTATTCAAATTTTGAACTCGTGTACGTCTTAGTCCCGTTTTAGATTTTTAAGATGTTTGAGAGATTGTGCGTATTTTAAAGCGTAAAACGAAATAATTTTTTTCACTTGTATTTTTATCTATAAATTTTCTCGAAATAAATACCAGTAATTAACCATGGATCAAATGAGGCAAATTGCCAGAATTGGGCCTCAAGGCCCAAATCTACACGGAGTCGTTTATGTTTGTGATATAGAGACGCTTTGACATAGCAAAGACACCATTTTATGTAGCTTTGTGTACGCCATTTTGTTGTTGTTTCTTTTAGGATACACACTAGATGATTTCATCAATTTTGAGGCTAACCAAACTTTTTATTGCGCGAGAAGTACGATTTATTTGTTACATCGTACTGTAATATATTATAAATCAATGATATACAGATACATAATATTTTCACGAAATTCGACAAATGTTCAATTTTCTGAAATCTAAGTTATTAGGTAGATATAAATGATATATTGTTATGTTTCAATCGTCTTCATTGACCTTTTGTTTACGAATTATATTTGTCGCGCGCGCGTCCATCAATAACACACTACCGAAACCAGAATATCACAAGAATCGATTCAAATCACATGGTAATGTTAAAGCTTCAAAATATTTTTTTCATTTAGTTTGATCTATTTTTTGTAGAAATTTTCTGATATATATACATAATTTTATTTGTTATTGTAATCGTAATATCTTGTAGGTTACGAACGCGCAATATTTCGCATTATCTCATATTTATATTCATTGTTATGTATATTCAAGTAGGAGATGCTTTGTATCTTTGAGACTGTTTAGAATGAATTTATGATGTTCTACAAGGTTTTTTATAGATATCAGTAACAAGAAAAATGTTCTGGTATATCTATATTATCTAACCTTCTCGTGTTAAATTAGAAAATAATGTATTTGGTTATAATCAAATATTGTGGGATTTTATCTCTGAAAGAAGATTTTGCAATTACAATATAAGAAATTGAAAGATAATTTCACGTTTTGCAACATTGTTACGTAATGACATATAGCATCATTTTGTCATCAAGATAAAAGCAACGACAGATGGCACTACTTGTTCAGTAACGACCTTTCATCGAAACTTCTAGAGAATACTGCGCACATAAACATATTTTAAAAATACAATTAATTATTGATTCTATCATAATGAATATCTATTTTTAACATTTTTTAGATTATGGCATTTTAACATTTCTTTAATTCTTAGTAAATTGAATAATTTCAATTTTTTATTATATAACCATTAATTTTCTATATAGTTTAGATTCCTCAAACGTGAGTTATTATATACTTTCCTAAACTTTATAAATAAATATATATATATACAGGGTGATCCATTTTAAATGTCCATCTCAAATATTTCTTGAACAATACATTTTAAAGAAAAATGTTTTAGATAAAAGTTGAAGGGTTCAAAGAGGGCCAATAGACAATCTTTTTAGATTTTGGGTTCAAGGCCCGTGTTGAACCCTCCAACTTTTATCTGAAACATTTTTTTTTTTTTAATGTATTGTTCAAGAGATATTTGAGGTAGGCATTTAAAATGGGTCACCTGGGTGACAAAAGTACATATAGTAACAGTTATATACAGGCTTGTACATAACTTTTTTTATTATTTTTATAGAATTGTTAGAATAAATTATAAAATTTTTGCATGTGCGGTTATTTATATATTTTAATATATTATAATAAAGCAATAAGTTTATCATTGTCGTTAATGTGACAGCCAGCAATATTTTTATTGTACTTCAAAATCCAATGTACAATATTTTTTAGGTTTTTTGCATTGTGTCCATAAATTCACAAAACGTTATAGTAAAAAAGTTCATACGAAATTATACGGAAAGAGAGCTTTTCCTATTATCTATACTGATTTTGAAATTGCGAGGAATTTAGCATTTAGCCAATCACGAGTTGAGGTTATGTTGAGTATGCTGTGAATCGCGTGTGCCTGTGCGTTATGTGATTGTCCATCTCGCGCGATTATTGGATGCTGGAGATAGACAAAAAACATTCACACTACGCCTGATCGTAACTTTGGGAAAATATCAAACCCATAATTTGAAAACTGTTTGAAATGAAAAAAAATTGTATTTTTTAGCATGAATGTTTCCATTACAGTAATCGCAAATTTTCGGACATTATATTTTTCGAAACTACAATTGCAGAAAAATTTTACTCACTGAGAAAAGAATTTTAACTCTTAACGTGCATACGTGGGTCTACGGCGTTCGAGCCAAAGTGATATCTGCTCGTAACTGTAAAACTTACAAGCCTGTTAAAAGATATTAAATAAACGATGTTTATCAAATTAACTATAAAATCGTCAACTACAATGTAGACAGACGTTTCATGAATTTTTTTAGATTTTTTAAAATATTTTAAGGTAGGGAAAAATAGCGTTGAACGTGGCAGACTCACATATCCACTTAGAAGGTACCGAAAAAACGTATGCACTTTAAGGGTTAAGTCAGTGTCTGATAGCGTTAAACATTTTGGACATTCGAAGTGCGGAGAGAGAAGCGTATCAGGTAGAAAGAGGTATTCAGAAGTAGAAACTTTAAGGATGTATAACAAAAATGACTTTTTAAAATAAGATGTGTCAAAGAATTTTCTGAAATAAAATGCTTCAAGGATATATGGAAAAAAGAACCCAGATAATACGCATGTTTCAAATCGGGAGATATGACGTCTTAGAGACGTCTTAATTATATAATGACGACGTCTTTAAAGCCCGATCTACATCTATTGTAATGCTTTAATCATAATAGCGATCGTGGTCGTAAGCAAAGGAAAGCTGTTGTAAACAGTATATCTATGCGAATATATCTATAAACACACTTTTATTCGCGCGTCGAGAAGGTTGATAGGTTAGGTTTGTAGGTTATTGTTGTAACGCCAGACAAGCGTCGTAATCAAGAGTTCAAGTTGAATCAATTCATACGATGAGCTTACGATAGCTGCGATCGTCGTAAGGAGTTTACGATGAACATTACGATTAATGTAGATCGACCTTAATAGAGTAGCATAAGAAAGATATGACGTCTTAATGACATCTTTAAGACGTTATATCTCTCGATTTGAGACATTATTAGGCCTGTTTGTTTTCGCTGCACGTCTGAACTAGTGTAATAAGTTAGAATAAAACAAATATATTTTCTTTCATTCTAAGTTTGCACTAGTTCAGAAGTGCAGCGAAAAAGAACATTATGTTCACTTGGAACTTTCTAAAATAAGACGAATTAGTTGTGTTCTTCTGCAAATTTTTTCTTTCTTTTGCTCTATTGTAAATTACAAATAGACAATTGTACTAAAAATATAATTCCTGCTTCCTCTCTCGCTTGTCGGAAATATAGATTGCATAATATCCGACCTGGAAAATGGAAAAAGAGGAGGGGGAAAGATGTCAATTTGTTCCAGATATCGCCAAGGTTATGTCTGGCTAATGAGAAACCTATGAATATGTTGACACATATAACTTGAATTAGAATTGTGTTATTAAAGAAAAAGAAATTTCGATAGTGTGTCAGCACTGACGTCTACTGAATGATATATGTACAATCGTAAACATAATTAAGCAATGAGGGAGAATTAATTTTTCAAGATCAAAAGTGCTGAAATCTATATTACAGTCAAGTATCGAACTTAAGATCGAGGCAAAGTGACGAAAATCGATCGTCCTACAATACGACGAGGAGCTGTACCGTTTCCCCCACCATGAACTGTGCTATTGGTGCGGCGAGTAAAAGGGAAGGGCTCTATTCATCAACCGTTCAATAAAACGAATCCGTGACGAACATTCCATGTGTGTAAATTATTAAATGATCTCACATGAACGCACAGGACGTCATTGAGAAATCGATTATAAATTTGGGCCCAATATAAGGATCTTGATGGAATAATATAACAAAAACTATGCAAATATGCCAGCTGATGTGTAACAAGCTGATAAGATCGATAAGACCTACTTATTGTATATGCGTGTGTTACATTCGAATAAAAACATGAATCTACGAAAGTGAACGTATGAAAGGAAAAATTCGAGTGGAATACGAAACGGTCAGAAACAAACCATGTTTTTGGATTTGATGCCACGTCATTAGAAAAAAAATTTTTTTGGAATTGCTACGCGTCTTTCTAGCCCCTCCCGACGGACATAAATGGAGCAGCAAAATTTTTTCGAAAATTAATTGCCGGTATGTCGGCCTGTATGTGCCGGTTAAAAATAAGATTCCCTTATTGCGCAGCGAATCGGGACGTTACAAGCGCAGTTTCTGCTTTCTGCTCGCATTTTTCGACGCTTCGTGCACGCTCGGCAATCTTCGGGAACGGAAACTCGGGGCCTAAGTGCAGTGTACTCCACGCTCGATGCGCAAACCCATCGATGACGCTGTGGACAGTTCGCGCGGTTTCTTTAACTCGCGTTTGAAGATATCGGGGGAGAACCGGGAGAACGATGTGGAGAGCGGCGATAACGACATTCGCGACGTTCCGCAAGCGACGTTCCGTTCTCGACCGAAGTGCCATCGTGTCGTTCCATGACATCTCGTTTGTGCTGAACGAACATCCCCGATGAAACACACTCTCCGCTACCGAAACTCGTGTGTTCTCGCAATTTTTGCCTATGCCGATGCAAAACCAAGGCAAATTGCCCTATTTAAGGGGCATAATCTTTTCGAGGTGATGCACCTTAAAGTGATTTTACACAGATAAGCGCGCTTTCTCGCGTCCGTTTGAGGTTGTGCAACACGACTCGCGGATAGCCCTCGTCATTGAGGAAAAAAAAAGCCAGACTTATAACGAGATCACATCGAGAATCACGGATAAAGGCTCTTCCGACTGGAAAAGTACGCCGTTGTACAACTTTCAGCTGGAGCAAGCGGGAGATACTCGTTTTCGGCCCGCCATCTTTTATACCTGGATAAGGTCAGGGCCCTCGGCCCCCTTAGTCAGGGCCTGATCGCGTCGTTCGATCACAAGCGAACAATTTCCGCGACGATTCGTGCACACGTTCATCTTACGAGCGCGACGGGCATCCCGTTTCATCGGGACGCATCGGATTTTTGCGTCAATCGTCATATTTAGCAAAATAGTGACCTCGCGCACGACGGGCATCGATCCAGAATGAGGCGTGCGCGCGCGCTCGCGGTACAGTGTACAGTAGGCGTCAAAATGTTGGTGCTTTTTCGTTCGACGAGTAACGAGTAACCTCTATGCACTAATCGTTAAATTAAGAGCGGCAATTATGTCGACACATTAAACAGAAATAGATTCCTTCTGATCCCACGAGACGGATGCCCACAAAAGGCGAAAAAAGAGAATTAAACGTACTATATGTACGAAAAAGGGTAGGGAGGAAAGGGAGGAGGAAAGAATTTCTCGAACATAAGCCAATTATGACAAGTAGTCTTCTTTTTTTTTTTTTCGAAGTGTTTTTTTAAATTTAGAGCAAAAAAACCCTCATTTTGCGGGTGCAAAGCTTGTTGATATAGTGGAACGGTGTGTCTCGGTATTCAACTGTTTTGTCCTGAAGATGGCAATTTCTTGAAACTCGAGAGATATTGTTATTCAAAACTGCATCAGAATTATTTGCCCTCTTTCCCCCTCTCTTTCCGTTCCATTTTTTTAAACGTATTAATTTATTACTATTATTTCGGTGTAGAAACGGATCTTGTAGAGAGGTTATCCACGAGACAAACAGTACCTAAACCACAATGACGCCCGCTCTACGACTGGACTACTTTTTTTATTGACGATACTTTCGCGAACGGAATTGATGATGCTGTCAAATATATATTGGCGCTGTCAATCGGGATACGAAATGCAATGTGCTTGTCTTATGTAATTTTTTTATTTCATGGGTGTTTTAAATTTTCGTGATATTTTCTGTAGCAGTCCCCAAAAATTGAATACATTTAATATAAATGGTTTACCATATTTAAGACAAATACAACGCACTATATATATATATTTTATGATTGTAAAAATCTTGTGGGAATAAAGATCTATAAATATTTCACTGAAATATCAGTTTTTTGCGTTAATTTACTAAATTACCTCTGAGTTAATATCTGTTAAAATATCTCTGACTATATATACATATATATATGTATATTTACAGTGATATAGTACACTCTTATTATAGTACAGATATATATTAAATTAGGATTATATATTAAATAGTGTATTATTATGTTGTGCATATGTCTTTCATGTAGTTTTCTATTATAGATTGAAAAAAGTATTTAATTGTCAAGATAAATGAACAGTGACATTTTACTGTTCTCAATTTTATAATGGAAAAGACGCAAGCTGGAACAGTGCATAATTCAGAATCTAGTTCCCCAGTCACATGTGACGATAGAACTGATAATGATGAACTGTCTAAAGAGAAAGAGGATGAATTATTATTCGGTGCAGAAGAAGACGGGGACGATGAAGATGCACTGTCCGATGATAGTTTGCGCTTGAGATTATCTGACGATGACGATGCTGAGCAAGAGAACGCTACAACAAAAGACACAAATACTGCGGAATTAAAATCGCAAAGTAGAATAGCTGGTATGTAATTATTATTTTTTATCTATGAGAAGTAAATTAACATATATTACTTGATATATGTTATTGAATAATTTCTGAATGATACCCTGATATATATGTTTCTTTCCATTGTGTTGAATGGAACTGTCCATAAAATAACTTGCAAGAAGACATAAAATGTTAAATCTAGAAATACCCAAACATAAATGTCACAGAAGAGAGAAAGAAAGAGAGAGAGAGAGAGAGAGAGAGAAAGAAAGTAGTTATATTTTATAAAATTAAATAAAATGGAAGTCTTTTTATTCATGGATGTGTCTGCGTTTTTTTGCATCTATATTAATATTAGCATTTTTGTTTTGTTTGCAGAACAACCAATTTTAAATAAAATCGCAGAAAAAACACTATACTCCGACCTGCAGGAGACTGTAAAAGAAGTTTCCAAGTCTGATAGTGAAGAATCAGCGCAGAACGAACATGATACAGGTAAGATCTTTGCGAATGACAAAATTGTTACTAATTACCAAATCAAGTTTTCGTCACATCAAGAATATTGATGCAAATTTTTGAACTGAACTTGTGTAATCACTTCTTATATTGCCCCTCACCCTTAAAACATTGGAAACGAAGGAGGGATCAATCATTTGATCTGTTGCAGCGCCCTTAGATGAATATACATCCGAAAACAAACAAGTACAAGATAATATACGTAAGTCGGAAAATACCAGTGCGACTGCTAATGAATTTAATGAAAAGTGTACATTCAAATCTAGCAAAGATTTAAAAATTACCGATGTAAGCAACGCGTGTCCAATTGTAGTATTGAAGGGACATACCGCAATAGAAAATGATAAATTGTCTATAAATAATCATACACACACAAGTAATGTTCGAAATGCAGAACTAACAACTCATAGTGAAGAAAATCTAAAAGAGGCATCCAGCGATAGTAACAAAATAATTTCGACAAATTGTGAGCAAAATAAATTAGACAGTGTAGACAGTAATATCCCTTCTGTAGATTCTGCTAATATTAAGATATGTAAGAGTGAAAAATTGGTTACAAATGTGATTGTTTCTAATAATAATGATGATAATTTAGAAGACAAAATAGTAGACAAACATATTAAAAATAACAGTCACTCTCTAAAAAGCTCACATGTCGAACTTAATAATGGTCCAGATTACGTGGATTTAGTCAACTCCGGTAATTCTAAGGATTCATTATCATATATAGATACTATTGCGCATAAAAATAAAAACAAAAATTCAGAACCGATGGATGTAACAGAAAGCAAAAGTGTATCAAATATTTCAAAATTCACAGAAAAAGTGACGAATATTTCATTGATACAAGATCAAAATATTTCATCCAATGTTAAAGACAACGCAGAAGTAACCGAAGACCGTAATGTTGATAAATTTGTAACCCAAACTATAGATAATAATTTATTATTAACAAACATTTTATTAGTACCTAGCGATGTGGATAATTTTAATAGCGAGAATGGAATGAAAAATGTTGACACGGTCATTCCGAGAAATAAACGAATTAAAAAAACAATCAATACGGTACAAGATCGTACTGAAGAAGATAAACAAGGTAGGAAATATTTAACATTAAAAGCGAAATACGGTATTTTATCAATATCTAATAGAAGATTTAAAAAAAAATACTTAAAAAAATTAGATACAAGAATATTAATAGTTTTATATACTTTTATATACTCAGTGAACATGTCTCAAATCGGGACATAAGACGTTTTTAAGGCATCATGTGTCCCGATTTGAAACATGGGTCCCAGACAACACAATGTCTAAAATCGAGGACATATGACGTCATTAAGACGTCATATATCCCCGATTTTGGACATTGTGTTGTCTGATGGGTAGTCAAGTGCAATATATTATTTTCTGATTTCTAAGTAGATTTATGGATGATTGCATGCAACTTTTGTAAAAAATTTTCAAGGGCGATATATCGCATAAAGTATCCTGATATTTATATGTATCTATAATAATGTAGTAATAATAATATAAAATATGTGATAAGTAGAGAAAGAGGATAGAGATGATTGTTTTAAAATTATTTAATTCTGTCAGTATCATTTATAACAAAGTATATACCCAGTGAACACAATGTCTCAAATTGGGATTAAGACGTCTTTAAGACGCATATGTCTCGATTTGATATGCGTTCGGGTACATTCTAAAATAAATAATTTCTCAGTACAGTCTGTGTGTTTTGTTGTTGTACGTAAAAATCTTTTATTATGATTTATTTATAATTTTTACTATATATTTTTTAATATACACATTAAGATATTTTTGCATTTCATTATTACAGAGGAGAGCGGGCGAAAAAGGCGGAAGACGGCTAAAAACGCAGAAGAGATAATCAGGAAAAAGTATCTTAATAGCGACAGTGATTCTACCGATACTACGGAAGAATTCGTAGTAATGAACCACAAACTGAATCCGGATATACGTCCTGCATCACCACCTTCATTAAAACGTAATTGTCCGGAAAACGAGGTTTTTAATGGTAATATTAAGAAAGCGAAAATGAGTACCAAGGGCTCGGAAGAAAAGAAAGATGTCACACAATTGTCCTTCATTGAAAAATTTTTCCGGCGGGACCTCAAAGAGAAATTACCAAAACTTACGCAGGAGGTAAACAAAAAGCATTTATATTGAAATAAGATATCTTTTAATTACTTGTTTTTAATTATATGTTTGTTGTATGAAAATGAATCTCAATTAATTACGAAAACTAAAACGATTGCTTATTATATATTACTGTTTAATATGCTTAAGGAATTGGAAGAGCTCCTGATTCAAAAGATTGCCGAAACAATCGCGATGCGCAGTGAAATTGGACAGCTCAGAGAACAAGCTCGCATATCAGAGAAATATCAAGAAACAACGCGTGTGAAGATGCAACAGTTGATGAAGCAAGTGAAGGATTTCGAAATGGTGCTGAATCGTAATGCGATAGACCGTCGTGCGAATCCTGACAAACCTGTCGCGCCTATAAAAATAAATAGATCTGTAGGCTTGCAAGTCAGCTTTATAACGGTATTTATTTATCGCAGAGATATATTTGAACTCATTTTCGCGGTATTCACTTAAAATTATGTTGGTCGATTAAATGCTCTACTCATTAGGAACACGGAATGCAGAATCTACGGCAAACCGCGAATCTCAAGCCTGCAGCAAACACAACGAACATCAGCACCACTTCTCCACCTACTGAGGCAAATAACAATGTAACAAGTCCAAGACGCGGTGGAATTAAAATAAGATCGCCCCGACCTGTAGTAACCGTCTCTACTCCTATAATCACGCAGAATCATCCGGCTCAAACGGCGTCTGTTATTTCCACTGTGACGCCCGCAGCTTTGGTTGTTGCTAAACCTTTAGAAGCATCACACACCCTAACGTTGTCCAACCAGCCTAGCGGTATTCAGCCAATCTTACCTGCTGTAAGTAACACAAGACTTAATCTAATACTATTTATAACCGATATAAATCAGAAAACTTATTTTATGACATCGCATTAATTTAATTTATGCAAATTTTGCAGCCGCAACAGCAAATTCAGTCGCAGCCACATCAGACTATTGTTCTAAATGGCAAAATACAAAATCAAGGAAATCGTCCGATAGCTCCGAAACCAAGAAATAACGATCTTATTGATCTTACGGACGAGGAAGAAAAGAATAAATGTATGTTAATCTATTTTTCATCTATTTTTGTATATGCGTATTTACATGTATACAGATGGCGCATGCTTTAAGGCCATAATCTATCTTCATCACGACGCGTGATAATAAACATCTGTAATTATCACGTTTTCCTCATTATCTAACATGTTCTATATTGTAATAGCAAATGCGAAAGTTAAGACTACAGCATCTACAATTGAACAGCAATTGAATATAACATCGAAACCTGCGCAATCTTTCCAAAGGGTAATACAGACATTACCGGCAAACGTAGCAATTACGACGCAGCCGACTAGTATAAAAGTGATAACGACTAATCAACAGCCAGTATCAACTGCTCTCGTTGTAAGCATTTTTTTCCCATCTATTGTACATGTGTAATATTTATGTAATACCCCGAGAGGAAAAAATTTATAAAATTATATGACAAAATCTAGATAAAATTAGGAATGCCGCAATTATGAATGCTGAATATATACAACAATGCTATTAAAAATTTAGATTTTTTGACAAATATTTGCACAATTTATTTCTAAATAGTGTTTCAGTAAGACAGCAACGTTATAAGGAATGATCTTAGCGGAATATTGCAAAGTTAAATCTGAAGAAATTGCGAAAATAATTTCAAGATAATTGAGAAATATAGTTGAGTTTTATTATGTGTTACTCCTGTATTACGTAGCATATTCTGTATTTGCTGGGTCGCCGATAGATGACATCTTTTCTCGTAAAACATGATGAATGTAATTGTTGTATGTATATCGATATTTGCTGGAGTAATTTTTGCTTTTAAATGTTGAAATAATTGTGCAAAATTTAAACCTAAAATTGAATTTATTAACTTTTGTACAAATATCATTTAGAAATTTTATACCGGCAAGAACGCTACGTTATGAGGAATCATCTTAGCGCAATAATTGTGAAATTTCTCTCAATTGAATGATGCAATTATTGCACAATATTTGTGTAATTTTCCTATCGGGGTAGTATTTAAAAAGGAACAAAGGAGATGTGTGATTATATATATTATATTAATTTTTTTAGAATAATGTGAATCCGCCTAGACTGCAGGCGTATGTGATGCAAAGTAGTGGCACAGGTTCGCCAAGACAAGTATTGATAGCATCAAATTCTAATCAGCAAGTACAGGTTAGTAGTAACAATTTCTCGCCAGAAAACTTCTTTCTGAGAATAAGAAAGTTATTGTAATGTTGTTTTATATAAACAAGAAATTCAAATATTTTCTAGATACGACCTGTGAGCACACCTAATAGGCCACCGTTTTCAACTGTTACTTATAAGGGTAATTAAATTATATGAAAGAAAAGAAATTGTATTAATACGCAATCTTTTTTTTTGTACATTATTACAATACTACGATTTAGAAGAACTACAGTGAAAAATGGTTACAAAAAATATGATGCTCGTCGCAGTGTTTAACATTGTGTTATTTACTTCATTATTTTATCAACAGGAGTATCAACACTCGCGAATGGTACTGTGCGCCTACTAACCACGCCTACAGTTCTACAGATAAATAAGGTGAATATCCGATAGCAATTGATGCTAACTCGTACGACATTTGTTTATCGAACGCGATTATGATTTTAGTACTGTTTTATTTCAGCATCCGGCGCCACTGCCAGACATTCCAACTTACGCAACGACACCTGGCTGGAAGCTTCCACCGCCCGCACCATCGTTGAAGATTTCAAAAGTCTCGAATGGTAAACTATATGAATGTCTCTATTTTATACAAATAATTCAAATTCAACTTTCAAGCTACGAAATTCTCAATATAACTTTAATGTCGCATAGGCATAGTGTTATCCTGGAACATGAATCTAACGGATAAATATGCGGATATCGCCAGTTATCAATTGTACGCTTATCAGGAAGTCGCTGGTGTGAGTCCTAGCACTTCACTGTGGAAGAAAGTGGGGGATGTGCGCGCACTTCCGCTGCCTATGGCGTGTACCTTGACTCAGGTAAATTGAAAACATCAATGTTGTAAACTCGTCAAAGGGATAGAACGAGCCTCGTGCGTTGTTTGGAATTCGCAATACTAATGAGAGCAATATTCTTGTTACAGTTTTCCGAGGGTAACAATTATTACTTTGCGGTCAGAGCGGTTGATACACATTCTCGAAAAGGACAGTACAGTACACCTGGCAATATCTCCCTGTAAAGGAGCAACATCAAGTTTCGAGATCTCCGTTCTTTCTCTATTTCTGTTTTGTTACTCTTTACACTTGCGTTCAACGCGTACTTGTGATAAAAATAGTTTTTAGATAACGTCTCACAATAACACGGTACATTATAATGGATCTGACTCGACGATTGATTTTATAGCTAATGTCCCTCTTGAATTATTGAACTCAAATACGATAACTTCAGTTGATATTATGCCCATAAATGCTTCCAATCGCACATATAATTTATTGTATATAATTTCTGATTTCGTAATATGTATCTTGTTTCTTTTTTATTCATTTCTTTTAACAGGTGAATTTTAATTCATTCTTTCGGGGCAAAATATTGATGTTACAACATAATTGTAATTTCTTGAAGACATTTTTATGATAAATTCATGAAGTTATTTGAATTTTTGCCTTCTGGTTTCTTGCCTTCTGGTTTATTGCTTATAAAACTGTCGCAGTGCATAAAGATACAGAATTCTAGTAAAAAAATTTCACACACTTCAAATATACGTAATGGTATTCGAAGACTGGTTTTGAAGGAAATATATTATTCGAGCCCATTTGAAGATTCTAAGACAACGACGTACTGCTTGACTGTTTGTGCTAAGTGTCACTGAACGCTAAACGAAAGATAGCGATAGACAGACATAACAATCGTAGCACAAAGTGGAAAATGTTTTGTACATTAGTTATTGCTTATAATCTTAAATCATTGGATGATTAAATATTCTATTAATCATAATAATGTTAAGCGAAAGGTTATTAAAACCAAAAAGTTTAACAATCTGCATTACGTTATATAGGGTGCCCCATTTTAATGGAAACAGCTGTATATCTCTTAAACTTGACGTATAAAAAATGTTTCAGACAAAAGTCGTATAGTCTGGAAGGGGACAAATAATGGTAAAATGAAAAAAAAATCATCATGAAGGTTATCATCATCTTTTTAAATAGACAACACGCATGTCTCAAATCGAGACATATAACGTCTTAAAGACACCATTAAGACGTCTTAATAACGTCTTTAAGACGTCTTATGTCCGATTTGAGACATTGTGTTCACTGGGAAGTACAGTGGATCAAAAAAGTATTTGCACATCTAGTGTTCTTACAATAACTTTATTCGAAGGAATAATACATAAGTACGAATTGTGTCCATAAGTAATTTATTACATACGTGCAATATATGTAATAAGTTACTTATGGACACAATATGATTTTTTTTACATAATATGACATTCTTCTAATTATTCTGTATAGAAAAGTATTGAAGTAGAGTTACATAAAAATCAATAGTTTATGCGTTTATGATCCTCCAAACCATATATATAACTTTTGTCTGAAACATTTTTTTACTAATAAGTTTAGGAGAAATATACATAGCTGCTTCCATTAAAATGGAATATCTTATATATGTATCCTTATATATTATTATTTTTATGAGATTTTAATAATATCACACTCGTGCATTCCCTAACGTTTTTGAATTTATCTATAATAAAAGAAAATTACACGCAGCATCAGCTAATGAACAAAAAAGCACATTCCCCACTTTGTACGAAAATTATCTTATTCACTATCGTCGTTTTTCGTTCAGTGCTCAATTATGAAGGGTTAAGCGGCATATGCCACTTCTATTCCTCGGATTTTAGCTATTATTAGTGACGCAAGTTTGAAAAACTTCCGTAGTCCGTTTTTACTTCCTGAATGAATAGGCACTAAATTAAATTTAATTATTATTTAGCTTACCCTTGGTATTTCCGACGACAGCATCTATTAGTCTGGTATTTTCCAACAATTAACTGCAACGTAATTGTTACTCCAGATAATATAATTTGCTCAATTTTTATACAGCTAAATTCGGATGTGTATTTACGCTAGTGTATGTACATCGTAGGAAAAGTCTCTTTTAATGAGCGAGAAATACATTATCTGAATCGCTCGTGTGTAAATATTAATTTGTATATATATACATACATACATATATATATGTATATCACATGTCATTATGATATAGGGTGTTTCCTAAGTAAGTATACAAACTTGAAGGGGATATTCCTTAGCTTATTTTAGAAAGAAAAGATCCTATGAACATATGTCCTAAACTGCTTCGTTTTCAAAATAGTCAAAAATTTTTAGATGCGCACCTGGTGCATCTAAAAATGTTTCATCGATACTTATGATATGGATCGAATATGGTTCTTAATACCATATGTACGCACGCCAAATTTGAATAAAATATCTAAGTGTTTTCCAGATTTTCGAAATTTTCATATTCTTTCTCTCAAGTTTGACACCTTGTATTTTGAAAACGAAGCAGTTTAGCACACATGTTTATAAGACTTTTTCTTCTTAAAATAAGCTAAGGAATATCCCCTTCAAGTTTGTGTATTTATTTAGGAAACACTCTGTATAGAGCATAAGCGATATTTGCGATACTGATTAAACTTAAATTAATGAACTTCATTTACTCACCATAATGATAAAATAAGTAGTTAAATTAATTATCTCTTTTGTATTTATATGAACAAATAAACTTTTCAATTAATTAAAATTCTTTTTTACAACTTCTTACAGTTCTGACTTTTTACTCTTTGTTCTCGATATACTATGGGCACGTATTATAGAATTTTTCGGAATGGGTTTCGATTGGAATTATTTCGTTTTCTCTAGAAAACACAAGAGAAATCTAGGAAAAAAACTAAACTCTGATCGGATTCGAACTCTCTTAAGTAAGAAACACCCTCTGTAATTGACCTTCTCGATCGGAGTCTAAAGTATATATATTTAAATTCTAATTTTTAATTTAAGAGCATTTCTGGCATTATTTTTCTTATGTTTTATTAAATAATAAATGTGTTGGGATCAATTTGAGAATTCGCATCGATTAATTGAGCGTTTTGAAGGAAAAACTTGATTGAGACAGTATGCATTTCAAGCAGCAAAGTGACGTCAGAAGACGACATAATGACGTCTATTTTTAGTCATTTTTGGTCTATGACGTCGGCGACTAATAATGGACGTTTATAAGACGTCATTTCTTAGACGTCTTAAAGTCGTCCAAATAAGGTCTTTTTGTAACATAATTATTTTTATTTCTTAATATTGTATAATAAAGTAATAATAAAATAAAAACCACAAAATTAACTACAAATAATGTTTGTTTCGCAAGTTTATGATTGAAGTGGTGAATTTATGGTATAAGTGGATGCGTAGTTGCGTGTGATTATAGTTTTATGATAACTATTTCATGCAGTGTTATAGCTATCAAGGAGATAGCATTAAGATTTTTTAACACTTTAAAGATGTACCTGTTATAGACAAGTACAGTTAATAAGGAAGCATCAGGGTCAGAGGATCGTCACTGTCCACTTTTTACTTGAATCAAAAGTGTTGAAAATTTTTATTGCACTAAATGTTCATCTGACAAGTAGGTTTTTTCATGTTTTTCCTACAAAGTATATTCTAATAAAGGATGATAGGTATAGTATAATGTAATGAGAATAAAGTAAAAGGTACTGGAGATGGCCATCGCATAAGATCAACTTTTACTTAATTGACAAAGTAGGTTAAGCTAAAATAGGCAGGAACTACAATGTATATAGTAAAATAATAGTTGTATTAATAAATTATCCTCGTTAAAAAAAAAACTCCACTGGATCATCAAATAAGTCAAGCAACATGGACGCGGTACTGTACTAGGATGGGGGGGATCGCCTTGAGAGAACGGCTATATGCACACGACGATATGTAAAGAAACAGTTAAAAAAGCGTTTTTTTCTTAGATAAAGAAAAAAAAACGTTTTTAAATAAATGTTTATCAAGTAGACATTTTAACATTTTAATTTCATAAAAAACATTTCTAGAAACCGGTATATTATGTCGTACATTGGTCCTATTTTTGCCGTCAATAAGACGTCAGAAAATGTCATGTGGATGTGACATATCGACGTCATTTTCGGGTCTCACGAGACCTATTTAAGACGTCTGATTGGTCATTTTGTGACCAAAATTTACCGTCATTATGACGTCATTTTGCTACTTGGGATGTATTTCACGAATGTCACTATTATAGTCATGCTATGACTTATGAGTTAATTACGATTAGTATTATTGTCAACAAGAAGAAAGGGAGCTTCCTAGCGAAACATGACTTGATATATAATCCAGACTTGACATATAATTCGCGAAAATAAATGATTCTCTCTCTCTCCCTCTCCATTCTTCCTTCCTTTTTTTCTTATTGTATATGCTCCTTCGGTTTCGAAAGAGAGATTAATCAATAGTCTGTATCTCTCTAAATTATGCAACGTCTGCCTATCGATCTGTCATACAGCACAGACCATTTCAACAATATTGCAGCAATATTGCGGCTATTTTGTTGGATCGTTGCGACATTGCTAGAATTCTATATTTTGCGCGGCATATAGGATAGCGTACGTCAAATTTCTCTCGTCAGATCGCTTTTTTATTGCGCTTATATTACGAAATTCCCTCCAATTCGAATAAATTATATATAAATATAAAAAGGTAGATATATCTTATTAACTTCTGCAATATGTTTTATTGGCACGTATATACGGAAAGTTGATCACGATCGAGAGCTTCCATTAAATCGTGAAACACAGTCGAGCTAATTAATAAATTTAACTGAGTCGATTTTTAATTATTTACATTAGAAAAGATTGTCGTATAGACAGTGTTGTCGAAGCAACCTCAGGTAACACAATATCAAAAATCGGGATAGGTATAAGATTTTGAGACGTTTTATAATGTGACATCTTGAAGACGTCTTAATGATGTTTTTAAGACGTCTTATGTCTCGATTTTGGAAATTATCTGGGAAGCGACGTATCGAATCTTGGCAACATTCCTACCCTGCATAAAATGTCGGATTGAAAAGAATTAATTTAAATTCTGCTTTCTGATGCGAAGAAAGGGATTGAAAAGTATTGGTTCGCAAGAATTCACTTAGCTTAAAATATTCCTCGCATTCAATCGCAATCGATAACCTTCAAACAAATGCGAATTCTCGCATTAAAAAGGATTCACTTCTTCTGCTAATTGTTTTTGGATTCAGAGGCATACAAGATTTTCACGTTCTATTCCCAGTATTGCACTGAAAAGTATTGCCCGTGATCCAATCCGAAATTGTTGCAAAGCAGAATTCATGACAAAATCTCGTGAATGCGAAACAATATTTTTGAATAAGACGTTTTATGCAGGGTATATACCTATCGCGCACAAAAAGAAACGAGCAATATCGCAATCGATTGAGAACGGTCATCGATCCGTTCGTGTGAGCTGTGAGCTGCTTCTTCTCGTTGCACTTAACTTGACAAAATCTTGAGGACACGCTAATTCATTAAAAACATTAGTGGCAGCGTAAATTCCAAATTAAAACTGTAAATAAAAATTTAATACAAAAGAATCAGGTCATAAGGAGTTTATAGCTGACAAACAGAAGGCGCACATTGCGAGCTTAAAGCCCGGGGCCCCGGTGAGCCGAAGATACGGGGGGGGGGGGGGGCAGAGAGAAAGAAAGAGAAGGAGGAGTAAAGTGCAGAAAGTGTAGCTGAATTAGGCGGAATCGGACGGCGACGCGAATTCAACCATTCGACGGAACGTCACGTTATTATATAGTAACGAAATTGCGCTTTTGCGAGTTCCCTCGCGGGAACCACACGCTACACCGCTCTTTCTCTCCTGCTTCTCCCGCCCGCGGCATGTCGCCAGCTAGGTATAGCTAGCTCTTCCGCGCGACTTTTCGCGCGCGCGATGCGCGCCAACAAATGAATCACCCGCGGAGGGTGTGTAACGTCAATGCGACAACGTTAAAACAGAAGCGCGGTCCCGCTAATCGCGAGGGTGGCCCGCGTCGCGACCGTGGCGTTCCCCGGCGAGAGCGAGAAGGAAAAACGAATGAGGAAGCGGGAGCGGAAGTACTATCGCGGGTCGGATAATTTATGAACGCGCGCGCGCACGGGTCTCTCTCTCTCTCTCTCTCTCTCTCTCTGACTCTGTGTGCGCGCACGCGTGTGCGTGTGTCGCGCACAGCAGTGTATACACTGTATACGCGACGGCGAAGGTGAAAATGTTGGCAAAGACCGCGGCGCGCTGACATAGGTGACACGACGGAGTGGGACGCGTCTCGTGGACACATAGTGAAAGCGCAACGACGACGGCGACGACGACGACGACGACGACGGCGACGGCGGCGAGAACGACGACGACGAAGCGGACGATCCTGCGGCGATCACTATAGCAGTAGGCGAGGAGCAGGGAAGCTCGGTAGCGCGCAGTGACCGCGGCGTTCATCGTTGAGGCGCCGCATTTCGCGTACGAGCGCGCATCGTCGCTCGGCACGTTCGTCAGTGCGGCGCGTATACTCCGGTTTGCTCGCGCTCCTTCACGCCGACGGTTATCTTGCACACACACGCGCGCGCGAGCGCGCGTGCTCACACACACACACACACACACACACACACACACACACACACACTCTCTCTCTCTCTTTCTCCGTCTGTCTTGAAGCGCCCGAGGACGATCAGCTGTTGTGGGTGTTCCGTACGTCGTGTGTCCATCAGCGGTCGGACATGCCCGTCCCGCGGGCTAGATACCGCGACACGAAACACTAAATGTAACGTCAAACAAACGGTGTGCAGCAGGTGCGAGAAAGGTCGAGTTACGACATCGTCGGGGACGATGAGGCGGCGGTTCGACGACGGTGCCGTTTCAGCAGCTTAACGCACAGGGCACGTTGGAGCATGTGCGGGAGGTGACGGAGGCTCGGTACGACGACGGGGATTATGACGAGCGGCGCGTGGGTCCATCGACGTCCGCGCAGCTACACCGGGGTGAACCGTGCGTGTTTGCCATGTACATATGATTATCCGGGTTCATGCGTTCCCTTACTGCCAGCGGCGAGCGAACAGCGACGGCGACGACGGGCGCGGAAGGGAGCAGCACCAGCACCTCGCCGCGGGGGGAACGGCGTACGCGGGCCTCCTCGTCGTCCGTAACCGGCAGCGACGTCCAGGGGATGCCTAGCCTACACTCGCTCGTCTTACGACGGGCACCACTGATGGACATGGGTGCCGCCACCAGTTCGGTCACCGCCGTCAATCCACCCGCCAAGATCACCAGCCAGAAGAAGATCGACAAGGCGTCCAAGATCAGCAGCGGCATCCGGCTGCCCCTGATACGCAAGGAGGCCAGCGTGGTGAATCTCTCCCTGACGGAGAGAACGGCGCCGGGCGGCAGGGAGGCGGACGCGCCTCTCCTGCGTCCTGAGAGCAGCGCGAGCCTCGAGGCACGTGGCGGCAGCTGGATGAACCTGGGCCCAGGCGCGTTGAGGAAGTGCGAGACGGCTGTGGGACTGAGCACCTCCGCTCTCGAGGGGAGACCCATAAATCGCAGCAGAGTCTGCTCCCGTTGCTCCAGCCTCTTGTCCCTGGCGTCCAGTTCGCGCTACAGCCTGGCTGCTGGCAACTTTGTTCCTGCGGGCTCGCAGCAGACAATCGGACGGATATTTTGTAAGCTGTGTCTCGTCGACACTTCTCTCTCCAAAACATTTAAGATTGAGGGATGCGGTTGTTCCTATTGTAAAGATGTAAGTTGTTAAACTGTTGTCAGTTTCGAAAGAATGTGTGCGTTGTTAGACATTAAAGAGATTATTATGATTATTTATGATTTTGTCTTCTAATGATTTGTTTTCTTTTTTTTTAGTGTATGCGTGCCTACGTAGAGTTTGAGATTGAGGAAGGCGCGTATGAAATTAGTTGTCCTGATGCTCAGTGTGATCATGGCGCCATACTATCCTTGAAAGAGATATCAAGTCTTGTCAACACGGAACTCGTGGAGAAACACTGCAAGTTTCGTTTAAATAGAGGTAAGTGCAAGATTCTCTGTCTATATTCAGTTATGCATCGTCAGATGCAAAAGTGTAGTTTTACGCGCGAGATGATCAAGCCCGCGCACTAAACATTTTGATACAATCAATGTAATTTGTGTGCAGATGTGTCAATGGACAAAGGACGTGCGTGGTGTCCACGAGCGGGTTGTGAAACAATATGTTCGATAAACGGCAAGAGTGAGAGCGGCACTCCTTTAGGTCCTGTTCACTGTCCCAACTGCTCCACAAATTTCTGTTCAGTATGTCGTGAGCCTTGGCACAACGGGGCCTGTTCAGATCTTCCATTAGGAATACCGTTCGGTAGCGATCACATTAAGTGTTGTCCTATGTGTTCCGTGCCGATAGAAAAGGACGAAGGTTGTGCTCAAATGATGTGCAAAAGATGTAAACACGTGTTTTGCTGGTACTGCTTAGCATCCTTAGATGTGAGTATTTGAGACGGTAAAGAAAGTATGCGGTCTACGTTCCAAATCTTTAACATTGCTTTAACATTGCTAACGTTATATCTTTATACATGATAATGCTGCCACTGGATGTAAATTGATTGTTAAATTGTTGATGCGCAGGACGACTTTCTGTTGCGACATTACGACAAGGGACCATGTAAGAATAAATTGGGCCACTCACGTGCGTCCGTGATATGGCATCGAACGCAAGTTATCGGAATCTTCGCTGGTTTTGGCATACTTCTACTTGTCGCATCGCCCTTGCTGTTATTAGCGGCACCTTGCATCGTATGCTGTAAATGCCGCGTCTGCGGCTCTTCCAGACTCGAACAAGAGGAAGGCGACACGACAACATAGGACCTTCCAAACTTTTTAATAGAATTCTCGCTTAATTATTTCTTTGAGCTAAAATATAAGCACTTTTCCTAGGCTTCCACACATGGGAGACAATATAATTGGCAACCTATATAGATATACATTGCATTTTGTTAAGTTTACGTTTTATTTTATTTTTTGCGTCTTACTAGAAGATACATAATATAAAAGGGCAGAATGCATATCTCAGTCAAGAGAGGAGAGAGACAGAGCATATTGTGATTAATTATATATTTATGTTTTAGATGTTGTTTGGACAGAATAAGAGATGTTGTAATTTGTATAGTTATAATATATTTGTTCAGATATACATTTATTTTATATAGTCACTTAATAAGTTTTATATGATGATTAATTTTATAAAGAAAATAATCAATATGATGACTCGTAATTAATTATGTGATTCAACCAAGTCTAATAATTTACAAATACTCATAACGAATTCTTACGCAGGAACATTCCAGGAATTTATTTATATACATATATCGGACGTTAGATTTATTATACTGCCGTAAAGCATGCTACAATCGAGCGTCATGAAAATATTTGTGCTATTAAATTATAATTATGTTTGGATTTCTATCAATTGGGTTGTCAGCTTATTTTTTTTGCCCTTGTAAAGTGGCGATAACAGGACGCCGATAATCATTTGATTTTTTCCCGATTCTTCGATTATGTATTATAACTAAATTATATTTAAATTATAATGCATATTTTTAAGTATACAGTGTGTGTATATCTCTATATGTGTGCCCGCATCGAACTACCATGCAAGGCTCAGATCTACATTTTTATAGTGAAACGAATCTTGATTATGTGAAGTATTAGATTGCACAATATTCTATTCTTGTTATCTTAATTTGTGGGTGCTTTCACGTTTACTTTGGTGATTTAATCGCATGTATATTACATGTACATTAATTTAGAAACGAGTATAAAAGCATAGTGCGTAAAATTAACTATATTACATAAAAAGATCTATATCATACGATCATGCATTTTATCATTGAAATCGAGAGAATGTTGTTGTTAAATATGTATTTAACACGTTATCGTTATCGATCGATGTGTGAGCTGTGCAGTTAACGTTTGACATTAAGAATCTATAAATTAATATGTGCCATGTGATTGCGAGACTCTACAGAGAGTTACACTTCCAGGAGCTCGGGATCCGCGATGAAGTAAATTCGCACCGAAACGTGTTAATTACATTCATGATAATCACCTATTATAAATGAAATTTAGATTATTGTGAAGGTCACGGAATAAATAATCAATTTTGGACAATAGTTATATGTTATCTCCAAGAGAAAAGAAAACAGGTTTTCTCGTCGCAAATAATAAACGAATATCAAGGAAACGACAGAAAAAAAATATATACATATATGTGATTACGTAATAAATGTATGTGGTATTTTGTATATATATAGTAAAATGTGGACGCTTAAGAGATGTGGGAAGACGTTACATTTTCGACAAAATTGCATTTCTCGCAAGTAATACGAACAGTTTAGCGTTATTTGATAAGTTTTCTGTGTAGCCGACTTCATTATTTTACGTCACAACTGTTGAAATATCTCATTTGTTGTATTAATATCGCATGTAAATATTATAAAAAGACGGAAGACGAAGACATCCCAGATAGCACAAATGATCGTTATGAACTCAAAAAGGATTTCACGAATCCTTTTTGATTTCATATAATGATCATCTGTACTATCTGGGATACACACGTGCGTTTACGTGTGTATAATTATGCATTTGAGTGTGTGTGTGTGTGCACTCGTGTGTTAAAAAAAAAATAAAGATACAATGAACTAGGAGTGTAATTACTGTATACGTTCTGCGTTTGTCTCTCTGAACATTTTTTTTCCGTCCGGGCGTTTCTCTACTCTCGGATTTATTAATGTTGGCTGCCAGCGACCCGCAGGAGCTTCCGAAAATTCGGCTTTCGCACGCGCGCGCGAGGAGACAAAACAAGAATTCGTTAAATATTAATGAGATGTATGTATGTGTACAGCATCTTGTACAAAATAGAGAAAGAAATTGCCCAAGGTCGGCCAATCGATATCGATGACGTCAAAACCAAGAAATGCGGCATAAATTATTTCTGCGACTCGTGTCTAGCGTGCGAGATTTTAACTGATAAAAAGGACGATAACTCTGTCTGTGTTTGCTATATAGCGGCCGTAATCTGAAAACATTTCTCTCGCTTTTGCCGTACCCCGGCCCTGGCGGCCCTAGTCCCTTTCTTTTTAGGCGAGTTACATTTTTGTATCGGCGGTAATGTCACGAACGCGCTTAAAATTGTCCCGTTAAATTTAACAGGCCTCTCCGGGAGTTTCAGGCCAGCGGAATCGAGGAGGGAGGGAAGGCTGCCCAACTCTTGCCGTTTCTACTTTTGCCCCACTACCCACTACGACGATGTTTGTACAGGGCCGACGAGAGAACGAGGAAATTTTCTCGGGTGTCTCAATAAGGGGAATAAAAAAAAATTCTTGCGAGATCATATCAGGTGTAAATCCAGTGCAAAAAGGTGAAAATGTATAAATTTAAATATTATTTATGCTCGTTGAATGTATAAATCTAAATATTATGAAATTTCCCTTTAGCCGCACTGTTATTCTTACACCATGATATTAAAATTAAACAAGTATATTATTCAAGTGGGGTCAGAAAATACGAAATACAGGAAGTGCAGTTAAAAGGAGATAAATAATACAGATAACAAGAAAATAAAAGGCGTCGGTTAGGAAGAAAGCTGATTATGATCTTCAAGCGAGACCACCTGATGACACTCCCCCCTCCTAGAGCTATATATCGTATACATATAATTAAGCTTGTTAAAGCCTGTTTTATCAGATAGCGTGATAATAATGTAAACAATCTGTGCGTCGAGAAACTCAATGCACATTTTTTGGACTCTAAATTCGTCTGTGGAAATTATCTGATTCTCCGTTAATAAAAATATTGGTGCATCATCGTTCAAGTAGACGTTGTTTTATCTCAAATTTTAATCTGCCAAGTTATTTATCTGCGAGCTAAGATTCGTCTGGCAACAAACACATACAATTCTTGTATAGTTTCTCTTGACAATGATTTTCTTCATTAGAGAACAATAAAGGATCGATGTATACACATGCCAACAGTGTTGGATGCTTTTCACATAAGATAAATTATGAATAGAATTTTTCTGAATTCTCTTCGGATGAATAAAACAGTCATCGGCCTGCAAGCAGATCTCTAGTGAGTAAATAACATTTGTACACTTGTTTCATTGAACCCATTTATTATATTCTACATAATTTGCCGTATGAAAGTATAATATGCAATAAAGGGTAAAAATTAATCGGAATGAAAAGATTCGCATTCGTGAGAGGTGCGGTAGATAACTGGTGGAATGCATACGAGTAAGCAAGTTTCCGCTCGTTAAAGCTTCATATGCGTACTCGACAGTTTACACGCGTTATCTAACGCACCGTGCTTAGATGGTTGATGGATCTCGTTCTCTAGTGGATTATTAGGTCGTCCCTAATGTACATTTTATTCTAAAAGTAGGTGTAACTTTAGACTTCTTTCTCGCGTTTTATCCTTGCATGCGCCTTCTCTTTCGAGTAGGTACGATTTGTTTGTCTGTAGACTTTCTCTAAAAAGCTGCGTACGCATTATTACGTATATATGTATATATATATATATATATATATTGACGAATACTTGTTAAGAAATAAGAAAATCACGAACAAACAGATAACGTGTGAAACGTGAATTACCGTATTAAAAATATTAGTACAATTGTAAAATAGTTAGTGGCAAAAACAAAACATCTAAAAATAAAAAAACTAATGGATATAATATCTAAAATTAACAATTATGTTGACGGCGGTGAGGGTTCCTGGACGAATGGATTATTTGAGAAAACCCTTGGCCTTGAACACATCCCTCATAAATCCCTTCAGATATCCTATCTCTTGTTGCAGACTTTTCAATTTCTCTTTCAGCTTTTCGTTATGCTCCGCCAGTTCGCGCTCTTCGCCCAGTATCTCCTTGACCTCCTGTTTCTTCTTCTGCCTGTAACGAGTAGCCGCATTCTTATTCTGCTCCTTCTTCCTTACTTTCTTGTCATCGAGAGACGATCGAGAGTACGGTTTATGACGAAGCTTCGAAGAATCGTGAACCGTTTGCTTCAGGCTTTTTCTCTCGGTTTCGAAACTCCAATCGGGATCGTCGGTGGAGTCATCGGTCGAGATGCTACTACCACCGGAACTACACGGGCTTGAGGGAGACGGTATATCCTTGGTGTGCGAGCGAACGTATTCGTCCACTACCGCCAATTCATTCGCAACATCCCCCCCGAGAGGATTCAGCGATATGCTTTCGACGTTCCATTGACGCGGTGTATCGCTCACGTACGTCGGCTCTTCAGATGGAACGATATCGTATATCGGCTGATTGCCGGCGAACGGTTGCACGGGCTGCAAGGTTACCAGCAATTGGGTGTCCACATTGATCGTTTTATGCGAGGGCGATTGCGGAGGAGTAAGCGTCGAACTGGTTGGCAGAATTATCTGATGGCAAGCCTCGACGTCCGTCAAAACCGTTTCGAACTCCTGCAAGAGGGTTTGCGTGTTGTCATGCTGTTGTTGCTGTTGCTGCTGTGGTACCTTCGCGAGAGGATACGGAGCAGTTGGTTGCGGCAGTTTGTTTAGGTTGTTTTCGAAATAGGATAGATTATCATATATCGGCAAATTTATCTTTTCTTCCAGCCAATCAGAAAAGTGTTCTGCAAGCAAACGGACAATAAATCTTGATTAGTACAGTAGTTGTTTGTATGTCTAAACTTTTGATGTTGCTCTCCGTGCGACAATCTGCTAGAGTTTTTCAAGTAAGAGTTTGGACACCATTTAAACAATTTTTGATTGATCATATGCGTTTCAGGCTAACTACAAAGAAATTTATTTATTTTACAGATTACTTGTAATAATAATAATAATAATAATAATATTTGTACATATAAACTATCGAATTAAATTCATGTTTGTATCAATAAACTGTGCAGATATTAAACTTGATTTGAAAACATTTTTGAAAAACGCATATTCATAGTTAGGCTGAAAATGACAGACGGTGTCCAAACTCTTGCTTGAGGAATTCCGCAGTCCGCGTGCGCGAGCAATATCGCGCAATTCTTTAGGCAGGGTCGGGATACGCCGCGACTGACATCGACGGCGCCGTAGATCGAAACGCGCCCGTCCTATTTCTAATTGACATCGCGTATCAGTTCGCGCGCGCCAGCCACGCTCGTGATGCATTCATTAGTTTGCAAATGAATCACATTGGCGATATTATATTTCCTGGTATATGTGGATTGTTATTGGATAACGTGAGACGCAATAGCTTTAGCGCGCCTCTGGGAAACGCGGCACGGGCGGCAAATATGCAACCACGTCTAGAGAATGATCGATCCCCGTATTTCCCATAACGTTAAGAACTGTTTACCGCGTATTACGTTCTGGAAATTACGCTATCCATCTTTCTATGTTTTATCAAGCGGCATCAAGTCGAGTTCTCTTCCTCATTCTACGGTATCAGCTGGCGCGCTCGTGGTGCCCGGGTAAAGAGATTAGTTTTATGTAATCGTGCCCCCTGCCAAGTAACACGGCTCGCAATATTTTTATATCTAACGTGAATTCGATTAAAACGATCGAGATGTTCCGAGCCAATAGCTAAGTTGCAACGCGTGCGAACAATAAATAGGTGTGGCGCGTTAAATACAATTTCATGGACGTTAACTGCTAGGAAAACAAGTTCCTCATTTGCAATCTCATTTTAAAATGAGATCAATCGCTTGGCTGTTGCAGCGATTTGTTATTCCGTATGCAAAGTGACGCTTTTGAAAAAAATGTCCTTTTTTTTAAATTGCTATTAATGACTGCACATGCGGCGGTTTTACAGAACTCGACCTTATACGAACGTTATTAAAATGCTCTATCTTTCTGGAAAGTACAGTCTCTTTCTGGGGATGTAGCTGACCAAGGACCTGGGAGTGCGTGACGTTGCAATTGAATAATTTTCGCACTCTCTACGACAGCCGTGACCTATTTTATGAAACTTTGATCAGCAGTAGCTAGTGGATGTTATCTTCATTTAAATACAGGGGGCAGAAGGTTAGATAAGACCACTTCTGTATTCGGATGACGTTAAATGCTAGAAATGCACAAAGAACTTTCAGGAAAACAGAGATACGCGAGTACAGTTAAATTGGTATCTCTAAAAATGTATGTACGCGCACGTGTAACAGCGCTTTTAAATATGATATTATTTTAACACTCGCATATCTGTTTTCTTAAAAGTTTTTGTACATACGTTGAGGTTATTGTTATAGTTTTTATACTCTTCTGTTTCTCTTAAGGAAATGGATTGATATCTATCAAGTATCCTAGAGATAAGACTGATTTTTTTTCAACGGTATATCTATCTCATAATCAGTAATATAGTTTTACAAAAATGTTCCGTAACGAACGGGATAATTGGCTTGATAACGTGTTAAAAGTGCAAATAGTGATATCGAGATCGATGTGAATAGATTATAAATTTCTAAGCGACACTTAATACTTATGTACGCCAAATATATTGCTGAGAATTCTCCTGATATTCGCGTATGCCTGTTGTTTACATTATGGAGTATGCGATTTCGCGTTTTATCTTTTATTTTCACTTCAAACTCTGCTGGGCCGCAAGTCTGGAGTTTCATCTGTCGCCGAGCGCTAATGGGAAGTGCGCGAGATACGTTTCGATGACGAACAACATCGGGATGTTGTTTACTTAACCCTCGAAAGCCACACCGGGATCTCAGGGACCCCAATGAAATTTTGAAACTATTTGGAATTATCATTTATATTTTTTAATGAGTATTTTTTGATAATAATTTTTCTTTTGACAAAAAAATTCTGAGATTAACATCATAATTCTTAGAAAATTTACGATTGATTAAAAAAAAAAGAAAAAAAAATTACAATACGTTGATTTTTCGAAACTTATGATACTGGAGTCGTCCAGACTCCGTGTGGTTTATATACGTGTAGCTTATATGCAAAAATAAGTGCGAGGGTGAAATCTTGGAAAAATTTTTTAAATTCGTTCGTTTTCAAAAAAATCCTTAGATACAAATCTAAAATAAACTCGTTTATTATATATATATAATATATGTGGGCTTTTTAATTAGTTCATATAATCTAGAGTCCCTCTAATAAGAGTCGCGACACAGAGCAGTAACTTTTGATTGGTTCGCATTTCTTGGCAAAAGCACGAGAAACAGAAAGAGATATAAAAGAGAAAGAAAAAGCGATATGAATGTATATCGCTAGTATATCGCTTTCTCTTTCTCTCTTATATCCTTCTCTCTCGCAGAATTTTGCCAGAACTCAAGATGTCGCGACTCTTATTAGAGAGACTCTAATATAATCGTGGAGAAAAAAGTTAAGAGTGCGTCAAAGAATTTCATCTCCGATACAACAGACTTCTTCTTTCTGAAGCACTGCACATAAAAACATATACTATCCATATCTATAAAGAAAATAAAGGCGAGATCCTTAAAGAAACAATTTTTAAAACATTTTCTGGTTTTCCACAGAATGCTCTGATTTTTTTTAATAGACACCTTAAAAGTGAAATTCACCTAACGTGGGAAGGATCAAAGTACGTTGTATACAAACGAATTGCTCATTTTAATTTCTGACTAAAAGCGCACAATTTGACGGATTGATTTTCTGATGAATAAAGAAAACCTATTCAAAAGCGGACAGCTGCAATACGTTAAACATTGCAAATGCTGTTTAAAGCGATCGAGTAGCATTTGTAGAACGAAATTTTACGTGAGGAAAGTAACAGGCTTACAGAGGTATGCCTTTTAATTGGCGAGCGTTTCGATATTATTTCGCGTTATAAAGAACGCGAAGTACGTCATGCCAGCAGCTGTAATAGTAACCATACAACTAACACAGAACCAAGAGATCGTTATGTCTACATTTACAATGTGACCAGATAACATTTCTGTCCCCTCTGCTCCCCCGCCCAGATAATAAATTCTATATTATGCCTCGACTCTTGGAGCAACCCGTCTGGATGGAGGGGAAGCGAACGAAAGGGGGAGAAGGAAACCTACCGCTGTAACATAAGGCAGCCATGGTAATTGCGCGCGGTCTGGTGTGTTTTCCTTGTTAAAGGGACGGGAGAGAGATCAGGTGGGAGTTTGTATCTAATGTAGCTGGTTGGTAAGGGCCGATAATCCCAATACGTTCGTTTCTTCGGTAACGCCGACGACGTAGCGCGCTGCCGCGGCTCGTACGTGGACGTCGAGAAGAACGTTGCGATCCTCCCACGTGTAATCGCGACGGGCACGGCCGATATTCAGCGTCTTTTCACGAGCTTCTGGGAGTTGACGATGATCTCTCGATTCCACGTGTACCGATATGCGAACTGCATGCTATTATATAACATTAGTACACTCCACCATCGAGACGACCGGTCGTTTTCACGGATCAACTTTAATGATGCCAGTCTCGTATAGGGGCTACCGGCGCCGCGCCACCGTTCTCTTCAGGTCACTACTTGTACGGTCGTGCCCATGCACAGACAAATATCCGTTCAAACGCGTGGCCTCCTGCTGATGCGTCTCTCGCCGACTTCCACAAATGCCTCGCAGATGTTTCGCGACAACTCGTCCCACGCTTACTCCGGACCGTGATGCTCGACGTGATCCGCGAACTCACGTGGTACTCTGTCGTCTCTGTATTGTAAAGATTCCGAGAATCTCGATCTTTCTGAAACACGACACGTGGTAGTCGATGCGCGACCACGTGTTCTCGGTGTTGGCGAGTGTCCAATGTTACCGTCCGGTGCGCAATTTCACGGGAGCCGCGTGCTCCGCTTCTTTAGCTCCGCTTCTTTGCTCGATAGTACGAAGAACTCGAGGAAACTGAACTGCGCGTTCCGCTCCGCGTGGGACGGACACGCGGAATTTTCCGTGTTCGCGCGGGAAACCGACGGAGATCCCAGAAGCGGGAAACAGGCGTTTCCACGTGATAGATAAGCGCGCACAACAATCGAGGTGTCAGAGATGGAGCGCGATACCGCGATAGGAAGACACTGATAAAAGACGAGATGTCGCGGACTCCGTAGACGGCGAGTAATTAAATACTGATGCAGCGCGATGGCTCGAGCGAACCGCGATCGTGCAAATTGGACTTCGGTGGCCTGTATACTGCCGAGAAACCACTCCTGCTTATCTTTGGACTTTCCCCTCCGTCGCCCCTACTCCCTCCTCTTTCAATCGCGCCGCGCTGACACCGCCGTCACCCCCCTATCGTCCCACAAGCTGGAGCCATTCGCGTAGAGGTTAACCAGTTTGTCCCACTCTCTTTTGCAGAAAAAAAAGGAGAGGAGCGCGCTGGAGTCACTGGAGTGACAAGGAGCGAGCGAGGGAGAAAAAGAGAGACGCATGTGCCGAGCGGTGCCAGCGAGAGAGAATGAAAGCGATAGTCGGGATACGAAATCGAACGAAAATACCAGTTTTCACATTTTTTTTTTACGCAGTAGGGAAAAATGTGAAAAGTAGGCGATTCTTTAATGCGCATTCACGCGAGTCTTGTGTCCTTTACCATGGTCTGCCGCTCGATTATATCTGCGCGCGCGGATATTGCGAAGTATCGCTCGAAAGCATAAAGAAGTCTTTTGCATCTCGCTTTGGAATATCGAGAACGCTGCGTTATCCCTGCCGAGGTCTATGACGCGCGACCGTCTCTGTTTAAATCCGCCTATTAATAACGGTGTCGTTTAATATGCGGTAAAGCGATAATATGGCGATTGAGATTTTTCACCGCCCAGATGTGTTGTAATGTGTGAAAATTGTGCGATATGTAATTAGTAATTACATAAACATGAGGATCTCTGCGACTTGACGCCAGACATAAGCCTTTTTTTTTCCCCCGGAAGCAAGTGGTGCGCGACAGTTATATTAAAGCTCATGCAGATATACTCCATCTTGAAATGTAGTCACGTAACTAATCAATTATAGTAATTATATGTATAAGTAATTATCTCTTGTGACGTTAGAATCATTAGACATTATGATAAATGTCGCCGATTTCTAAAAAAATTACTGGATAAATTTGACACATTTTATTTCCTTTTGATTAATTATTTCAGTAAGCCGATCGACATTTGTCAATAGCACGGGCTATTCGTCACACAACAAATAACCGTATCAATGTCTGTATGTGATAACAAAAGCAAAAAGAAAAAAATAATAATTTGTCAAGAATGTAAATCTGGCTCATTAATGTTTCAGAATATTGAGCAACAAGTTTCGACGGCATCTTCCAGAGCCTTGACAACAAACTAGGATGAATATCTTTGACACACTGAGTTTCATATTTTCGATATGTTAATTTTAATGACAAATTCTCTCTCTAATTAAATTGGAGATTAAATTCGAGCAAGTTTTCACAGTAGTCACAGTAGTCTCATGCAATTTTTAATTACGGAAACATTACATTGAAAATTAAAGTTACTACAAAAATATCGCCATTTTTTCAAATAGCAATTTTCCTTGCTCAAGAAAAATAAACTCCAAATTTATTAAAGCATAGCATTCGTCATCTAATTTAGTAATGACATTTAGTAGAAATACTCGAGTCATATCAGTGATTTACTGAATTATATTATATATATATAAATCTTATTTATAAAATCAGGTCAAAAATCAAAATGACCTAAGATTAGAAGTTACGTTTTCAAATGGATTTTTGTATTTTGTTAACTCATATTGCGATATGCACGTTGTTTACATTATAAAGAAAAGAAGAAGAAAATTAATATTTATGATATATAATTTTCTATTTATCTTCATATGTACAATTACTGCTTCTGCTTCATATATTCTGATTTATAATTCTGACTTGACTTTTACTGTTCTTAGATAAGAGCTTAAGGAGATAAGGCTATTCATGCAAGATTTTTAAAATTGTGTTCTTGTATGTTAATCATGTTCTAGAATAACAAAACATTACATATGTATGTACAGAAGGCGTCATTAATGCCTAGCTGTGTTCTTGGGATTTCTATAGTGCACGTTACATGTACTATGCAGGTGGAAGGCATTAATGACGCCTACTATACATATTGTGCATTTGAAGATACTGAAAATTATAAGATCTCTCCAGTTTTTTGTTTAACATGAGATACAATATCATTGAATATTAATTATCACCGATTTACGTCGCTGATTTAACATTATATATGATATGAGTATTTTTCACTGATATGAATGCCGTCAAACAAAAGTAAGTTAAAATTAATTTAACAAGATATTTTACCTTCTTTGATATATTCGTCTTTGATCCATTCGTCCAATACTTCTAGACATTTTGTTGCCCTTTGTGCACGGGAGAAATTGTCATCGTACATAACAATTTCCGCAGCATTGTTAGAGAAATCTACAGACTCATATAAAGGCCAATCCTCAACATCATAAACATCTAGCGACGGTGACCCACTGGGGGACACCGGCTCGTCCTTCCACAAATGCGACATCTCCTGATCTTGATTCCGATTCGATGATATCTTCGATGCAAATCCAACCGAGGGATATTAAAGAATGATGAAAAGAAATTTGTGTCGGGTTAGCGACGTAGCTCGCGGCGAGCGCCATGTTGGCACTGAAAAATAAAGAATAATTTCCATGTTAATTATAAAAAAATATTAATAAGAAAGAAAAAAATTAACATTTCCCCTGTTTGTTTATTTTTATGCCTATTAAGTAGATGTTTTTAACGCCAAACTAGAACTACCAAAAAGCAGTCGAAATGACTGATTTTTAATTTCTTTTTAATTTCTAATTACTCCAATTTTCCGATATTTTCCATGATTTTCATTACAATATGTAAATGATTAAATTGATGAATTTACTTTCTCCTTTCACTTTTTTTCAAAGATATGTGTATATCGTTCATTTGCTACCTTTGCTACAACAAAAACATAACTAAAAAATTATTTTTCCTAACGCGAGCGTAAAAATGGGCCGCTTTTCGCGCTTGTTTTGAGTGAACAAAACGATCTATTTCGCAATGATGACGTAAGCGTTGAAACATGGAGCCATTTCTCAACTAGTGGAGAAATGAAATTGTAAAACAAGCGCAAAAAGCGGCCTGTTTCACGCTCTTGTTAGGAAAAATAGTATGAACTCGTGGGAAGAGTGGTCGTCACACTCATTCAGAATCGACCACTTTTTCCACTAGTTGTATGTATGTACAATATACTATTTTTTGAGTTGTTTGTAAAAGAATGGTGATAATTTAATACACGGAATAAAGAGCTAATATATAATTAGATATTTTTATTCTTTTACAATCAGTTATTACTCCAAAATCGTATTTAAAAATATTATACAAATATTTAATAACTCAAAATATTCAAATCTATATAAAGTCAACAGTCAAAATACAAGCAAAATAAGGATGGTAATTTAAAATAAAATCTAATTTATTTACAATAGTATATTAAAAACAATTGAATGTTTCGACTGTATCTAGTCTTCTTCAGCAACAATTTCATATAAAAAAAGAATGAGAAAGTCAAGATGAAAAGTTAATAAAGAGAAAGAGAACATATAAGCTAATTACAAAGTATCACCATGATTAAATTCATATAACAGAATAAAAATCGCGACAATACAACGCTGGTCTGTTTGATAAGAAATATGGCAGAGGTCAAATCCATTGTTAGAGCGTATAAAATAGAAATATTGAATATCATAAGAATAAATTAAAGTGTTCACAAATATATTGAGTCAATGAATCAAAACGATGTTGCGTTATTCGTCGTATGTTAACTTTTATATGTTCTCTTCCTCTTTATTAATTTTTAATCTGGACTTTCTTATTCTTTTTTCATGTTGAATTATTGTTGCTAAAGAAGACCAATGTCCATTTCTACCAATGCAGATTAATCTTCCATCTGTGTGTACGTTTTTTGCACCCTCGGAGTGTATACGTGGGTCTGTTACGTTCAACGCTATTTTTTCCTATATCTTAAAATATTTTTAAAAATCTGAAAAATATCATGAAACATGTGTCTACATTGTAGTTGACGATTTTGTAATAATTTTGATAAACATAGTTTATTTAATATTTTTTAGCAGGTTTTATAATTACGAACAGATATTATTTTGATTGACGCCGTAGACTCACGTATATAGACGGAGAGTTAATTTTAATCTCCATTTAACTTACTTTTTATTTTTTTCTACTTCTAAAAAAAGATAAAAGTAAGTTAAATCGAGATTAAAGTTAAATCTGCATTGGTAGAAAGACATAAGTACAGTTGTAAATAAATTAGATTTTATTTTGAAATCAATATCCTTATTTTGCTCGTATTTTGACCGTTGACCTTCTTACATAGGTTAGCTCATAATCAGAGCGTTGACTTCTTTGTTAATTCAAAACATTCAAACTTATTTTCTGGAAAACTTTGTTTTTCGAGTTATGACATTGTTGCAGCAAATAAACGATACGTAATACTTAAATAATGGAAATTAATCGCAGTTCTCTCTGTTAAAGAGAACATAAATTTTCTACTATAAATGACAAAGACCAATAAACGAGCAACAATAGTTTAACAATTAACTTAATCAATGTATTATTATTTTAATAGATATATACAAAAATAAATTGGTATTTGGTACTACACCGAGTCTTCTTCAGCCATAATAAAAAATACCATAAATTTTCTATATATTTTTAATATAATTAATACATTTCTCACAAATTCTGCAAATTATTTACATCCGAAAAATGGATAACGACGCAGATGTCAAGTCTCGGGCCGGAAATCAATGATTATTTCCCGCTTATCTTGGCGGAAGATGACTTTTCTTTCGCGCAGATACTGGGAAACCGAAAAACAGTTACGTATCAATGTATGATGCATCATGACGCAATGCGAGGCTATCGTTTGGCAAGATCTCTCGGCGGGTTCAGATCGGGCAATGTGCACGAATTGCGATATTTGCGTCGCATATAATCAACGCGATGCGCGATCGGACGACGAAATGTCTCGCGACGTAGGCAAACGGAACGGCCATGTCTCCATCGCGGTCTCCACAAATGACACCAATTCGCGTCCATGATGACTCACAAGATGGCCAAACGGCCTCCGTTGCGGCACGCGTGTTTCAGATCCGGACGCGCGACGCGAAATAACCCACGAGACAAGTGAAATTCTGTTACTTACGGCATGATTACTTAAGGGGCGTTGGCACACTTGCGTGTGCAAGTTCTTCGTTAAACTACAGACTCATCTTGCCCGTATTCTGGAGCGTAGAGATAATCCAAACGTCTTCCTCGTGAGCTTCATGGATGGGGAATGGGAGAATTCAGCAACGCCGAACGCGTCGGCGCCGTCGGCTTCCGCTCCGGATCAGTCGGAGTTTCGATCGATCACGTGACCCATTCCCCTCCACATGTCGGTGACCTCTCGCTCGATCGCTTTCCCGCGCGATTGGCCATGCCCGAGCAGGGGGGACAAACTCGCTGGATTTTTGGGCGAGGCAGTACTGCCACGGACGTGGCAGTACGGGGGGACAGCGATAGAGGCAGCACCGTCGTTCCTTTCTCTTCTCCTCTCTAATCCCCTCGTCAACAAACAGCAAAAGCGCGGCTGAGTACAGCTGAGCTCATCCTATAGGCACTTTATGCTTTTGAACACCTATGAATTATGCCAGGAAAAAATGCCTGATTATGCCTTCATTATGCGCAAAAAATCTAGTGATTATGCGCCAATTATGCGGGCTAGATCCGCTATTTATGCGCGATTATGCCTTTGTTAGTTTATTTATTGTTATTGAGAGCTTTATCCTTGAGTTTTAACAATTCTTTTCAAATAAAAATCAAAAAAATTTTTTATTTTAATGTGTGAGAAGGAAAGGACGATGCATGCATAACAAAAATAAAGTGTTGGATATTAAAACACATATAATTACTCAATAAAACACAGAATGCTTCAACACAGTCAAGTCAGGATCGGCGTATCAGGTGTGGTGCATTGAACGGGGACTTTCAATTGAAATCTGAATAAAATAATGAAATGTTTTGCTGTTCCTCTACAAAACTGGGAAGCTTGGGAGAGCATAGGTGGGATGGTTCTCAGAACGGTGGAGTGTGGGTTCTTATCACATTGTAGTGAACAAATGGACAATCGCTGTATTGGTCAGGTTTTGATAAAATCTTGCAAAAGGGTAACGTGGAGCGCAGCATGGGATTTATATGTCGTCCGGATTGTCGCCGGAGTGCATGCGGGCCATAGTGAGTTTGCTGTTACATGTCTACAAGTCATTCATATGCCTGTCTCTAATGTAGATAGTGAAAGAGCTATTTCTGCCTGGAGATGTACTAAGTCCTAAGCGATGCAGACTGAAAGCGGACAATACAGAAATTATGGTTTGCATGTATTTTGGCGATGATCTGGACGACATATAAATCTTATGTTGCGTTTTATGTTACTTTTTGTAAGATTTTATCAAAAACCTGATTAATATAGTGATTGTTTATTGTTTATTACAATGTGATAGGAATTTACATTCCATTGTTCTGAGAACCATCTTACTTATGTTCTCTTACAGTTCTCTTAAGTTTCCTAGTTTTGTAGAGGAATAGTAAATATTTCAATATTTTATTTAGATTTTAATTGAAAGTTTTTATTTAATGTACTATACCTGATACGAGTGATACGCTAGTCTTGACTTGACTGTGTTGAAGCATTCTGTGTTTTATTGAGTAATTATATGTGTTTTTAATATCCAACACTTTATTTTTGTTATGCATTGTCCTTTCCTTCTTACACATTAAAATACAAAATTTTTTGGATTTTTCAGCGTTATTTTTTGTGTCATTATATCCATATTTTACGTCTAATAAATGATAAAATAGAAACATAATCCTCGAATCCGTATTTAAGTGAAAAAATGGACTTTTTGCGGCAAAAAAAACGGACTTTATGCGATAATTATGCGAGAACCGGGTTATGCTGCGCGGGGGGTCTTATTATGCGTTATTATGCGACTGAAATCTATCCATACTAAGTGTGTACTATGCATAATTATCAAAATTAGAGCTTAAGAACAATTTTTGACACATATGCTATTATGCTCAAAGCATAAAGTGCCTGCATCGTTCTATCTTTATCGCTCATCAGGTGTAAAACAAGGATAGAATAAGCAAATAGCGCTGATAGCGCGCTCCCGAACGCAGCCAATGTCACGCGTTGCCTGGTCGCCTCGTCAACTCGGCATTCACGAGATCCGAAATCGCATAGCCAATAGCCGAAAGAGAAGAAGAAGACAGTTGTGTATTGATATGTACACGCTCTCGCACACCCAATTCGAATATGGCATCTACTCTCCACTCTCGTCACGTGACCTATTTTAGTTCTCTGTTTCCGGAGGGACAGAGCCAGGTGGCGCTGCGAAAGTGTCTCCTCCTCTTACAAGAGAGAAGTTTGTCCCCCCTGATGCCCGAGCGTTAACTCGGGAATGCCAGAGGTGATTCGGGTTAAGAAATTCCGGGTACAAGGCGCCTGTATCGCGATAAACGTATATATATCTTGTCTCGATACACGATTTGTGAAAAACATCGGCGCGATACGTATGTACGCTACGTAATATCCACGCCAATGGCACTGTGGAACAATCCGAACACCATTTTCGGATGAGTTTTGGAACGCGCTGACTCGCACGCTTGTCCACGGGCTTGCGCAACGAGTGATGATACCGAAGATACGTGCGCTGACGAAATTCGATTCGCTTTCTCCTCATTATCATCGCTTTCAGCGTATATTGTATTTCGGCAATTAAATCATTTATTATTGTTAAATTAGCGATTGCAGAGGAGGAACCGAATTAAATCTCGTCAATGTATGTACACAAAAAGTCGGAAAAAATCGAAGCCCAATGCGCATGTTCCAAATCAGGACATAAGACGTCTTCAAGATGTCTTATAATTTGACGTCTTGAAGACATCTTAATGGCGGCTTGGGGGTTTATTTTCTATTGCTGAACTGGCTGCACTAGTTCGATCAGAGTTTATCTTTTTTTACTCCACATTAGAAGGAAAAAAAGATATAAAACTCTAAACTAGCGCAGCCATTTGAAGACACACACGTCTTAATGACATCTTTAAGGAGGTTGAAGCGATCCAGTTGAGTCAATTGACGGTTTAGAAAAAAGTTTTTTATTAGGTCATTAAAAAATCTGTATTAGGTATCATTTTATTCTCCATACGCTGCTATTGCATAAAACGTATAGTAAAAGTATCATATTATGCATCTTTATATTTTAATTAGCTAAAAACGAAACACTTTTTTGCCAATGCCAACTTGAAAACTTGTAGTATTGCTAATTATTTCAATATAAAAATGGCATGAATATATGTTTTGCCGTTGATAGAATGAAATAATGATTCTTACTGGTAGTTCCCTGACAATTATATAAGCTATCGATTTTTAATAACTTTCCGTCGATTATATTAAATACGATTGAAACTTGGCAACGTTTCACTTTTATGGGGTTGGTAGCAGTACTCGCCTCTGTGTTGAGCCACGTAACGGCAGTTGCTAAACGTAAACATGCCGGTGAATTTTCTGTCATTCTGGATAAGAGGTTAGGTGCCCGCGTTTTGGCTATACCCAAATCCTGTCGGTATGTGCACGTTTTTGGTTCTCTTCCGTGCTGTGTCTACTATTTTGTAGTAATGTCAACGATTTTAGGGTTCTCTTTTATGTTATGTTCACAATTTTTTGGTTTTCTTCCGTTAGATTCATGATTTTTTGGTTTTATTTCCAAAGAGAATCAAAAAATCGTGGACATAGCACGGAAGAGAACCACAAAAATGTGCACATACCGACAGGATTCGGGTACAGCCAAAACGCGGGCGACGCTGCGTTGCCACATCTACCTACTCGCGAACTATCAACTGCTATTTCAGTCTAATTTCGATCGCTTTAACTTGTAATATATTTGTTATTAGATGGTGAATACGTGTTTTCTTGCGTTCTAAATGTTCGCATTAATTACTGTACGCGTAGGCACGTTTTTTGAGCGTTTATATAGACTAGATATTAAAGAAAATTGGGATCAATCATCGCCGTCAACGCTTTCTCCATCTAACCCCATGTAAAACGACGCATTTTTGGAAATTAATATCTCAGCTTCTGGATGGTCAATAAATCTGAAATAATTCTCACACATGCGGTAGATCCTATACTATCATATATATTTTTTACAAACTAAAATCTAGAGTTGACCAAACTGCTTCAACCTCCTTAAGACGTCTTATGTCCCCGATTTGGAACAATTGGAACATTGTGTTCATTGGGAGTGCTCTGCATTTTCAGAAAAAATATATATCCGTAAAAGAAAGTCGATGGGCTTACTACGTTCTTTTTTATCACACAAAATGTTTTGCTGCATGTTATATGCGTTATAGATATCAGAAAATATAATTAAACAAGAAATAGTGGGAGTTTATAGAATTTACATTTATCGAATATTCTATCGAAAACTCGTAAAATTATCAGAAGAATATATAGGTACTTATAAATAAAAAAAAAATTATTTTGGGATTAAAATTTAAAAAATATTAAATACTAAAATATTTAATTAAATTTAAAATATAATTGTAGATATGAAAAATATTAAAATATGTGTAACCCACCTTGTTCTAACTTTTATCTTATACGTCCGTCCGATTGGACGACTTGTTTATATTACAACCGAGTAGTATAGTAAACCAATCAGCGTGTAGGTCATCATATTTCGGTACACTGATTGGTTCGTGTGTATATATATACATATATATATCACTTGTGGTATAAACAAACTTACCGGGACCTTCCCTTCCCCAGTGCGTTGAACGCGGACCGTTCGATTGTTCGGTTTGGCGAGGAGTAGTGAATGAGATTATGTAACTTTATTTTTTTCCTCAGAGGGCAGAATTTATAGTCGAGGAGTGGCCGTGGAATTATTATATCCACTTACAGATTCTAATTGAATAATACGCGAGGCAATCAGGTCAACTTTATATTACAATGCTGATCGATTTGCACGTATTACTCGAGTGGAGGATATAAATAACGTTTTACCTCATCGCACAGCATTCGGCTGTGAAACCTACAATTAGGATGACATTGTAAATTACTGATTGTAAAAAAAAAGAAATGTAAGCAAATAGCATACAATAATAAATTACATTATCGTTATTGTGTGATTTTTAATATCGCATACGTAAGACACCTTATAAAAACGTATTAAGCTACAAACTAATCAGTTTTGTATCAAAATTGCATGTGCGCTGCGATTTAAACTTGCACAATCATATTATTACAGAATAAGAGTACGATTTAAGGATAGGAAGATATTAGAACGGAGGAAATGTTCGGTCTCGATCTTAGAACAGAGAAAATTGGTTGTAGAAGAAATGAGAATTGAAATTTTGTTAAACAATATTAAAGGACATAAAAAAAAGTTTATATTCTCTCTTTATTTCTTGCATACACGCGCGCGCATATATTCTCTCTCTCTCTCTCTCCATATATTCTCTCTCTCTCTCTCTCTCTCTCTCTCTCTCTCTCTCTCTCTCTCTCTCTCTCTCGCTGTATCTCCCTTATCTTTATTTCATTTGAAGAGTATTATTTGTAATAATTAAAAATTGCTTAGTTTTTACATCAGTACGATACAATTACATTATATACTTTGAAAAAAAAGTTAGTTACGTAAAATATCTTATTGCTATGCCTTTTGTTGCTTTTCCTTGAAATATTCTTGCCTGAAGCTCTCGTTCATGATTTGTCCGATTTTTGTTCTAATCCATACGGGCGGCATTAAAGTGACGAACTTTTGAATACTGTGTGCCCAGTAACCAGTACTGCTGTCCATTTTGCCCAGCGTGGCAATGGCATTTCTTGCATAAGTCGTGGCATCAGGTACAAATATACTTGAAACCTGCGGTTTTCGATCAAATTTATGTACATAAAAATTTTTTCAATAATCGCAAAAAACCGCAAGATTAACCAGAATATAATCCAGACAACACGTGCATATCTTAAAGATGTTTTTATGACTTTTTTTAGACATGCGTGCTGTCTAAAAATACAGCACTATAAAATTAACGTGTTTGACTATATTAACTATAAAATTGATTCGTTAAAAACGAGCTTTAAGAGCTCAAAAATTCTGACTGCTTCAATAATTTAATGGAACTGTGTCATTTAAAATAATATTATTTCAACAATGGTTTCAATACCTGTAGTCTAGAGCTAAACGCGTTCATTTTCGTGTTGACGAAAAGAGGCGACAGGTGCTGAATGGTTATACCGAATCTGGAGTATTCCGCTCTGAGAGCATCGGAGAAGCTCTTCACGTACGCCTTCGTAGCGGCGTATACCGTCATCAACGGCAGCGGCTGAAACTCAGAGCCGGAGGAGACGTTGACAATCGCGCCTTGTTTGCGTTTCTGCATCTGCCCGATAACCAGCCGCGTCATTAACGTGGTGGCGCCCACATTTACGTTGATAATGTCCCACAGTTCCTTCTCGGGCACCTCTCCGACGTACATGGGATACTCGTATTGCTTACCCACGTTGTTCACTTAAATTTAAAACAAAAAATGTTTGATATACCGTTTTACATATTGTATCCAACCGATAAACACCAACTAACAGTAACAGTACGTCAATATTATAATTTTCCACTCAATGTAAGTGTAATATGACACATGTTGTACATAACAGTTACATTGTTAAATAGGAAATTATAATTTTGATGTAATGTTACTGTTAGATGGCTGTTTATACTGCACCCAGAAGCATCATTCAATGATTTTTTATATGTGAAGATACTATAAATTATAATTCATGTCTTAATTTATGTACCCTTGACTTGTATATTATCGTGTTGCGTATTATCTATACTCTTTATTCCACGGGAGAATGACCTCTGCCCATCGAGTAATAAAATGAGGGGAGGGGACATTGAAAGATCGCGACATTAAGAAGCAAGTACATATTAATATATAATAGCATATTTTTAGCTCGATAAACCCGTTTGTCCTGGCATTGCGACAGAACATTATTATATTTATTTTTAGAGAGAAATCTGATGGTGAGAAACTCGAGATCTTGCTCATTTTATTTTTAAATCAAAGATTATTTTTTTATGAAATAAAACATGCATGTAAAAATAACAGAGATTGCATTGATCATTCATAGATTTATCAAACATTCACAGAAGTAAATTGAGATAGAGATTACATATATAATCATTTTCTTAATCTTTGACTCTTCTCTATTTCTTAAGTAATAATTATGATATTTATTTCATATATATAAGCATCTTTTAAAAATACAAGTCCACTTTTATTTTGCTCTTTTTTGTTTCGACATATTTAATGTTTTGTATCTTACCCTGTTTAAAAATATTATTAAACGTTAATGAGCTTGTTTTGTTTTTGAGAAACTAGACATGTGCAATTTTATTATGTAACCATTTTTATAAGCATTGCCTAAGGTCTAAGTTAGAATTGTCAAAAATGGACTTATACAGATTTATATCAAATTTATAATCAGATTTTAATTGAAGTAAACTATTCTTAAATGTAATTTTAAAATAATAATAATAATAATAATATATTAATGTCAAATTATATTTATTTGATACAATAGTATTTTAAATATCATATAGTTAGTAATTTTTGAGAAATATTGAGCTATTATTTATAACATACAACATAGTTTTACTAATTACATAGTATCTTTAATTCAGTTGAATAATATAACTTAAAACCGCTTACACACTTGAGTATTTCTGCTGACAATTTGCTCAAATTTTGTTCAAGGCCATGTGCGGTTTAAAAGAAATTGTTAAAAATAATAAACTTATTTCACACTTTCAAAAGAAATATTTATGCCAGTCCACCACACGTCACTAACTGAAGAGGATTTCAAATTTCAATAGAACCGGTTTGGACATCACAATCAAGTATAATTATTTGTACTATAAGATTATAGTCGCGTGCACAACCGCACTTTCAAACTCGTACTGGCCGCATTGAAATGACCAATAAAATTTAGTCAAATTTCTATTGACTAATTTATCAGAATATTGTAAAGTATTGAACTTGAAAATAAAAAGGACTAAAATTTGTAAAAGTAACTCATTTTTTTCAAAAATTGACTTATATATTATTTGAAAAGAAAAACAGCTCAAATATTGAGCATTAGTAATTTCTACTTTTTTTTGCCATGCAAGGATTATGGGATTGCAGCCACTAATTTATTACAGTAAATAAATAAATAAGTTTAATTACCTAATATGCCGACGGATATATCTTGCAACAGGGGATGGATTTTGGTGAAAGCATTTTCTCCTTCGGCGAAATCTGCCGCGATAACTTTCACCTCAATTTTTGGATTTATGAGCAGTATCTCGTCCTTTGTGCGTTCAAGCTTTTCTAAGTTTCTGCTAATTAGTATTAAATTCATATTTCTTACTGCTAATTCTTTAGCGTAAGCTTTACCGATACCGTCAGTCGAGCCAGTGACAACTAGAATATGTGATATGTAAGCATCTTTTTACATAACTTACTTATATAATATAATTAATAAAAATTTCTATGTAGTTTTGTGAGATAACAATTTCTATGTACTTTTTGAGAGATTTTTTTTTGCCTTTCTTTCATCTCGTAGAAAATGTCTAAAGTGATAAGATAAAATATTATATTAAGGATCAGGAGGTTGTTAATAATTTCAATAATACTTATAAATTAAATACAATCAAAGTTTAAGAGACATAATTTTTTCATGCTTACTCGCCCATTCACCGAACTTTGTTCGCAAATCGATTGTTTTCTTATTGTATATTTGCATAATAATTTCCCATAGCACACGCAGAAATCTTGTGACAGGACCAAGGAGAATCCAAAAAGTAATTAAAATGACTAACATCCAAAATGCTATTGTTAATAGCATTTTCTCTCGTTATTTCGTGCGTAATGTTCTATCGTTACCTACAAATTAGAAGAATATTTCAGTTATTACAGATAAAAATCACAGAAAATAACTTTCTTATTATTTTTATTACAAAAAATTTTGACGTATTCTTGTCAGGCAAGAGATGTTTGTTTATAATTATTTGTTTATAATTTTATAATTATTTCTGTGATAGAAAGGGGAAATATACTGAATTAAAACTCTATTTAATTTTAAATAATATTTCTGGAAGTTTTTGTGATCGTGCGTAAACTTTTGGAAACTTCAAAGTTTTCACGTCAATACGATGTCACAATTTGAGAAAACATTTGCGGGAATCTCAAGGCTTCAACACGTGAAAGTGTATTGCTTAATCGTGACAGATATTTCGGTAACGCAACAAAAGTGCTCATCAGTTGCTTCTTCTTGTGTCTTACCAAAACTGTGTTTCCTCTCTTATCTCTAATATCCACTCTCACTTTTATTTTGTGCGCGTTTTTGATTGCCGGCGCGGTAGAGAGATGTTCTAAGAACGAAAGCCGAAGCAAGACTAAACGTCATCTCGCTCCGGTGATTGTACTGAAGGCCAAGTCGAGAAGTCATGGTACTTTCTCCTTTTGCTGAAATTTCCGTGGCTTTATATACAATTTTTTTTTGTATTTTCAGGTCAAACGAATAATTTCAACTCTTATTGCGCAAATGCTATTGTAAGTGTTATTCCACCGAGTTAGAGGTCGCGATTATCAAGTATTTAACGTTGTCTGTTCTCCGCTGCAGTAAAAGTTATGTCGCGGATGTTCGATTCACTGCTGATATGTGAAAAATCACATAGAAGATAACATTTCAGAAAACATCAGCATATAAATGCTTTCAACAAGACAGTTACGAGATTATAAGAAATAAATTCTCAGTATATATACGTACCTATATATGTATACTGAGAAAAAAATGTTCTGGATTTTAGTAAATATTAGTTTGCATACAACTGTGACTCCATTTACTAAAATAAAGAAAATTTTTCTTTTTATTAGTATATGTGTATTCACTAAGAAAAAATATGCTAATAAAAAGGAAAATTTTTTTTATTTTAATAAATGGAGTTACAGTCGTATGCAAACTAATATTTACTAAAATTCAAAACATTTTTTTATTAGTGTAAGATTTGACATAAGATTTGTTGAAAAGAGACCGGTTTTTCTGATTACATTCTTTTTCTTGATATATCTTATAATTTCTCACTTTTCTAACTTATTCGCTTGTTAAACTATTTAATTGTTTTAGAATACATTTCTGCGTTACATCGCTATACGAGCTGATTTTGTGACTAATTTTACTCGTATTGAAGTTTGTTAAACACAACGCGAATCGGGAGCAATTTTATCTATCCGACATTTATCTGTGATTGCGTATGTGAACATGTTGCTAACCTATGATAAAACTCGTTGACCCTGATTGTAACTTGATATAATCTTTCTTTAAAAAGGTCACTCTTACATAGCATAGCTGATGACCGCATTTCCCGGCCTACAATTCACTCAGCGGGAACCAACGAATAACTGTATTTTGTATTAATAATATATAAAAGCTGTAAAACTTATTTATGTCGATAAGATTTACAAAAGTCTACGAAATTGAAAAACTAAAAAATTTCAATTTTTCATGAATATGTAGATACTAATTTATTTCATATAATGGAAATATAAAAATTTCAAAGCTTTGTTTTTAAACTTCTTAAATTAGTTAAATTAGTTTAAAATAAACAAAGTTAAGTCAATGTAATATATATACAGATTTCAATGTTTCAAAATAAAAATTCATTTTAATGACATATTCTTTTATCAATTTAGACTCGATTTCTTTTTAGATGTTAAGGAAATGACTAATTTATTACTAAACAATAATTAAATTTTAAATTAAAATTCTAGTAAGGTAAACTTCATCTGAGATTATTTAGAAAATTGATTTTAATTTCTCAAAAAGTGCAATTTATTTGTTTAAATCGCTAATAATAAAAGCATTATTAATGTGCTTTGATGTTTTTGGAAGGAAAAATGAACTTCAAATTGGACAAAAATTTTAATCAACTATTAAGCGAATCATCCGCAATTTTTGAACACCATATATAGCAGTTTTCGATATTTTTATCAGAGATAAAATAGATAAATCAGTAACTATTGCAACATAAAAGGAAAAAGAATTTATGGCACAGAGGCTTTCGTGTGAGTTACGTAACGAAAAAATTACGTCATAGCGCATGTGGTCATTTCGTCGAGAAGAGAACCATTTTAAGAAAATCACGTATGTGACATAAAAGTGAAAGTGAAGTATGTAAACTATGCAATGAGATGAAACTGTCGGCGACGATCAGGAAAAGTGCGAAATATGAATAAACACGTAAAACAACGCGAAACATTCGATTCAGCTGTAACGTGTTCACAGCTCAAAGATCAAAGAGATCACGGTCTCCAATTTATCTCGTTCCACTTGGATAAATTTTAAGGCGTACTTACGTTGAATTCCGTTTGCTTATTAAGATTGAGATCGGACATCGGTCATAGGTTTTTTTTTCGTGGTTCGCCGCGAGGACAGGCGGCGGCCCATCAGCTCGCTCGCGCGAGCTCATCAATTATGCATTGGATGATTTGATTTTACATCACGTGATCTTTGGTTTCTACAAATATACGCACACGAGCGGGTTAAGCCTGAAAGTGGGGAAATCCGTGGATACGAACCCGCCGAGTCGGAGGAGGATGGACCGATCCGGGACGACCGAAAAGGGAACGAGAACGAAAGAGCGGAGGCGCGCGCAGCCCGTCTCTTTCACTTCACACACCGACACATCGGTGTTTCGTTTCTGAGAGTCTCTTCCAGGCGACCTAACGCGATCGCCGGCTGTTACGTCGATCGGCTGCTTGACCACTCCGTGTTCTCCTTACGGTGCGCGGTATCCGTCGATGAGTTTCACGTTGTCGCGCGCGCGGCCAGTTCGCCGTGCATCCCGCACGAAGTATCGGGAAAAGTGAAACGGAAGTGTGTTGGACTTTGTGGTCCCGAAGAGAGATTTTTCGAGCCGCGAGACGATCGGACGATTTATCGGGCGCGCCGATAACGCGCCCTTGGGAGGCCAAGGTCTTCATGAAGCTCTGGGGAGAACGTCGGTGCGCTTGACCGCGCGCGCTCCGTGGGATTTGCGGAATTGCGGAGCACGTTAATTGCTCTGATTCTGAACACGCCTTACCTGTCTAATCGGATCACGAAGTAAGTCGCGACTATTGCGGAGACATTGGATTTTTCGCGTTTAATCCTTTCGCGAGCTACTTATAATTCGTGGTCAAAAACGTAAGCATAAATAATTGTAGGATTGAATAATTACGAAGGAGTGGCTATGCGGATCGATCGCGATTAATCGCCGCTCGGTCGAAGTGATCTCGTCACAACGAACTGACTGTGATATCGAAGAAACTTCACGTGTCATTACAGCGAATTTCGCTGACTAACAGTAATGATAAATGGAACACGTCACTCTCGTTGACGATTCGAATATTTATTGACAATTACGGATCTCTAATATGACTTTGCGTGATTGATTTGGGTTAAATGTATCATTAATATGTGGGGACACGACGCTGTCAGCGGGATTTCAATTAAAATTCTTGTCGTATGATATGTGGTACGCGATGCATAGAATTTTGGAGTAGCTAAGTATTCCTTGGAATACTTTTGAATCAAGACAACTTGCGGTGGAATGCAATGCTGGTTTTTGCGTCATCACTTTTTCATATTTCATTAAATCGATTTTTTTTGCCGGTTGTTCTCCATTTCCACATTCGATTCCGCCATACCTGAGTGGAATGTGACATTATGAGCACGTGTTTGACACATACTTCGGAGATATCTATATCAAACAGCAGCGGTTACGCTCTAATATTTTCAGGATGCGTTTAGTTGCGCTTGTTACGTCTTACAGACGATACAATACTACTTTGCTATTTTCGGATTTCACACACACACACACACACACAGTTGTTTGTATTTTACAAAAATGTGAAGAACTTTATCGGATGTTCAATCCAATAATGATTATTATTAAAATAATTTTTGCGACTTTATTCTTAGAAGTACATTTTTATAAAATTAACAATTTTCATTAAAAAATCTATTTATTTTTTTGCCAGAATGTTTGTAACAAGAAACTACAGATTTATATCAGAAAGTACCTGAAAGATAAAAATTATCATCAGTTATTTTGAAAATTGAGAATCTTGCATTTTTATACTATGCATTATTTGATAAATATAATCACGCGTAAAAAAGGAGACATTGTCTGCATTGCACTTGTGCTACGACCGTAACATTGACCTAGAAAGTTACATCGCGGTTTATTGTCCTATTGTCTGTATCAAAGAAAAGAAAATGCGACTAGTAAGTAATAAAAAGAGATACAAAAGAATGAACAAAAGTTGTAAAAAAATAAGAAAAAAAGAATCGATATTTTGCGATGTGAATACCTTAATGGCCTTGATTATATAAATAATTAGTTAAAAACGAAAAGAATTTGCTCGACTTCGATCGTAGATATGTAATAATAATTGTGCTACTTTGTAACGTATCTTATCAACTGTGTAAAAACTGATTGAAGCCGGCTAGAGAAAATTGTTATCAAGAATTAAACGTCGATTCTCGCTAATATTTATTGATTTCTTATTTTAAATAAGTTAAATTTTTTTTTATGTTTGCAATTCAAATCGCTGCAGCCACCCACTTATAGCTAACGATTAGCATATCATTTTTATGTGTTTACTAATTCTGTCCGCAATTTTGTAAAGCCGGAATTGAGAATCTTTCCTAATTTTTTTAGTAAACAAACTCTCTAAATCTGAATCAGTGAATAGTCAGCAGTTAAGTACTATTCACTGATTCAGGTTTAGAGAGAAAATAAATAATTCACGTTTTTTTTAAATTATTGTACATATATAAATAACTATATATCTGTAAATTTTATGTAAATTTCTTTAATTCTTATGCCATTAATATATTCCGAGTTATCGTGTCGTTTTACGGTGCAAAGTTTTTTATCGATATTATTTCACACACGCCTGTCGTGTATAATAAATCGATAATAATCTACTTATAACTGGTTTATTGTCGTATACGATTTATATGTCTGTCTAATCGAAAGTAGCACAAGAGAATATTGCGTTTAGTATACAGAATTATTATTACGATTTTGCAATGGTGTTCCATTGGAATGGAGAACTCCGTAAAAAAAGTGCACCGTTCTTTTTTTGCAGATTCAGAGTTTTTACAGACTGTACCTTGCAAGAGAGCCTAATGCTCGCGGTGGATAAAGGAAAACGATGACAGGATGTCGAGCGTGGAGGATAATTTTACTCGTTGTTATATGGAAAACGACCGCGAACGCAAACACGAACGTCGAGCAAATCTATTCAAATGACGAAAACAAGAAACCGTTCGAGCCGAACAAATATATTTATTCCTGGACAGGGCCAAACGCGTTGGCCAGGTCGGCCTTGGTCGAGAGACAGGAAAGACTGCAATATAATTGCGAGCTTGAAAGTAGCGAGGTTGATATTGACGCGTTAAATCCAGAATCATTCAGAAATATCCTCGTGGATGATTTGCATGAATTGCTCTATTGTTATGTACCAAAGGTATAAAAAACTCGTCGTCTTTTCATCGAGATGATCTAGAATAACGTGTAAAGAATAAATTTTTGCGTTGCACGTTCTAAGCGTTCTTTCATCTTTCAGGTGGCTTGCACAAATTGGAAGCGCGTATTAATGATCGCGACCGGAAAATGGCCCGGTAACGATCCTTTAGAAATACCGGCCGATCAAGCTCATTCCCCCGGCACTTTTCAGCGATTGAACAATTACACTCTGCCCGAGATAGAGAAGAAATTGGCGACGTACGACAAGCTAATCGTCGTGCGACATCCTCTGGAGAGGCTTTTATCGGCCTATCGGAATAAATTGGAGACCAAACACGAGAAAAGTGCGAAATATTTCCAGACTCGCTTCGGCAAAAAAATCGTCAAGGTGAGGAACGAGTCTTTCTAAATATAGTACAATGCAAATATATAGTTCTATACTACGTATTGCTTTGTGATTCTTTAATTTTAATTTTGATCGCGTATTTGATTTATCAATATATTTACGGATTAATTTATGACTTCGCGCTATGATCTCATCTTAGATATGATAGTTCAAATCAAAGCAGGCAGAATGTCAATAAACGACTGTTTTGATGCTTCTTCTTTCTATCGAGTCAGTTTAGTTATATGGATGAGCCATGCGCGTCTATATAGAAAGAGAATATTTATTTACTTAGACATTATAGACTTAAATTCTTGTTTCTTTTCAGTAAAATTGCATCAAATTTAAAAGTACCGTATAATTGAGCACTTCTCGGAATATGATTACGATTATATAATTCTGTCCCACTTTTATCGCGTTAACCGTTAACGATAAGTTCCGTATGCAAATCGAGATGAATAGCTCAACGTTGAAAAAAAACACCAAGCCACACAAGTAGCGAGACTTTAACTACGCGACATTTTTGCAGAAATACAGACCGAACGCGACCGAGGAGTCTTTGAGGAATGGCGACGACGTGACGTTTCACGAATTCGTCGATTTCATCACCGACGACACCGAGAATGGAACTCGGAATGAACATTGGAGACCGATATACGATCTTTGCCAACCGTGCATAGTTAATTACAATCTCGTAAGCAAGTACGAGAGTTTGGTCGAAGACGCCACGGAAGTTCTCGAACGGATAGGTGTCACATCCGTGAAGTAAGTACAGTGCACTTGTGACGATATTTGCAATAACAAGATGACAATTTTAATACACGAAAAGAACTGTTTTGCTAAAAATGTAGCTAGATACAGATCTGAAAATATAATTTTGTTGTACCATAAAAATTATTATAGTAGGTCGCTAAAGTATGATGATATGCCGTAAAAAATTTTGACATTTTAGCAATCAGTTTGAGTGTTCTACATAATTATTTTGATGTTGCAACAAAATAATTTTCAGATCTGTATCTGGCTAAATTTTTAGACACTTCAGCAAAATCGTTCTTTCCGTTTATAGACATCTAGAATTCTCTCTAGATATATTCGCGAAACACCTTGTTAAATATAATTATGCAGTTTTCCAGCTAGACCTTCAAGCAGCGAGCCAACGTCGAGAAAACTGGATAGATATTACTCTACTCTAAGCTACAAGCAGCTTCGCAAGCTGGCAGATCTGTACAAATTAGATTTAAGGCTGTTCGACTACTCGTTGGAGGATGTGTTGGGATTTTCCTTGGCTTAAGGTGCTCGTTAATATCAACAGAAGCAAATGCACAAGTAAACTGTCATATCACTAAAGTCTATGCAATATGACAAAACAGGCCAGTTCACGCGTTAGGATGAATAATTATTGTTAGTATTTTGTAAAATGCAATAATACAGAAAAGACTGAGGTTTTCTGAAACCTCAGAGTCGAATAGTAAACTTTTTCAGTTATTTATTGAAGATTTTATTTTGTATAGACCAAGCCTCGCATTACCTCGTGTTATGTACTGTATAGAATTAAAAAAAAATCAAAATTATACTCATATGAAAAAAACGTGTACACTACATGGCATACATTGTTTTGATAAAGAAATCAAAATTAAAAGATGCAAAATAAATATTTTAAAATGTACATACAAAGATATATTACAAATGTAAAATGTACATGATTAAAATGTAAATTGTTTCATAAATTGCGGAATATGAATTGTACGTATGTTGAATCTCTCTTCTCATTTCTTTTACGTACGAAAAGTTACACATATTAAATTACTTATTTAAATTATTACTACATGTTTAATTACGCAACAATAATCATCATATTTTACGATTCATACACATGCTCGCAGATACGCCTTAGAACTATTTATTTTTAAAGTTATGGCGTTTTAAATGTATAGCGGCGGAGTTCGGTGCCAAGAATTTAAGGATAGTCAAGCAAATAAAAGAACTCGTTTTTGCTTGTGCCAAGAAAGAATCAATGTCAATTTCTTACTCAAAGCCGAGTTTCGTAAAAGCCATATAAAAAATGTGTACGCCGCGACTTTTGTATATCGGTACGGAATTTGTAGAACGCGAAATATTGTATCCTAGAATAATCTTTATTTATATGCGCACCTTGTGTACCGTGTCGCGAGTTTAATCCGTAATAAAAGTTTCGCTTTCCTATTTTCGTAACGTAAGTTGTGTCATATCGTGTCCAAAGTTATTGCTTTGAACGCAGCCATATTTGCGTGCCTATGTATAGATAGTATTATATGCAAGGATGTCTTCATCGCATATCTCAGAAACGATTTCATAAAGATCATGCAGAAACTAATATGCAGTTACCAACCAATTAATTATATAGATAAAATTGTGCATGGCATTGCGAACAACATGCGAACATTATGTACATTATGTATCCAACAATAAAATTGTAATTAAGACTTTTATAAAATTAGTAATTAGTGCTATTAATTACCCAACTAAGTAATCATCTCGGTTAATTAAATTAAATCGATTATTATTACAATTAAACCGATTCAATAAATTAGAAAATTAAAGAATCGATTAAGCCTTTGGATGCTGATACGTTCCATAAGGTTATATTTAAATTCGATTTTGATGGAGAGTCTAATTCATAAATTAGAAGACTAGTAGTGCCCGGGATGTGTTTTTAACGAGAAAGACGCGTTATATAACGACCGAGAGCTGGAGTTCGGGGATGTCCGTACATTGTTCATCATGAGATATTGATGTTCGGCTAAACGAGTTAAATTTAGACGAGAGCCCGAAAATGATGGACGGCCTTCTATATTGGCACACATCAGCTAAGGAGTGAAATCTTAATCGCGCGCAACAGTTCTGGCAGTACACCCGAACGGATTTCAGAATAACACGAAGCATCTTGCAGCTCTCCTATAATCACGGCGCGCTTAATGGACCGCGCTGTTGCATATTGATTTCGTAACGTATCTTGAACCTGCCAATACCTATAGACGGTGTCTCGACGGTTATCTGGAACCGATCTGACGGCGTTTTTGTCAGGAAGTTACGCCTAACACATCCACAATGCCTTAATATAACTCGAGGTAGCGAGAAACTCGTTGCTCTCCAAGCAACATCAGCCGATGGTGGGATCTCGACTTCTGCCAATCCTGGAGCAGAAGGTGCTTCGCGGGAAGGTGCGACACGGTACACGCCGAGTGGCTACGGGTGGGGATGGTGATGCGGTTCCTGGAGGAATTTCGGGATCGCGCAAGGCGGCCCGAGCGCGCGAATCCTGCACCGCGTGATCCAGTCTACGATCGCACATAGGGCGGCGAGGAACGCATTCCTGGATCCGAGTGATCTTGAAGATAGAAAGCTCTCAAAGTGTTCTCATGTAATAACATTTACAATCGGAAATAGAGTACAACCGGCTATTGTAACGACAAATTTCGTAATTATAGCTCGTGATTATCCAATCATTCGTGAGTATATCGTTATTTATTCAAAGGAAGATCGATCGGAACGACTTTAATAAAAATATTCTAATGTTATATACCGTTTTATATAAAATAAATTTGAAAAAGATGATCGATTGATTCTTTATCTATGATAATCTAATTTATCGGATAATGAGTGTATTTTTAGTGAATAATATAATTTGTATGTCGTAACACACAGAGCTGTCCATATCGGTGAAAACATGCCACAAGCGGCCCACGAGACGACGAATCTTCTAATGACGTATTTCATCCTTATTCTTCTATTAATCTCGCTTTGGGTGTTATACTCAGGGTTGTTTTTTTAAGCACGACAGACATTCCTCACCATGGTGAGTTGCGTCTATTAATGAATGTGTTTAAGTCCCGATTTTCATTTGCGTACTCGCGTCGAGCGTCCCGAGTATTTTCCATATATTAATTTTGATATTATTGATAAAATTGCATAAAATAAAAGCTTTTCACTATTTTAATTAAAATTGTCTAAACGTATTCGTACCTTTTATAATATTAAGGTTATATGAGAGAAGTTACAGAGTAAGACTATGGGGTTAAGAAGGTATTGTGTGTTAAATTAGTCATTGAAATCTCCGAACAGTAAGCGGAATTTGATTATTTATTTTGCTTTGCTTTAATCCTATATATCTTATGATGTTGTATTGTTTTTTATGTTGTTTTATCAATAATAAATCACTCGATTAAACGATCAACAATATATAAACTCAAATTACATTTAATAATATTTCAAATATGAAACATCGTATATTTTAGGGCTGAACAACAGAGAAAATACGTGTCAAAAGGCGGATGCGTTCAGAGGATCCAAAATCGTCACCAACGTCACGGACACCTCGTTCGAAGCTCTCACCAGTTCTCATTTATTATATTTTCTACAATCTGGGCGCCTGGAGACATGTTCTACGCAAATCATCCTTGACTGTTTTCGTGACCGATTTCGGCGATGAGAATTATTCAAAAATATATTTACCGAGCAATAGGAAGAATTTCAAAAGTTTATTCCCCCATTGTGTCTCGCTTTAATTTCTTGCCACTTTGTCGTGGGAATCGGCTATCGATTTTACACTAATTACATCTTCTTAGATAATTAGCTATGAATACATTATCTACAGTTATAATTCGCATCGTTATTGAATTGTGCTCATCTGGGAAGTGACCGAAATAAATATATCAGTTTGTTTCACGTACGTTCGTATATCTCGGCTCTTGTTTACCTTTACACAGTTGCGGTATTAAAAATGTATTATAAAAAGTTTCTTTAAAAATTTGTTGTAGTATATAATTTCGATGCACGACGCGCTACAAACGATAAAATAAATCTCTTCGTATGGAAAGCCGGCTACAGTAGTTTTATTTCGCTGTTACTTTCTGCCTCTCCGAAAATAACTCGTCATTATTTGATTATTATCGAGGTATGCGCAAAGCAGACTGATTGAAAAAGAAAGACGCAATTACGAAAAAATGCGAATTTTATTACGAGAGATGCAAATAGAGAGAACTTTGTAGAGATGTGGACGACACTCATGCCCGCGTTATGTGTGGGCGTTTCTCCAAAAATAGTCGGCGCTTCCAGCTCTCGAAGTTCGACCGTACGTTCCGCGTAGAACTAAATCGGTATTTTCGACAGCGTACGCAAAAATAGACGACATGATTAGTACACATTTCAATGTTGGGCCGCAATTAGGGCTGAGTTAGCGAAAAGCTTTCAAACATTATGTAAGGCGGAGAGTTTCCTGAGACCGTATGGCACAAGTATATCGAATTACTCGCTTGTTGTATTCGAGCACTTCTCAATACTGACTTTTATGATATTAAATATCCACTTTTTCCGTATACGCAAAGTATCCGTTCTTCTCATCTTTTCTTGCTCTATAATTACTAATATAAATACCAAGTTTGCTCGCCTCTGACAGATCACGTGTTTTTTGTAAATTTATTTTATTTTGAAAAATCTGTTATCTTCGTACTTGACCGTATCCCGTTATATTTCCATGTGGCTATTTCAAATGTTCCTTATATTATTGCCAACATTAACGGGACAGGTGCGTGCAGGTGCGGATGACGAAATGCACAAATTAAACGAGATACACGAGTACGAAAATTAAGTGCGTGTCAAGTTACATAACCGATTGAACGACACCCTGAAGAAGGGCCAGAAGTCGCAACATAACTTGTGTGGGTCATTTGTTACACGATTTCGTTCTGAAGATCGCCCGCGCGCGGTAGCATAGGACACTCGTCGTATAGTAAACATTTTCACGGGCGTGGACTTAAATGTTACGGCAGCGCTCCAGTAACCGCTCGAAATAGATCTAATCGCTCCAGATACGTAGTTGCTCGACGTGGCATCCGCACACCCGGTGTCCCGAAAGATGCCGGTGTAGCAATGCCAACAAGTATCCCATTTAATCAATCCTCCTAATGCGATCGGACATCCAATTATATTGTTAAAAATTTACAATCTTAATTACACAAATATTGTTTAATATATTGCAAACAATCGCTGTTTAATATATCGGCGTGAAACTTCTGATCGACGATTATTTTGATTTCTTGGACTTGGTACGAAAAAATAATCCTACAAAGTAAAAAATCTCGATGGCACTTATGAAGCTGCATCCCAAGAAAAGACTAAATATGCCACCCAGCGATGCTGAAAAGTTTTCCTTTTAATTAAGACATTAAAAGATTAGTATGGAAGTGGAAACGATCATTTACCTAGCAAATATAATTCGTCAGCAACCGGGATTGTATCCATTTCTATAAATGTCTCGGATCTCATAAATACTTTTAAAACAGACTGAGCTTTTGAAAGATTTCGGCTGAAATAAAACAAAAATATATGTATGGGAATGCAATATATTTTTTAAAAATAATGTTTTAAGGTTCCTGGGGTCTTTCCCGACATCTCGTGAGATGTGACGTCAGAAGCGAGAAACGTTGAGATTTGACACGTTGAGAATTCTTGCATGGCATTTCCAAATAAAAAGGTATTTGCATAAAATAACACTTCAGATCACTTCAGCACACTTTGGAAATACTCCGAGTTCAGGTTAGATCTACCCCTTTCCCTTGACGCAGTTAATAAACAGCCGTAAAATTAATGTAATACGAAACCTAGTCATGCGCCTGCGCATAAGCCTGCATCGTTTCACATTCGTTTTACGGATGTTTAATAACTGTTAAAGGAAAGGGATGCAACTCGGAGTATTTTTAAAATGTGCTCAAGTGATCTGTAGTGATATTTTAAGCAAATATCTTTTTATTTGGAAATACCACGCAAAAATTTCCAATGTGTCATTTCTCGCTTCTGACGTCACAGTCCAACATGGCCGCGACGAGTACCCAGGAGCCTTAAGAGATATGTGATTTGGGTTGTTTTATTATTACTTACTACATCGGGGAATTGAAATAGTGATCACCATTTAAAACAAGCATGGAAGTTCGTAGCTCGTATATTACGTTCCAGCATGGAGTTAAACATTCACACGTGAAATTTTCTGTAAAAACATTTTGAATGACCCGTATATTGTTAGCGTTCCTGTAAAGACACTCGAAATCTTCCCAGTCACAAATCTACAAGTATTAGTATATTAATTTATAGAATATGCTATGATTTTATTATAAAATTTTCATCATTTTATTATAAAACTTTAAAGTTACTCTTAAAGAATATTTATGAGCTATAGGCGTGTAGTAATGTGGCACACAACCACAGGCTTGGAGAACAGCCTCTATAGAGCAGCTGATAAAGCAGTTGGAATATTGATATACAGGAAAATACTTCAGTTCAGTTTTCTTGTCTGCGCATTTTGGAACCCATTTACCGATAGAATTTCGTTTATAATACCCAGACAGTTTTTTCTTGACAGACGGAATTATGGAGATCTAGATTGCGCCAAAGTAATCAGATATTATGCGAAATACTTAGGAAATGTTTGACTAAACATTTTTTTTAATAATATTACTTAAAAGAATATAATTGTATTTTTGTACCTAAGAAGTAAAAAATCGTACCTCCAGTTTTTGTCAAAATGGAGTTAATACATTTTTCAATATAACAGGAGTTTAAATTATATAATGGTAATGCGTCTTATGTCTATTAATTATTATTAGTTCCCAAGATACACAATGTTCAGAAAAAAGTCATATTAAAAATCTTTACAGTGCCTAATTTTTAAACAGGGTACAGCGTGTTATTGGCAGTTGTACTATTAAACATGTCAGTTAACTTTTATTTTATATGTAAAAAAAATATATTATTTTCCTATTTAAAACTTTAAATCTTGTTTTATCTAAATTCATAATAACGGAGATATGATTTTTGACCTCTAAGGTACAGATTTATATATGAAAATACATGATCACCTGTAATTCTTGCTCTGTTTGCAGAATTTGTCTAGTAGCTATAGTGGTGACATATTCCAGAGGATGATGAGGGAACATCTATCGCACAGAAAAAAAATCAGATATATACAATACGCATTTGAAGAAATGTGAGAGGCAAATGTCTCCCACTGACATTCATGAATATAATTTTCTTTTTTAATACAGGAAACATAAAATTACTCGAAGAACGTTAAATTATTTAGAAACGTTAATATTACATCTGTCAATTTTGTACCACAAGACCGACGGAATTTGTTGAATATTTGACGTATTTTTCTTCCGTGTCATCCCCATCCTCGACCAAAAAATCTCGATTTAAAATAACCTTAAGACCGGATCTTGCTCCGTAGAAAGGAGTTGTGAGAAGATCGTCGAAATCTGCAGTGATCTTACTTTAATTGAAACAAAGTCAAGACGTGAGACAATTGTGTAATAATAATAATTTATATGTAATGAAATAAATATAATTACCTGCCATTTTTTATGTAATCTTCGAGAAGATAATTGAAGGAACAACATATACCTGCGAAAGTGTAAGATACTTTGAACAGTTCGCTGCAATCTTTCTCATCGTCGTTCCAACTACAAAAATCGAATATGTCTTCGCAAGGTCGCAAAGCTCTTACTAAATCTACCAGCGTCATATTATTTGTCTTTAACAGTAATTTCAACTCGTCCACATGCGTCTTACCACCAGGAGCATTCTCATTCGCAAATGCGGGTCCATATCTAAGAGAAATTTCGTACTCTTTATTATTATTAAATATAAATCTTAAATATTAGTTGCTTGTTTGCAGAATTGCATAATTGCATTTGTTTACTTTTACACATTACGTGCACTGTAATAAAAAATACATGTACCTAACTAGGAATCTCGCTGTGTTGTTAGTCATATTGTGCGGTATATGCAAACTTTCGAATACTTTTCTGCGTCTTGCAGCCTTCGGTGGTATTAATGGACAAATAGTCAGAGCTGGGAAGGGGGCCCTAAATATTGGCGTGTGAAACGACCGAATAATGCTGCGGGTTGGATTAGTGCTGTAACGCACCCAGAATTTATGAAGCATCAAAGCTAAGACTAAAAGAACGATGTCACATTTGACAAATTTCAACGTATATCGAGCACTACAGCTAATTAATAATTAACTCTTTGGCCATGTCATTATAGTGGCTTTATTTTAAACGATCTTTTGCGACAAAACGCTATAAATTATAGCATGGTTCTTTTCTTATCGCTCAATGTCTTATCGCTATCAAACAGAATATCCTCATTTTCTTTGATCTGCATTTGTTTCATCGAGCTGTGCATACAGCGGTACAGCTCCGTGATCAACTCAATCATAGCCAAAGGGTTAAAAATGCAAATATGTATTATATCTGTGTATGACACGGAAAGAACGGTTTTGCTGAAGTATCTATAAAATATTTAGTTAGATACAGATCTAAAAATTATTTTGTTGCACCATCAAAATAATTATAGTAGGTCGCTGAAGTATGATAATAATGCTATAAAAAATATTTTGACATTTTAGCAATCAGTTTGAGTGTTCTACATAATTATTTTGATGGTACAACAAAATTATTTTCAGATCTGTAGGTATCTAGTTAAATTTTTAGATATTTCGCAGCAAAACCGTTCTTTCCGTGTATACATTCGTTATACCTACACACAAAACTGCAAATCATAATTAAAGTCCAGAAGATCTTTCCGATAATGCTGGATTTTATTTGCAATTTACTGAAGTACTGCATGCCATGCACCGAACTGATAGGCAGATATTCTCGCAAGAGTTGTAGAGCAGTCACTTTTTTACTCTTTACCACCGACCGATTGTACAATTTGATATTAGCATGGTCGAATAATTCTTTTCTCATCCTTTTCGAGGCTTCTACATGATTCACTGTAATCTTCTTCACTCTATGTCGCCTATGCTGTGAAGTATCTAACATCGTGACGTAGACCAAAATCCACGGTTTTGTCAATGCTTCTTTGACGTTCACTGCTTACAGAATATTTCACACACAGAACTATTCTCTTGATAATGCTTCTTCTACGGTGTGCTGCTTTATACTGTTGTTTGATCAGAATCACGTTGATTTTATCGCTTTGCGTAGAAAGTTGCTGTGTTGCTGCGATAAAGCAAACCTAGCGTGTCAAGGCTGATACTTTAAATAATTTATTACATTTTGCAAAATTAATGAAATATGATGGCAAATCTGATAATCGTGATAAATGCAGTACTTTAAACAGATTTATTTTCCGACGACCGCGATTAAAAGTATAAATTGATTCTATTATGTATTTAAAAAATACAGCTCAGCAATATACGTATGGCGACGTAATATCTTATGACTCTCAACAGTTTTAAGAGAAACAGATAAGTTGAGCATTAAAATGTACACTTAAAATTTCAACTGTTCAACCTTTATTTACAGAATCTCATGAAAACAACAAAAAGGAATATCTAGCTTAGAGCACGTACAAATAAATAAGTAACACGCAACGAAATATAAAAAGTTATACCTATGTACAGAATGGAAATTTAATTATTATCAACATATCGTGATCACGGTTGTTCTATACCACAAAGTGAGTTCTTCTATTTAGCGCGGTGCCATGGTGAACTTGTGAGCTTAAAATATTTGTGACTATTCAAGGGGCATCGTCACACTAACTGTCAAAAATCTTGAAACAGAGCTAGTTGGTCCGGCGGCAAGGGTGGTTGGGAACGCCAGTCGGTTTCGGGATAATCGTCGAAGCAGCTTGCGTCGCCCGGCGTTTTCACTCGTGGCCTTATCGGGGGTGTCAAGGCTCTTTGCGGCACCTGTGGACATTCATCGATCGTTTAACCGCCGCTGCGCTTCCGACATATCACGAAACGTAAAGGCACGCATACAGTGATTACACTTATTAAATACTAATTTTTTTCGCTTCCGTCATTTTTTTTTATCTCGCTTGCGCATCATACATCACGCGAAATTAAGTAGACTGATATGATCAAATTACCAAGGGCCATTCGACCAGCTTAAACCATCGATGCCTCTTGACGTCCTCGGCGCCCTGCCTCATGTTTCCCAATCTCTTGGTACGGTCGGCGATCAATAATTTCTTGATCAGATCCTTCGCGATGGGATCCATGTGCTTCGGCCATTCTATCCTACCGCTCAGGATCTTCTCGTAGATCCCGAAAGGGTTGTCGTCGAAGAACGGCGGATATCCCGCCAGCATCTCGTAAATTAAAACGCCTAACGCCCACCAGTCTACGGCTTTATTGTGTCCTTTGCTTTGAATTATTTCCGGCGCCAAGTATTCTGGCGTACCACACAAAGTCCATGTTCTAAAAATGCACGTGTTAATTATAGCCACGGTTTCACAATGTTTATTATGACATGCCGTAACAGGTGAAGTTCAGCCGTAACATATGCTAATTGTGTGACATTGCAGATCTTGCTTTATAACAGATGATTTTTATCAATGCAATTTTAACTTACAGAAATTAGTAAGTAAAAAACAAAAAATTACATTAGATTACAGAACATTTTATTATGTAAACTTGTTAATTTTACTCTTACACGCTTACTAGAGATAATTTTTTTACCGTTTTATTAACAAGCAAACTTCAATTTATTTATTTTCAATCTTCGTCAATTCATATCCTATTTTTAAGTTATTCTCGTTCTGAGTGACTCACCTATCCGTAAGTTTCTTGGAAAAACCGAAATCGGTGATTTTGAGGTGGCCCTGACTATCGAGGAGAAGATTCTCTGGCTTGAGGTCTCTGTAAACTATATGCTTGCTGTGCAGATAATCCAGGGCGCAAACTATTTCGGCCGCGTAGAAACAACTCGTGGGTCCGGCGAATCTTCCGGCCGCCCTCAGGTAGGAGAAGAGCTCTCCGCCGGCGACAAACTCCAGCAGCATGTACACCCTGGCCTCGTCCCTGCCGCTCCACAGCCTGAAAAAAGCAGCCCCATAATCTTAATCCTAGTCACACTTATTTTCGAGCCCTTAATTCGCCACACTCTGGTCCGTGAGACCGCTCGACTTTGTCGCATTGTCATTTTCATTCTAATTAATATTTTTTAGCTTGTACTGTAGAAATTGGAAGTACAGACTCTGAATAAGATGTTTATGATAATTATTAGGTCAAGAAAATGATTTGAATTAAAATTATAAACTTATTATAAGGAAACTAGAAAATTATGTTATTACGTGAAAATTAGAAAACTGAAAAACGTTCAACGGTCCACTGGACCGGAGTGTAGCGAGCTAGAGTTAAGATGTTATAAACCAATCGCAGAGCCGTATTAGCATCTTAAGACGTTACTTAAGACGGTCTTGAAATAAGAAACGGTCTATGAATATAGTCCGGGGTCATAGTTTGAAAAGAAGGTGACAAGCTGAGCTGTTACGCGAGCGCAGATCTCGATTTCGCAGCGCTGACTGAAAAAGCGTTCCTCTCGCGAGTGGATCGATTTCTCTCGCCTTTATCCAGCTATTAATCGCGACGTGGCGCAAGTCGTAACGGCGTTTGCATGTATCTGCTTAGACTTGGCCGCGCTTTTTACCGTATCGTCTTCACGAGAATCTTTTCCTTGACCGACAAACGCAACACTTTCTTCATTCCCTTCATTACATCGCGCGTTCGAGCAAGCACGCTTGAAGTAGTTAGGGAGTAATTGCCAACCATTCTCAAGCAATGTTTTCCATTCAATAATAGACGTATAATACTTACATGTTGACAATGAAAGGATGCTTAACTTCCTTCAGAATTGTGACTTCATTGCGCAAGTGCTCGACTTGCTTCAGTCTGATCACGTCCACCATGGAGAGAATTTTTAGGGCGAGAGGTGTTTCATGATGCCTGCAGAGAACCACCCTGCCAAAAGTGCCTGTGCCTAAAAATTGTATTTAAATATTTAAATTAGATATTTATTGGGGTTTATAATACAAGCGCGACTTTAAAGATAGGAGAGACCGGGGCTAGAAGTCACACGGGTAAGTTGTCACAAAGCTTATATCTCATTTAATAGATTAAGTGAAATATTCTTCTCTATAGTGTAAGTTGCTCCTATCGTGTTAGTCGGGTGTACGAAATAGCTCGTTTTGAAAACATCGCATGTGATACTAACGAGCACTTTTTAAAAATTGGCGGTCGTGGGTAAATTGTCCTTACCTCTATTTTTATTGTTCCGTTGGTTTTTGGAATTATTAGTCGTAATTTCCTTTTAGTCATATAAGAAATATTATAGTTTTAGATAATTTTTCTTGTATTTAGTTAACCGTCATTGCAACATAGTTTATAAATATGACTTCTTTGTTAAAAATGACCGTTCAGGGTCTAAGTTGTCTCAAATGAGATGGGATTCAAAGTTTATGAGAATTATTATTCTTTTATTTACTCAAAGTTATGAAAGTATTACAAAGTTTATAAGAATTATTATTCTTTTATTTACTCTAAGTTTATGAGAATTATATTACAAAATTTATGAAAATGATTAATTTTTTGTTTAATTCATGCTGCAATATATATTATCAAGTTAAATTTACCAAAAACTGGCACTAACTTTAATAAAATATTAAACTAGGAACTATTTGTCGTATGTTTCTTCTACATGATAGATACATGACAATCAATCCAGAGTCATATGACAACCAACCCTGGGTATGGGGTAAATTGTCACATTTGCACGATTTTACTTAGAATTAAATAACTTTTTTGTGTATAAATATACAAATCAAATTTTTTTTTTCTTACACCTAAAGGATGTAACTACATTATAAAGTAGTATACAATATTATAAAATATTGCTAACATTTTTTTAAAATCAGTATTTGAAAAGTGTGACAATTAGCCCCGGTCTCCCCTATCCGTAAATTAGAATTTATAATTATTTTATATCATAATAATTTCCTCCTTCCAATATTATGAGAGTCAATCTTATTAAATTGAATAAGTTTCGCATTTTACGAGACATTCCGATGATACTGGGTGGGTCTTCGATCCGTTGATATTACGATCAAAGTTCAATGCAACACGACTTCACGAATAACAAGTACGTTTGTGAGCAAAATGTGCCATCTATTGAACCATTGAAGTGACCGTTAATTACCAACGCTTTCGACGTTCTTTTGATGTGATATGCATTGCGCGGCGCGGTCTATTTAATGCACTTTCCCACGAATGCAGGTGACTCGGTTGTTCTGGTTAACGTACCGTGACCAATTAGCGCGCATGCAATGAGCCTTGGCCAAATTAAACAGCGAAATTGGCCGTCACGTTGCAGCGGCCACCGCGCGCGAGATTGTTTATGCGCGCGTGCATTTGTGTCGAAAGTGTATCTCGCGAGACGAAATTGGCCGCGTGATAGGCCCCTTAGCCAGGGGCGGCCGGGCGGCATGATACATGCGCGTCGTCTACAGACGCCGCCGCGACGGTGAGGAGACCACTGGCCAACGATGACTTGGAACAGGTGTCAACGGTAAAACGACGAAGCGCTTCCGGTGATGGCGTGGACGCTTTAAATACTCGCGCGCGACGGACGCGAATTTAGGTGAAGCGTCGTCGCGCGGCAGTCTCGAGCGAAGAAATTGTCCAAGCGACACCGAAATCCAGAAGCTGGGTCTTAAAAATTTTTTTTCTCTACTGACGGCGATATAGCTCGAACGCATCTGGGGCTAAAATTACGAAAAGAGGAAAAAGAGAGTCTCACCGGCCGAGCACCTGCAATTTTCCGAACCATTCTCTCACATAATTCTGACTTTAACGAGCAGTTAAATATATATACCGCATATCCTCTTACTCTCTGGTGTCCCACTTTGAAAACGACAAATTTGATTTCTTCTCGCTCGTTATTTTTTCTTAAATCCCGTGTGATCCGAAATATTATATTTTTATTATTGCGAACTGAGTTTCTACTTTCTATTTGTTCTTGCACAAATATACATACGACGTTCACAAATTTATATCTCTGAATTTAACAACTTTCTAACAGTACTTTTATGCATCGTTAATGTAAGAAATTTCTCTAATTGTAATTTTATATAAGTATTTATAATTTGATAAATATATACCAATATTTTAAAAGATATTAATCACGCTATCGAGTTTAATTTCCATTTTTTTTACATCGTGCCAGTTATAAACAAAATTCTCAGAAATTTTCTGAAAAATGAATGTAAAATAACTCTTTCATAGAATTCAAAAATTGCGTATTGTATCGATTTAGTCTTTACTATTTACTTATGCCAACCACAAATATTAGCTATAGATAAAATTTTAATAAAAATAAAATTGTAGGGAGAGAGACAGAGAGCTCAGTGTAAAATAGAGTAATCCCAATCGGTTTTTCGGCTAGGATAATATTTCGTGCTTACCGATGGTCTTGATGATTTCCAAATCGTCGATGTCATATCGTGGCGGATCCTCCTGCGATCCCTCGTCGTCAGACGTGGTGTCCCCCGACATCGTTTACGGAGCACTGTCGAGCCGAGCGTCGTCAGAGAAAGTTTCTGATTTATTTCTCCCAGGCACCTCGACACGTGGAAAGAAGAAAGGAAGCCCTGGTTCAACGATCCACACACCGCGATATTCTTAGACCACGTACCGACGACTACCCGTGCTCATATCTGCTGTGCGTGACTTCAACTTGTAGCTTGTAAACTCGTAGCTTCCCAGAAACGACTCTTCGTCGGTCTCCGATATAAAGATCGCGAGTCTAAATGTGTAAAGATCACCCGGTGCACGCTGATCGCGTTCGAAGACGATAGCAGGCGTTTCCGCGAATTCCCCTTCAATTGGAAAACACTTTGCGATTGGTATTGTCTCCAGGAAGTGTTCTCATAACTACTGCTCGAAAGCGAGCCGAACGAATGTCCGCGTCAACGACTCTCCTTTCTTGCGGCTCTCGCTCGGAGCGGTGAAAATGTGCGCGTCGATTTCACAAGTGTCATTTAACTGGCGGCAAGTGCGCGTCGCGGTTTCGCTCGGGCATTCGAATGTATAGAAAACGAGTTTGCTTTCCGCGTTTCCACCGCGGCCGCAACGCGTCGAGCGGCTCTATCAACGAATTTTATCGGCTCGGTTCTCCCGTGCTCCGATTAAATATCATTGCAAAAAGAAAAAGTGCAGTCGCGAACGCGTCACGCGAGCGTTGCCGCGATTTCCGCTCGGAGGGATATACCCCGCGCGCGAGTGGTATTTGCAATCGGTAGCGTTCCGCCCGTTCACTTCGTATGCCCAGCTACGTGTTTTGCAACTTCGTTAACTAAGCTGTCATCCTTGGTTCTAATTTCAACGCGTCTGTCTTACGGTATAATTCCAATTTCTTTTCAATTCTATTCGATATTCAGGAGTAGCACATTATTTAAACTCTGATACGCGGCAGCTGAGCGACGCACGTGAGTGATTGCTTATTAAACCGCACGCTTCCCAGAAACGAGCGTCGGGCCGCACTAACACCAATGCGATCTCTGACAGCAAGCGCCTCGGTCAGCGGAGCACATCGCAGCAGCAGAATTGTATCGTATCATTTCCCCGATATTCATCGAACCGTTCGATCGGACGGAACTCGAAACGCTGCTGGCTGGAGGATGATTACCGCGTCATCCCTGGACCCTGCGCAGCGCGCAGTTCGGATGCCAAGCAGAACTAAACTGGTCACCGAGGGGTCTGAAAAGGCTGTCTATCCTTCTGTTGCCCCCTCCCTTGCCTCGGACCCCCCATTCGCGCCCACTCGCGCTTACTCTTACTGAGCATCATCGGTCTGTACCATCTAGCCGGCGAGATTTATAGGAACCGCACGATCGATCCTCGAGGAGGATATCGGCGCGAGATACGCATGACGCTGCGGCCCACCAGCGGAAAGCCGTGGCCCGATAAAAGCGGGCACAAAAATACGAATCGTTTGTTCTAAATTAAAACTTTCGGTTTCGTATTTTGGCGAACGTACGCGAGACGGTTGCGTCAACCCCATAAATACGGGGGCTGCTCTCTCGTCGAGATTCGCCCGAGAGAAATCCTGAGATTTAACTGCTCCCTCCCGGATAAGTCTGACGAGCCTGAAATTCATTTCGTGAATCATGCTGGACGATGACTGTGCATTTCAACATTTTTATTGATGATACATTCGTGAAGGAAACAAGATCGCTGCTTAAAGAAACTAACTAAAAGTCTAAAAGTCGCTTGTCAAGTCAACATGGAAAATCCGCTGTAGATATCAAAGTCCACGAGAGAGCGGATATCCTCGTGGTATATTTCATAAATTGACTATACGTTACTGCCGTTGCAAAACGATCAACGGTCGCGGAGCGAGAGCCGGCTGACGATCGGGCGATTCCTTCGAATTTCGACTTATTTTTAAATTTGGCGATCGTCCAGATGCATTTTGCTACCGACGCTCGACGTCGCGATGACTGACGACACGTATCGGGTCCCAGCGCTACCAGAGCGCGAGCCCCCATAAATCGCGGGCTTTTATATTTATCGCTAAGTGCTAGCCCGCGATCTGCAAGCGCGTTAAAAGCATGTTCGCCGATTTTATCAGCGGAAAAATCGCGCCGTTTTTTTATCGGTGAGAGCAACGACAGCGCGTGGACCTATTACGGTTTCCATTAATTCGAGATCGTGGAAAAAAAAAGTTCGCGGGTATGCAAGGCGGGTAAATTACCGTCACGAATCCATGACTGCGTTCTTTCGTAACCGATATTTGGCGTCCTCGTGTGTTTCGTGATCTTTAACGTCAACGCCTGTGTGCGCGATTGTTGCGTAACGAGATAGATACAAACGTATATAGCCTAAGTGTTACATATTGCGTCAACTTGCAAAATAAATTATTGAGGTGCACCTGTTTTATTCATACGCGGAATACGAGAATGGGCCTCTTAACGTTTAACAATTTCGTCTCTCCCTGCTCAACGAAAGTTTTGTAGAGGAAACGGCCGTACGTGTGTCGCGTGATCTCGATATCGTTGTCTCGGTATCCGTTCCGTAATACGCGCGGAGCTTGATTACCGACCAAACTAAAAATAATAGTTTCCCGGAAATCCCGTCGCGCGATGTCATTCGATGCCAAGACAAGTATAAGCACCTTAATAATCACATATACCAGCTTTGTACGAGGCGTATACTGAAATAGTTTGCGGTTACGAGATACGATCCGCGACGCACACGTGTTTTCGACGATGGAATAAGCGCCGCATTTATTGTGTCGCATTATATAAAAGCTCCGTTCATCGATTACTCAATGGAACGCAACAAAAAGGCTACGTGGCCAATCAACCGACGTAGATGTTCTATCTACCGGAACATTCAGTACAATGCCTTTTTTTTATTAACGTATTCATAATGTACAAACGAAGAGAGAAGAATTCTGATTTTTAACGATGTATCGATAAAATGTGCGCTAACATTTTGTTGTATATTTAACAGGAAGATGCATTTCAAGAGACCTGATTTAACCCTAGACAGACTCACTGGGGTAATACGTTACCCCACGCGAAATTCAAATTCGCATCATTTCAGCCAAATTTTTGGTTCTTTGTTTTGTTTTTCAAAATTTTGTTACTGTTTTTTTTTTACTACCGCAAATTGATGACTACTATCGTCTTACCTATTAAACAACAAACAAAATTATCTATTATAAAGTTTTCTAAGAACATTCTGGAAATATTATACACGCGGTGCAAGTTTGGGGTAACGTATTACCCCAGTGAGTCATTCACGTATGAGAAAAATAAGTGAGTCTGTCTAGGGTTAACAGAGAGACTGATATTTGGTTACAAATTTTTCTTTTTTTTTAGAATCGCGTTATTAACATTTAGATAGGGATGTTGGTGTTGAGTGACCGCCACACTATATCATTTAGTTCTAGTAAACATCTAGCGATATTTACCGGTAATTCGAGAAACAAATGCGTCCGTTCTGGCGGAGATCGGACGTTTTATAGCGTCACTTTGCGGATGCGAATGAGTCGTCGAATCGATATATATTTGTTACGAAGTTCTGATTTTGATCGTAAGTCAATATTAGCTTTCGCGATGACGATAGTCGAAGATTGATGGCCCGTGAACATCGCACGCTTTATCGAGGAAAGGCGGAGTTTGACTGTCGGGGAAGACCGATCGTTGTTTCGAGAAATAAGTATACAGATTTCAAAGTAGCCAACTACTAATAAACAGCAGTATCGGATCTTCATAATTCGCCTCGCATTTTCCTAAATTCAAATTGCGCTTTTTGAAAATTCATTTTTATTCTAAATAAATTTTGTAATATTATTCAATATGCGAGTAGATATCTTTTCTTGAATTTTTTGAAAAATTCATTGACCGTTCTTTTAATTCATTAAATTGCATCGTCGATTTTGAACATATATTTGTAAATGCTTTTTTCGCTGCTATTATGCGTTTTCTCACGTTATTCAGAGCGAACAACAGTATAAATTGCGATGTTGAATCACCACCGCAAAAGTGTCCATACTTTTCAAGGACGCCGAGCCGAGAAAGCCATTGGTCAGCCTGTGACGTCAACGTCGCCCACGGTCTCTGGATGTAGATCAAATTCGATATCTAGAAACCAAGAGACGAATAGATAAGTACGTCGCTCTAATGTACTTTGGCATAAAATCACTTCTCATTACCATGTCATTATTGTTAATCCTCCAATTGCCAAACATCTGGCTAAATAGCGTCCGAATACTCCGGATGTCCCGTCCGCTGACGTGTCATTGATTGATGCGCTTCATTAGATTTTTGGCACCTTCGACCACTTCGTCAAGTTCATTCTTCGCTACATCGGTAAAGACTGAAGACGAAGTGTGGCTTCATGCTTTTCTTAATAGTTGCCAGGCCGAACGTTCTCCATAGCGTAACAATGATTAGCATGAGTCATCGACCTACCTTGTCACGGTACGCAGGCAAGTCCTTTATTAAACCCGTTTCCACTTGCGTCCGTGTAACGTGGAACACAAGTAATAACGTAATGTGATTTGACCTCCCTCTAATCTCCGTTTCCAAGTTTTTTACTCAGAACACGACGACGCGGCTTTCAATGGATTTGCTGAATAGCGATAATCTTTATTTTCTCACGATTAAAGAAACTTCTGCGGCGGTCGTTGTAAAAAGCCACAGGATTTATCTGCGCCGTATATTCGCCTAACGTTTCGCGTCCCCCGCGTGTGCTTGTATATCTCCGACTCCGAGACTCTACGCGTCGTCACGTTTCCGCGTATGTATGCGTGTGTATACCGCGATGATTGCCCGCACACACGACACAGGCGAAAAATATACACGCGCGCGTGTGGCTAATCGGCGGTTCCCAAGGAGCACGAAGGTTTCGCTCGGTATTTTCAGCGTTGCCTCCGCGAGCGATCCCACGGCGACTTCCGGTTCCGCGCTGACTTATCCACTTCCCGTTGCTATGACAATTTTCCGCGGCGGGTACCGCGCTGAGAAGCGCTAAAAAAAAGTAATAACGTTGTTATGCGCACGCACAGGTCACGGTTCCGTTCCTCCGTGTGCGAGAGAGGAGCTAGAATTCAACGTTTCAGAAACTTCGCCGTCCACTGTTAATTATGCACATCGCATTAATTATACCGGTGAAATCTTGCATCGTTATGAATTATGAATGAATGCAATCGCGAAATATTCACGATAAAAAAAAATAGGTACAATCGGGTGAAAATATCTTAACGATTGTTTGTTTAAACGCGGGGAACCGCTTATGTTGGATCGGAGGAACACCGAACTCCGTCGAGGAATTTCAGCGCAGAAATGAGACGTTACGATGCTCTTTCCCTTCCACTCCGTTTATATCATGCTCAACATGGCGCAGGTGCTTACCTGGGGAGTCAGAGGATGCAGCCAGGCCTGTCTGTTCGTTCGTCTGACCGTCGTGCAACTCAACCTGAAACCGGAAGTGCCGCTTTCTGCCCTGCTGCCCACGAACAATGAGATCGGGAGAGATTCCTGAGAGGACGTGAGCACGATCGAACCACGAGGTGTTTTATCAACAGCCGGGATCGAAAATATTCATTTCTCCGGCTGAAAACCTACGAATTGAAACGTCACGTCCAGTTGTACAAGCTGCGCTGTATTTAGAACCGCGCGCGTCGCGCTACTCCCTTTCTGTATTGTTTAAAAACATGTCAGAAGAATCGGAAAACCTGAATATTCTTTGCCACACGTTTTCAGATTAATTTTTGCATATTGTTATTATTCAAATTCTTTTCATATTTAAATGATAGAATTTCCGACTCTGCTGATATTTTAAAACTTCTTTCTTCGCTTCATTTGGCAATACATACATCTTCAGGTATATCTGAAATAAGGGAATAATTTTGGCAAAAATAGTTTATATACATATATTGATATTTTTCTATGTGCCGTATAGACGTTGCCGCGATATCGTACAACGTGGCACGTAGACAATCGAGAAAATCTTTTCACGGCCACTACGAAGTCACGTGGTGAGCGTACGTGCAGCAACAGGTGTGACGCAACAGGTAATCAAATGCCGGTATTACGATTTGTTCTTCGTCGAATCGATTGTCTTTCTGCACTTGTCTGCGATTCGAGATTTACATCCCCCTGCGCATTATTTCTCGATGATCGTTTCAACGAAGAATGCGATGAGCTTGGATAGTATTTAGAAAGTCAACACCTGGGTGTTTGTCTCGCGCGCAAACTTATTCAATATTTCTTTCTATAGAAAAATTATGAGGAATGTCGACAAAATATTTGTTAACTTGCTATTGTGAATAATACAGATATAGATAGATGAGATGATAAATATTATCGCGTAAAGAATTTACGTTAAGGCATGCCGGATAGTTTGAAATGAGAATTCCAAGCAAAATTTCATCGGATTTCTTTCTGATTTTGCCGATTCCGCGTATAAGACGCGAGCGGGAGAATATTTCACGGAGTTGTCGACGCTTTTTCCGCGAGAGGTTCCAGCGAGCGATGATGATGAAGAGTTGTGCATTTACCTGCCTTAGCCGCGCGCGACAGGTGGTGTGTGACACGACTTAAGCCGCGTTGCGAATCTGCCTGAGGACCTTGACGTGGCCTTTTTTCCCCCCGGACATTTTCTACTTCTGCCTTCGCAAAGTCCGTTTCCGGTTGGCTCTGTCTCCTCCGTTACGCTCCTCTCCTCTCCTCTCCTTGTCCTGTCGTCGCTGTACGTCGTCATCGTCCGCGCGCCGCGACGAAACGAGCATTTCGCTCGGCAAATGCGCCTCCCCGTGACTCTCATCCGCGACGCTTTGCGGCGTGTTCTTGCACAGGAGGAGGTCGTTGCTCGTTGCCAAGCGGTTGCTTGCCACGTGTATGCACGGCGCCTCCGCGGCTCGCGGGAAGTAAAGAAAATAGGGGCAGGCTGCTGGTATCTCGTAATAGTGGCACAAAATGGAATTTCAAGTAAATAAAATTATTGTAAAATGTACATTATTTTATTAGTAATTTTATTATTTAGACATGCACAAAAGTTGGTAATTAAAATTTCTTAAAGATTACCTTAGAAAAATTAATTAGGGTTAATATTACCGTTTGCAATCAGAAAATAGTTTTGGTTGCTTAAGTTTGCTTAAGTCAGACAACAAGCGTTAGTGATGTACATAGTGATGACGGAAACTAAATTAGAAATAAATTGTGAAAAATTATACAAAGTAAACATAATACTTTCTACGAATTATATTATACATGTCTCTACAAAGAGTCGAAGAGCAAAATAATTCTTGTCTCACGTGTAAAGCTGGCAGGAGAGCCATGGTGGAGCGGGCGATGTTGGCAACGAGCTCGGTCCATGTAAGTTTCTCCAATACATACGTGTTTGATGTTTATAAACTGATAGCCGGCGTCGGTGGACGTTTTAATGCCGCGGATACAAGCGCAGCAGAAAATGATTTCCTAGGCTTATCACGCCGCCGTAAGGCCGGACGCTGTGTATGACACGGGAGCTCCACGGGCCTATTGCTTAAATCCCCCGTGAATTCTTCCAGTGCCATTTACAGAATCCAAGCCGATAGATAAGCCAGCGGAGAGTTGGTATGAGGAATTTCCATTTTTTGGTTGCGCCTCGCTCTGAAACCCTGACAAAGAAACTTGGAAAGGTAATAATCGATAGCGGTGTGGCCTTCGAGGAATGGTATGTCGCAACTCGCAACGTTCTCCAGATGCACATGCACCATCGATAGAAGTCGCTCTACCGAGACTTTATCTTTACCGAGACAGCAATAACAATTTCTAAATATCGAGAGAATGAAGTTTTCAGTCGTCGTGATCCTCGCCGTCACCGTTCCGCCGAAAGGTTCCCTTGTTTTGTCGCTTCGATTGTTTAGGGCCGATATCACAGTCTCCGATTAACGTGATCCTCCGATTAAACTCAATCTGCATCTCTTTCTAACTGTCCCCCTAAAAAGAGACGAAGAGTGAGTTTAACCGGAGGATCACATTAATCGGAGACTGTGATATCGGCCCTTAGACGCGGATGAGTGGTGCCAGCGGTGGCGACGGCCGGCGTACCAGCGATCTTCGGCGCCGGGGCTCCTCTTGACTCGAGCCTGTTTTGTGTCAGGCGAAAAGTGTGGCGACATGATCGTCGCTAGACTCGCGGATATTTACCTCTCCGTAGCGCATATGTGTGTATGTCCTATGTGTGTGCCCGAGTTGTCCGTCTCTTTATGTCACATATGAATATGTGCATATGTTTGTATGTGTTTATACGCATGTCGTGCACGACTTTAGTGGATGATACGTAACAAGAGCGGTTTTTCATCCTACAGCTATTGTCGACTCGACGTCGCACTGAGTGACAAGTCTAGGATAAATCAAAGCGAAAAGATGTTAATGGCGTGATAAAGACCGCGAATGTTGAACGATCGTAACGAAACGATACAAAGGCCATTAATCTCGGTGTACAATTATGACAGCGGAAATAGATTTCGGTATTAATAGACCGATAGCCTAAGTTTACTCCGAGAATTTCGAGTCATAAATCACGGAGAACCGGAACGGGGTCAATACGGATTTGTGTCTCCACGAAAAAGAACACAAAACTCGAAAAAAAAAAATCGAGTCAGAGGGGGTCGGCGAAGGCGGAGGCAAGTGCTAAGCCTGTCGACTGTTTCTTTTCCCCTTCTTGTTCTTCCGTCACGGATCGATGACTCTTCCCGGAAGCCGCGTCTGCTAGATCTCGCGAAGCGCGCCATGATTTGTTCTCCAGGCGTTCTCCACGCTCGTCCTTCAAACTCCAACGTCTCGTCTCGCGAATCCTCTCCCTCTTTCTCTATCTCCGCTCGCTTCTCTCTCGATTTGCTCGCTCCCACCCACGAAATCGTTCCCACACCGATTCTTCAGGTTCGACCGGAGCCATGTTGTCGAGTTTTTCACGTTAGGATGTGCCTCTCCTATCCTCTCCGTCCTCTCGCAGGCTATAATCTAGTCAAGTATCCGTCTATCTGTTCCTGTCTTTCTCCAGCCACTTCTACAATGTATCAGAAATCACACTGTATCCTTCGGTTACAAGTACTCCCTTTCCTGCAAAGCTTCTTTATAAATTCCAAGTCAATTTTTCCGTGGTAAAAAAATTGTGCTAACAAAAAACTGATTTCAAGCGTAATTAAATATCACAAATTACGCATATCGTAACTTTTGATATACATAGTATATCTTGCCGCAAGTGTTTTATGTTTTCTTGTATTATGCTAATTTTTCGCGGTTGTCTCGTGGTAACCAACGTCGAAACGATAACTCTCATTTTTGTCTCATTTAGGATAATCGATTACCGATGACCAAGAAAATACCAAAAAACTAACACCTTAGTTATCTAGCATCGTGAGTTCCCTTTTTTACTTCTAATGAATCTTGTAGTCGAGCGGTTACGGTGCGGCTTGATTTAATTCGTTTCATGCTGATTAAGACAAAATCGATCCACGACCGTCGAAAATGATCGAGATGAAGTTTCACGGAGGAATCGATTTTGCGCATAACGCGGCGAAATAATTTATTTATGGAGCGAGAAAGTATATAACCGAGGGAGTAACGCGCGTACTACATTGAGTTTTCCCGCTCGGTTCTCACGATTCGAATCTTCTCGGTGCACCGTGTATATGCTTGCGATTCTTCGCCGACTATCTGCAAGTCTCTCAGTTCTCAAGCCATTCTTCCGGTCATGCCATCATTCTGGTTCTCACGGTTTATTCGAACATCGAGAAACGCGCGGCACGGAAATAATGGCTGCTCGCAGAAGTCTTTTTAATACACCGCGGTTAAATGCCCCCGTACAACGATTATTACTTCGAAAATAATTTGATCGCATTCCTCCGTTCGGTCAATGTCGATGTGATTTTTGTTGGCTCGTTGGCACGTCTTATCGAGCCTGCATAGTCGTAAAAAAAATGTTAAGTATGTCAGTCGGAGCTATTCGTCGAAGTCATTCGACGAAAGATACGTGTTTTCCGGCGCGTTTCTTTCACAAAACTACAGTTATCAGGAAATAATTTATTTCCAGAATAGGTTTGTGCGCGCATCTCTATTGTGACAAAAAGAGAAATTTTGTAAGTATATTTAAGGAGAAAAATTTTTTACGCATATATTTTTGAACGTCATATAAATTTTATTCTGCTTCATATAATAATTTAATAAGTAACGCGAATTTTTAATAACAAGAAATAAACGTTATTAATATTATTAAATATTAATTATGTTATTAAATTTTTTTCGTAATATAAATAACACAAAAACAAAAAATCTCGTCAAAATTGTAAACACTGTTTTCGCTACAGTCAAGTTACGTTAATTTACAGCAGATGGTCATAGATCTCTTTTTCATGTATGCAAAGCGTTTGTCTGTCGGGCTTGAACCAGACATAAAATTTGTGTGTGCCTCGCAAATTGAGACGCAACACACAGTTACGCTGTCGGTCCCACGACGGGGTCTGTTGATTTGTGTAAATCAAGATACACAATGGTTGCGAAAACACAAACGCGTGTTTCGGGCGTGTTTAAGCCCACATTTCGCGATCTCATAACTCTTCGAACAGGTTTTGTGTGACCTCGACTTCTCTTCTCGTTGGAATGCCCGCTTCTCTTCGTCTTTCCAACCACGATCCGTGCTACGATCCGCCGCGCCGCACCGCGCCGCGCGATCCCAATCGCTCTTCCGTGTTTCGATCGGCGCAGCGATGATGAATCTGTATCGAAGGCACGTGATTAAAGAGAAAATCATCCCGATGTCGACGATCGTGTTCCTGGTTTCTTCATCGCCGAATTACCTCATTAATTTACATTCGCCGATCATCAATACCGATCATCGGCAACGGAATATTAATCGCGTGCAAATACGTTAGCGTAATAATGCAGCTCGTAAGGTAAAATAAGTTACTGAGAGTAAAATCTTTGTGTCATATTAGAAATCGCATTTTTCGCCATCTGCTTTATTTTTACCGGAAAGAAATTTAACTTGCACGTGAAAGAATGGTTTTACGTCTGTGAATTCGTGCGATGCGCGAGTATCGTTGCAACGTCGAGTTGCGGTAAGAAAAAATTCAAGGGGACAAAAAGTTCCTTCTGAGAAAGAATTAGAGACTATAGCATCTCGGTGCCATGACGAAAGGATTTCACAGTGACGCAACGATATCTAGGACGAGAGACTAAATGAACGGAGAAGGAGAGGATAATTAGTGGTGGGTGTGGGGTGAAGCTGTGAAAACAATAAAATATCAAACGGTCTCCCGGGACAAGGGCTCCGACACTCCGCGCGCCCGCTTCGTCTAGCTTCGTGACTTTCGAAATCTTATTAAATCACGACGTATATACGCCGTTACGAACGCGAACAATATTACCGCGAGAGCGAGCCGATAAATTGCGGTACGTGATGCATTTGCATATTTGCAAAAGTGACACACGCGCGACAGGCTAAAGGCCAGAAAACCAGCACTTGTAATTTCGCTCGGTACGCGTTCTCATGCCGCAAGCGGCAGTTATGTAATTTTCTAACGACTCCGGCAGTCGCGTTCTTTCTGTTATACCCGGCCGAGAAAGAGCCTCGCGAGATTATTCGCGTAGAGCCTCTTAAGTCGCTCTCGTACGATAAGTTCTCGATAACCGCAGCGCTGCATTTGATATATTGAAGCCATTTGTAATTCGTATTATTGCACGAAGGAGCTAGAGGAGGCTCGCCTCCTGCGAAACATCGCTGATTCGTCTCGTTATAACGTAAAAAAAGACGTATTTCTGGATTTACGTAATCGCGGGAGAGGGAAAGAGCGTCGAACGCTCGTCATTAACAATCGACCAGACGGCCAGCGTCCGAGCACGATCATACTTCTGCCTGATGATGGCAGAATGCTTCATTCTTATTTCGCGACTTCTCAGTGCCGAGGTCGGAGCCGAGGCGGATAACGGTCACCGGTACCCGAGGACAGTGACCCGATGAAAATCTCGGATACGCAAGAAAGAGAAACCGTTGGGAACGTGCCCCTTCGCGAACACCAAAGAAATAGATTTCACCGGTGATCGTTACGAACGATAATAAAAACATCGAGAGACATTTAAACGGGATACGATCGTTTCTAAGCCTCTAGCGATGCGTACGAAGGTCGAAGACCGCGTTACGATTCCGCCCGATCTGGAAAAATAATCATGCAAAGTTTTATTCTTGGCACATAAGAAATAATTCCGCAAACACGCCGCTTATGAGCATTGAGCGTCTCATTTCAATTCTTTTACTTGAATTTTTCGGCCTTGCAGCCGCGAAGTTACTCTAACTGCCGACCGGTTTCGATCTAAAAGGGATAAAGATGTCGATCAGATTTTAATCAATTCTCCCGTCTTAGTAATATCCGTTGTAGTAATATCGATTACCCACTCCCCGCTCTTACTGAATGAGAATATACCTGATACTGATCAGTATCGCTAACATCCTCTTTCTTACAATCCTCTTCAGACCGGTCGTCCGTTTTCTCTCGCTTCGCGAGAAGGTGCGTCCTGCTACGAGAAGCTCGTCAAAACTTCACTCTTGTCCGGACCGTCGTCGTTCACATCAGACTCCCTCGCAGTTGGCGCGAAGTAAAATGTGCGATCTCAGTGGTGGCCGGTGGCGATAATTAAAGGCGCGATCGATCGCCTCTCCATACGAGATATAGCTCGCGCACTAATATCCGACAGGCACAAACGACACGGCGGAGAAATACGCACGGGAGAGAAAAGAAATGGTAAAAGATGATGAACGAGGAGGAAGACGAATCGAAGATGAAGAAGAAGAGTTTTGTACGCGAGGAAAGGAGGCAGAAATGCGAGAGGGAAGGCTTTTGCGTAAAGTCGAGTGCGAGTGCGCGGATGCCGAGAGGACTCCGAACCGGTTGCTCGAAGTGACGTGAGTGAACTGAGGCTACAGGCTGGCAGGTAACGCCAGGTAAACCCCGGCCGACTGGTGGCACACACGCGGGAAGAAGAGGAAGGTGGCCGGCTGGGTGGCTACACCGGCAAAGCCAGTCAGCCAGCCGTAGAGACAGTCAGCTCGGTCAGTCGACCTGGGGAGTCAGCCTGCGGCCCCAGGGGCCGCAGGAAAGACGCGCTGTTGGGACGGAGAGGGACCGTGGGACGTAGGACGACGGCGGCGGCAGCGGCGGGGAAAAGATGAGAGGAAACAGAGGGGCAGAGGGGTACGGGGACCACGCGGGGCCCGGAGGGAACGTTGCCTTGTGGTGGGACAGGGAGGAAAGGTGGGAGCGGCAAGGAGAGATCTGGTGCGCTGCGTGTGACTCAGCTCGGAATGAGCGAATGGGCCGACAGCACACACAGCAAAGACTTTCCGCCGCGAAAGCTACGTTGTGTATACGGGATACACACGTACAGAGTGATCCAGAAGAGATGGTACCCTGTGGTCGTCGTCGCTTTTTCCGGTATCGTCACCATAACGGCGATCGGCGAGTCCCCGGCGTCCACGCGCGCAATTAATGATGTAATCATTAGCGATTTCGGCTTGCGCAATTGGAGAGGAGAGTACGTTGACTCTCGATTGAGCTATAATGGCTGCGCGTGTAACAACAACGCGAGAGAAGTATTGTCTCGATGACTTTCCTCGATGATTTTCCTCGAACAGGACGCACGCCGTTTACCGATGTAAATTCATCTATAGATAGGAGGGTTCTTCAAACGTGTTTAGGAAAAAAAAATAGGGACGATTCCAAAGGCATTTAATGAGGATTTAATACCGTTCACGGTTATATTAATATTACGGATAATCTTTTCGCTGATGATTTTATACGCGCGTCGAATCGTAATACGTGGTTTACACGCTGATTATACGTGCGCCATGGGAATAAGTTTTCACGGTTTATTTAATAACGTTCACGCTGCGCAACGTTTATGCTTGCACGGGCAATAAAATCCGCCGACCGCGCGATTGCGGCCGGACGAGCTTATTTTTTCCTACGAATCAGGACTCGCGGGGAAATGAACAATAGTCGTTGGCCGATACGCCGCACTGAGAGCGGAACATCCTCTTTATCGCGCACCACTACCTCCGCGATCTTTTAGAAGCGCATACAAACATATAAGAAAAATGCCCGTCGATACTTTCGTCGAGGCGGAACGAATCTCGAATTCTCGGTCAAAGTGCTCGGTCAGACGTAATTGGGCAAAAATCGCTCGGCCCCCAGGTCAACGAAATTGGCCACCCGGTATATTGGATACTAACTATACCTGGATCCAGCAGAGCGTGACTTTTCACGTGTAGTTGCGCTGGAGTGGGTCCCCGTGACCGTATCCTAGTGTAGAGCAAGATAGACTTTGATAGAATTTACACGGCGGCTTCTGCGGAGCCAAGAACCTCTAGGAATCATGCGAGAACCATAATGAACGCGAATTACGACGGGCAATCCTTCATTTTTTTTTCTTCTTCCCTGTCCATCTAAACACAACCATCTTGCCGTGTCTATTCGGCGAAGGGTAAAGTGCTTTGACATTTACGTATCATTCCACGGACACATTATTTTATTCAAAAAGATCATCATTAAGCGTCGCTAATGTGACATTATACTGTTTTCTCTATTCTTCGGCCGAACAAAGTCGCGACGCGACGAACACGTAGCCGGTTCCATTCGTGAATTTGAAGCTAAAATACAGACAATAATTATCTTGGGAATTTCCACGTGTGTGGTTTATATTCCAATGTTTCAGGGTATAAACGCTACATGTAGCGGCATAAATACCTGTAATCGCGGATCTTTCCACTATAAAAAATGTTAAACACACAGAAGAGCAAAATTCTTCTTTAATTTAGAAAGAACCTCGCCCAAAATGGGCCATTGGCGCACAACATTGAATCATATGCCATTTTGTAGCGTAGGTATTGTTGTGTACATTATTAGAAAAATAAGTTAAAGGACAGTAGGTGGAAGAAGTTATGACCGGTTCAATTACCAGTTTTAATATCTATTCATTATATTATCACCTTCACCGTCAGAACTGTCTGAAAATGATATAAAAATATCTTCAATATGCTCCGATGGTAGCTTTTGATTCTTGCGTTTGAGTGTTTTTTTTCTTTCAGTCGAAAAATGCAAACCAGCCGCAGGTCTGACTTAGTCGTACAAACCAATAATTTGTTCGTTACCGTCGTCACCACGGGAAAATGCCTTGAGCGCAAGAAAGTCTGGACGATACTATAAAATATATTATTTTATATAAAAATTAGTGATATATTATAATATATTTAAGTTAAATAGTGTAAAGCTTTTAGTGCCGATTGGCTAATATTACATATGGTAAGATATGCAAAATTCACATCCTAGAAAGTATCTTTCTTCACGTTTTTAAGACTTGAGACTGTGTTATTATTATTTCTGTCAACCTCCTCTACAAATGCATATATGTAGAAGTCAAGTGTGTGTGTTCTGATGGCCCAAAACCTCTTAATAAAATGGGCGGAGTATATGTTATATAAAAGTATTAATCTTTTGTACTATGTTAAAGTGTGAATAATTCGACCCATCTCCAAACATTCGAAATAGTATATAATTATAATTGGTTAAAGTTATATATGTAAGGTCAGATAAATCTGCTCGTCAGATGAAATCACATACCTTGCGAATATATGATATATCTAGCGTATAAAGTATTTGCATGGGTGCATTTGTTTACGCAGGGGTGCGTTCAGAGGAACATCACCCGAGTGCTGAAAATCCTACAGCATATGTTACGTGCATTATAGATTTTCAGCACTCGGGTGATGTTTCTAAACGCAGCCCTGCGTAAATAAATGCACCCTTTAATTAGTAAAAAGTACTATAGACCGAGACAAAGGAAAAACGAACTTGTCTTTATTGATTGATAATTGGATGCAAACGAGATACAATTTAGAGACGCGGGCGAGGGCGATTGTCCACTCGGAATTATTAGCTTCGGTTTGTATAACTCTGTCCGCTTTTCCGCCAATACGGTGAAATTCTCTTCCGAAAATTTATATGGATGGATTGATTATATTAATCATTGATTATCACCTAGGAGTCATTGTTTCGTCGCAAAACATCTATGATAAATAATATTCAATGATATAAATTTGATCGATCGGCTGAGGAAGTTAGCATCAAAAGAAGCGTCTTCTGTCATGTTTTAAATATTTGCTTACAGTATCTTAAATAAATTTCAATATTCTACATTTTTTATCTTTACACGAAATTTGAGACTCCAGACGAAATACTTTTTTGACTTGCATCGGAAAATTCTAAGGTATCATAGAAACATCGTTTCTTCCGATATAATTTATATCAAACGCATCAAAATAGACACATACGCTGCTTCTAATTTTGCGAAATATTTGATAATATATTCTCGTTGTATTCGAACAATGTATTCGCGTCAACCGTCTCCTTCTTTCTCATTTCCTCCGTGAGCATTCCCTCGTCTAGCGCCTATCGGTGCACCATGGTTCTTCTTCTGAATTACCATGACCATCGCACGGCGCAACTAGTCTATGTGCAAGAGGAGAAATGCAGCTGATGCGCACGACTGAGTCCTAAGGTCAGCGACTCGTCGGTAGAGTTAGTGGAGCGCTTAGGCTCGCTTCAGGGATTTTATGAATTGGTATATGGTGGAGCGTTGGAGAGAAAGGTGGGACGAGAGGGGACAAATAGCGAAGCAGTGAGAGAGAGAGAGAGAGAGAGAGAGAGAGAGAGAGAGAGAGAGAGAGAGAGAGAGAGAGAGAGAAAGAGAGAGAAATTAAAAAAACGTCTCTTTCTCTGACTGAGCGAAAAGAAGATTCTAAATAAGGATATCAAGCACATCTCTTTGCTCAACGCCGCGATTCTTAGAGATTCGCTAAAATTCCTTACCTTCTATCTTGACTAAAATTTCACTTACAAGCTTTGTTTTTAATCTATTTTACTTATACTTATATCATTCGCTGAGAATACGTGGAAATCGGAAACTGTCTAAATCCGGAGAGTTCAATGCTGGTAATAAAACTGAAAAAAAAGTATTCATAACTTGTGCTACGTTTTCTTTATAATTGTTACGTTGTCGCGAGATAAATATATAGATTCCCATCGATCTATTTGTTCATTAAAATCGATCGCTTTCATTTGCTATAAGATCAAAATCAATATCAACAAAGCGACAAAGCGATCAATCGAACCAAGAAGTCTGTAACGCGATGGTAAAGAGAAATTGCTAATATTTGCGTATCGCCGTTCCGCGGTTGGTTTCTGCGTTCCTCCCACTCTACGGAATCGCGGTGACCGATCCACGTGGTCGACTTCTTCATTACCCGTCTTCCTGGTCCCACCGTTCGTTCTCTTCCTCTCGTCATCGGTAGCCGCTCGACAATCATTCGTAATTGTCCCCGCCGCGCCGCGCCGCCGCGCGCGTTCCGTTCTCCCTTCCTTCCTTCGCGCGCGGCGGCCTCCCGCTTCGCTTCACGGTGTCCCGCTCGCGAGCCGCGGGACTACGCAGGTGCATTAACCGGACATTCAGCACCGTAACGCCGGCCCCGTGGACGAGAAAGAGGGAGCATCTAACCACTAGAGTCTGCCGTTGCTGAGAACAGATGGTTGGGACGCGAATTCCTCTGGCGCCCCGTTCTAAACCGCGGCGCTTAAATCTAGACGCGCGAGCATGCATCGTGGTGTTGAGTAGTGCGGTCGGCCGTCCCTTCGTGGAGGAATGCTACCCTCCACTACTCTTCTACGGATTGATTTTCGTTGAGGGGCCAAACGAAATGCGAGAGTCGAACAGCCATACGGAAAGAATTTATAGAGCATACTAAAAAATTCACATAAATGCAGTTAATCTCAACATAGATCATAACATAGATCATAACATAAAGCTCAAGAGGTTCTAACTAATTGTAAGTGTGGTTTCCCATTTTATCGGAGCATTCTACATTCCAATATCTATGCATCGCCCTTTGTATTTTCTTAGTGATTTATTAGTATTTCGAGACTTAGCAATTTTCTGAGCTCATAAAAATCCAGCTAGGCACGTAGCTCTCCTAGCGCTGGTACCATTCGGTATAAACGTACGTTGTTCCCGTTGGTTCGTATTCGTTATTGCTTTAGGGACTTTACGGATCATTATCGCGTTTGCCACGTTTCCATGAGAACAATCCAACAATACCGCCCACGCAAATCCTATACGAATCGTTGGTGAGCAATGCACGTGTGCCACATTCAAACGAACGTTCCTTTCTAAGGTACCTTCGACGAAACCGCCGCAATCGTAAGTCTACTTTTGACCATGACCTAAGATCATCGTCGTTAGCGGCAAGCGTTAAAGTCCCTACCATGCATTCGTTTTCTCTTAATACCATAAGGCGCTCCAAGCGTATCGCCCACGCGCAGCCTCCGAGACCGAAGAGAGTGGACCGTCCGCTTGGTAGGTACTCGGATTTCGCCTGCCTAACGACCTCTCCCATAACGCGTTATCTTGAATGAAACGCAGTTTCAGAGCCGCGCAATCGTCCGCTTTCGAGTACACCAGCCAAGGCTATTGCATGCCGACATTCCGTGTCACATATAATGTCGTTAACCGGAAGAGTAACATATAAGTCGGTATTACAAAGTGTCTTTTATTCCGAGAAAAACAATAGATCCGTAAAATAAATAAAAATTTTGGTCGCTTTATCACAATTGAGAGTTCTTGTTGATATTCTGTCATTTAACTGTTACGATTTCGTGCTACGTTCGTTTGACTCGTAGATCATGATAAGTAGCAATCAGAGTCGGACAGGAGCGTTCAATCGCTGTCTAATTTTGTTGAATATGCAGTGAACATTCGGCGTATAAATACGGAACTTAGCTGTATCGACGACGAAGCGGCTTTGGCGGTGCGCCAAAGCAGGAAGCGTAGTGCACGAGGCGCGGTAAGTTACCGCCAAGTTCCGACAGGTGCGAGCCGTAATCGGCGGCGGGACTTGACTGACTGATCCGACCATATGCTTCTTAACGACGACGACGACGACGCGATTTTTGGCGACGTTATAAATAAAATTTCGACAGAACGGAACTCGGAGTCTCGACGGTGGAGACTGGGACGGCGGCGTCTCGGAATATACTCGCGGTAGACGCTTTTCACGATAAACTGGTTTTCGTAGAGAGGAGAGGAGAGGAGAGGAGAGGAGAAGCACGACGAAAGCTCCGTGTTCTTGAAGCGATGTTGTATTTATGAAGGTCGAATAACGCGCACAAGAGAGATGTTCAATGTCATGATTATACGATTCCTTATCGAATGTAGAAGTTGAAGAGATTAATGTATCTCAACGATAATAATAATTGCCTAATTTTCGTTATTTTATCACATTTCAGTATTATTTCAATATAAGAGAGATAGATTTAGTTAGAATAATAACAAATTTAATTTTTTTCTAATTTTATTATATATATGTAATAAAATACTGTATAATAATTTTTACATATTAGATATCTATTAATTATGATATTAATCAATCAAACATTAAGAATGTTTTCATAAAAATATATATGTGACATAAATGTCTTCGCGACAGATTTCTCTAATGTGATAGATGCTTTGAAAAAAGTTTTTACGTTACCTGGATCACTTTTATGACAAGTACCGTTATAGCAAACCCAGCTTTTATCCGCCTGCTTTTATCCATGTCCCGCACTGTGTTAGCTAGTAGGGCCACCATGTGGGTACTGATCAAGGTACTGATAGTGTCCGCCGAAGGTGGCAGAAAACGTTAATTTTTCCCCTTTAGGGATAGTGTGACGCGTCGCTGAGATATCGGCTGCAAAATAATTTCGATCTTCTTGTGGGTGCCACCGACGACGTAGCACAATGATTTTTTATTTTAAAAAGTGGAAACCTAGTAGTACTGTGTTTTTTTTTTCAAGGTAAAGCGACACTAGTCACTACATTATACGGCCAGTAAAGCATTAAGATCTATCGCCGTACGACTGAAATAACGTGCGAGAAGGAAGGAAAGCGGAGATACTTGTCTCCGCGAGTTTACGTTACCTCACTCGTTATCCCTGACAGATATTAAGTACACGAAAAACTGGTTCCCCTGAGTCTCGCGAGAAGCGTATGACCGCTATCTCGTATCTAACATCACACGGCGTATATACCGAAAACGCCCCAGAACTCGTAACGTTACGACGTTACGTCGTAAAATCGCGACCTCGAATCCGAGCCCTTTTAACCACATCGCCTTTCATCCGTGGTAAATAAAAATTCTCGAGACCGTGCCATCAAATTGTATACGGCGCGATGATAAATGTCCTAGATCCTAAACGCATTATTGTGAAACTTTGGCGATAATATCGTTATCTCGCGCGTGTTGTCGTTTCTTGACGACCGCGAGAGAAATTGACGATGAAACCTGCGTTTCGTCATGCCCGGAAAGTGCGACACTGCAAAGATATAGCAGTGTCGTATTGGTGGGCTTGAAGTGATTTTATTTTAAGCGACGCGAAAATATCTCTTCTGCTTAACGGAACAAACAAATGAGAGCGACGCTTCTTCTCCGTGCTCTCTTCGCGGAATATTTTTCTTCGTACGAGCACCTATATGTGACGGTTACCACCGCGGCTCACCCCTGTGAAAGTAACATTTCCGCCGCATTACGGATTCCTCTTTGTCGACTCTACGGGCAGACGGAAGTCGGCTATCGTGTGCTGGTTCCTGGCCCTGACCCTACGCGCGCGTGTACTCTGCCCCCCCTTCTCTCCAACACGCGATAAACATACCGTACAACCACCACGAAGCTATCGCGGCTTCGGTGACCGGCCCTTTGCGAAACTGATTACATGAAAATTCCGTAGTAATATTAATATAATTAATATAACGAATATTATTAATACATCTTATATGAACTTGAGACGATTCAACCATCAAAGGATTCGGATTCTGAAAATAACAAGTTCTTTTTTCCCTGAATTTATATGTAGAGTAAGAATTTATTATTTTTAATGGCAAAATGGCAACATAAGAATGGCAATAAGATGTGTTTACTTGATTATATATTTTTATTCTATAGGTATGTGATTTATTAATATCTGTGATCGAGATAATTATGAGGAATTATACACACAGTATATTTTGACGTCAACGTTTTGTGCGATCGTCACTCGATAGTCGATGGTATAACTAACTCAGCAAGAACCTTTGTGTAACAGGTGTTGGATGATGGCGCGCTGCTCGGCTCGCTTCAACAGTTACGGCTTACAGTGCCGGTGGCTTGCTGGCAACAAACTGTTTCGCAGGTGAAGCCTGCAGCTGCGGATTGAGGTGGGGAGGAGGGTAAGCGGGAGAAATCGTTTTATTTTGACACGGAGTCATCCGCATCAGAATGCCTGCGGGAATTATATATTTTATAAAAATCTCTTGAACAAAAATTTTTGCGAAATAATAGGAATCACGCACAATTTTATGCATAATAAACAGTAAAAAAATGGGACAAGGTCCGCAATTAATGTAATGTTAATTATGTAGACATACAATATTAATTGATTATTCCCGATATCTTAGACGCGTAAAATCCGGTCTTGAAGGTGTATTTCAATTAACGCTCTTTTTCCCTCGTTTTTAACATCGTCGCCTTTTTCTCTTTTCGCGCTTTAAATAGCCACGGTACCGCCTCTTACAAATAATGACGCCCTAGGCCGCGGCATATCTTAATCTTGTCTGTAAACCGGCTTCTCCATGTTCTCTCTCTCTCTCTCTCTCTCTCTCTCTCTTTCGGGCCCTTCGATTGATGATCCTAGAGATAGCACGCTGATAATACAACTGCGTCGAAGTAATCTAAAGCCAGTTCGACTGGCCTCTCATAGCTGCTTTTTCTCCTGACGGCGGGGGTCAAAGAAAAACTTTATATCACGATATCGTTCTTAGATTTCAGTGACCGATAGCGCTATTGCGTAGCAATAATTTTCGAAGCAATCGGCACCGTAGGTGTCGTGCCAGTGCGAGCATGCAATTCGCGCGCGAGGGAGATTTTAATGCTCGGATAGTTTCGATTTCACCGCGATCGAACTCTACCTGCCTGCGTCGGGATCTTTGTCTTCGTGTACTAGGGACTAGGGATATATCAGCGCGTCGTAGGAATATCTGCACGTCTCAATAACGATGTTTTACATTTTGTTCTAGAACATATAAGCCATCTCTTCGGCGTGTAATTCGTGCGGCCATGCGCGCACAATGATTGCGCTCTCTATTATTTTCTTCCAGCTCAGAGCGTCAGTGTTTTTTTCTGACATGCATCAGCGTTTATTCTAGGAGTGCAATATCCTATAATTACAAGTGTAACATTGTAAGACAATTTATACGAAGAAAGATTCATTCGGTCGACGTATAGTCGGCGTGCGAGCGCGCCGAACAAGACGCGGTTTGTGCGCAGTCTCGCTTAGTACCATGTCGGTTTATTAACCGGCAACGGCGAATTTAAGTCGTGGAAAAAAAACAGCGTGCACACGCTAATAGGAGTCCGCGGAACCTGAGTATTTTCTAATTCAGTGCGCGGAACCGCGAGCCATCGCGGCGAATCATCACGCGAGAGAGAAAGAGAGACGCGCGTAGCGGTTTCCGCTATGCGTGTATCTCGCGGTAAGAGGTGCGCGATGCGATGCGATGCGATGCGCGATTACCTGTGACGATCGACGAGAAGATCCGCGCGGCGAAAAACGCGCGTTGCAACCGCGCATGTAGCAGCCTGTAGCCTGTAGCATAGAAAACGCGCGACCGTCATTTGGACGCGCCGATAATCGGCGCCCGCTGTCTCCGTCGCGCATAACGACAACGATCGACGCCGCGCGCGCGTCTGATTATCCTCCGCACGTGAATCGTGCATGTATCCCCTATCCTATACGTGCTCGTTCGTTTGCGGCCGCGCGCGTCTCGTAGCGCGGGCAACGAAGCGCGCACGCGATTTTTCCACGCGTCCGCGGCTCTATTCGTCGGCAAAAAGGTCAGCGCACCGCGGCGCGGCGCGGTACGGCGCGGCGGGTTGTTCGCCGACGTTAGAGCATACATCGCGTGTGATGTGCGCACGACAGGTAAGTGGTACCCGCGCACCGCGCTGCGTCGTGCCGCGCCGTGCCGAGTCACGAGCAACGGACGAACGGTCGGAGAGCCGTGCCGCGCGCGTGAAACGCGCACAGAAGTGGAAACGCCGTGCCGCGCGGCGTGGCGCGGCGCGGCGGCTTGGCAAGGGAGCCTGTCTGCCTAGTGCCTGCCGACGACCGAGTTCGCCGCCGCGCCGCGCCGGAGACACGGCTGGCCGCCTGCGGCTTCGCTCTGCCGCTTTTCGCGTCTCTCCTTTTCTCCGCGAGAGAGGTGCTTGTCCCTCATTTCTCCCCCTTTACCTCGAAGCCGCGCGGCGCGGCGCGGTGCGGCGCGGCGTCGCTCCGCTGGAAGACTTTGCAACCCTTCTTGCCTGCCCCGCCGCCACGCCGCGCCGCGCCGAGGTGGTAGCGCGTTCTCGCCGCAGGTGCATGTCTATGGGGTGTCCGCGAAGTACGAGAGAAAAAACAAATATCCGTCTTTAACTCTTTAACATTTAAAATCTGGCGTTGCGGGTTAATTATTACTGGTTATATTTTAAGGTTTTACTGTTAAATGTAACAAATGAGAGTTATACGTGCGAATAAATTAGAAGGTAGATGTGGCGGCGAGTCAGAAGTTAGCGCGCCGTTTATAATATTACGAACCGATAAATCATCTGTCGCAATCCGCAACAGATGGCTGCATATAATTTTGTACTGACAGATCGGGTAAGGCCGCCAATCTCTCGCCTCACGATGGCTGGAGGTCGAACTAATTAAGCAGTAACTCGAGGGCGATGATTCGTAAGCTTCACTTATACCAGCTTAATTACGAGATATATGATGATCCGTTACTCGCGGTCGTAGATCGACTCGGATAGGACTTTTGTGTGCAAGTGTCTCGGGTCCGTTATACGCGTTACATCGCTCATTGAGCGGCTGGTAAAAATACGATATTTCTAAAGAATATAATAGCTCGCGCGCTGTTCAGCGCGTCTGAAAATCTCAATGCGGCTTTGATCAACGTGTTTAAAGTGCGTATACATAAAACCATGCGACATAAGAAGCAAAGAGATTACAAACATGTTAGAAATGGTAAAATTCACGAGTGTGAAATTGGTTTTATTAATTAAATTCTCTAAAGATGTAATTAATTTAACTTTACAAGCTAATTCCGTAAGCTTCGATTATTAAATACATTTGCGTAAAAAGGATAAGTCTCGCCTGCGGCTGCGAACCAACCAAAAATATCGAGGAGTGACGCGTGTGGTTCCTTTTATAACAAACCTGAATCATACTACCGTTTCAGCGATGAGTCGCAAATTTCGCGCATCACCCGGTAGAGGTTCAAGCCGAGTGCTCTTGAGATTTGCCTCGACGAGAGCATCGCGCGCGGCGGCACGAACGAGAACGAGCGAGGCTCACTCTTGCAGAGTGCCGCTGTTAGCGCATCGCACTATGACTAATTACGAGCTCGCCTCACCGATATAACTCGCTATACCCTGTAAACGCCAGTACCGCGAGTCATTGTTCCTTTCCACGTCTTTACGCGAACCCTTCCCCTCTCCTTCTTCTTGTCCTTCTCTCTTTCACTCGCTTCGCCCTCGTCTTTCCCTCATCCTTCCACTTCTTTTGCTTCACGCGCAGCTACCCGGAGGAATCGAAGCGACGCGCGCGATAGCTCGTGCCTCGAGCACGGTCCTGTCACGGCATGCTTCTTTTCAGGGGCGGATTTGGGAAAATAGTCACGAATTCTTCTATTTCTCGCTCTATCTTACACTAAACAATAGTTACTACGATGATTTTTTTCGCTACCATTCTAAATAAATTTGTATTGGAGGAAGATAATGAGAACATACGTTAGAGCGAAGCGAATTGAACTAAACGTCACGTTATTTTTTATTATTTTAATAAAACTATTAATTAGTAATGTAACATTAAAGATTGTACATAATTATCATACATTGTTATTTATGAAAAATGTGCGACTATTATTTTTTTAATAGAAGATACTTTTTATGTAGAAAAAATAACAACATCAGACATTTATGTCTAGATATGTAGTAAAGTCTGTTTTATTTTGTTCATAAAAAACATTCTATCGTGTATAACCAGTTTTACAGTGGCATAAACTCGTTTAACGATATCGTAAGCGATCGACAATGTTATCTCTAGCTAAACCTGTCAAAATGAATGCGCACGTTGAATCGCGAGTATTACTCCGAAGATTTTATGTCTAATCGTAACGCGCAAATGGAATTCCATTCAACACTTTTAAAAATGTGTGCGACAATCGTAAATGCGGCCAAGCGGGCCGTTTATACATTTTTAAGCTATCCGTACCTGATATATCCTCGGCGTTAGTAGCTTCTCGCCTTCGTGATTTAAGAGGAAATAATTCACCGTTTCCGGCAACACGACTCAGGAAACCGTGTCGTTCAAAAGAAAGGCTGTTTCGACCGCACGCGCAATGTGGCGTTGGGCCTCGCGTTGGCCGCTGATAATGCATCGATGATCATGTCGCAGTTAGAGGATTAACCACTGCGGCAAGTCACGGATCACATCATACATCATAGAAGAGCACAAACGACGACAAACGAGTAACTCACGACGGTTCCGGATAAGCAATGCGGCCCGAAGAATCGAAAACGTTCGCGAAGGAGTTAAAAATGATCATCGTAAATCAAACTAAAAGAAAAAGAACGCTATTTTGTAACAGTCAATACAACGCACATTTACACCAATAATAAAAAAAAACAATATGGACAAACATTGAGTTTTATATTATGCGAATGCGCGATTGAAAGTGATGATACAAATATACCGAGCAAGTATTAATCATTTCTGAGACATGCAAGCGTATATGAGTTTACTCTGCGCGTTAGACTTTACAAACTTCTTTCACAATCTATCTTTTCTAAACCTTTTCGGATTTTCAGCTGTGATTATGGCAACATAATTTTGACAGTCAAATTAGTAATTGTTTGTTTGGGAACTTTAGTTTGACAATGAATATGACAAATATTTTCACGGCGATTGACGGTTGCTGTTTTGTCTCCGGAATTTACAAAGCGCGTTAGCGCCATTACAAAAGAATGAGCAGTTGACTTTTAATATATTTAAAAAATATTATAACGGATTATGTAAATATATAATGCTAATTGCAGAATTAATCTTTGCGAGATGTTTTAATAGTTGATTTGCGAACAAAGGCATAGAATTATAGTATGAGAATTATAAACAAAGGATTGCATTCTTTCGACGTGCAGATCGAAATTCGCGATTTCTTTATTTATCGAATACAGTTCTAAAAAAACCACTCAGAGATATCAGAATAACTGTTGTATTGCATAAAAATAGAGAAGAAAGAACGATAATGTGAATCTTAATAATAATGGAAGACAAGTATATTCTCGCCGAATCTATTCGGCAGTCGACTTAAAAATTCTATTCAATTCGTCGTTCGTTTCTGCCTTGGCGCGGCTCTCTTATCTCGTAAAATCACAGATCTTATTAAATGTAAAAGACATTTCAGGAACTCTCTCATTATCGTGTAGTACATTATCATAATAATAATAAGCAATTATTTTTTATTTCTCTAACTTTCCCGCGCGATCTCTCCCGACGGTCACAAAGCGATGATTAGTTTCTTCGAAGGCGCATCTGCGTCTAATCTCGCAGTTCGCACGTACTTATGCGTCAGTCGCCATTGTTTCGAGCGACACTGCCGGCGGATCTTTCCACGAATAGACAATATTCCGGTAGGTCGGCGGCGGTAAAGCCTTAGGAGACACGGAAGGTAGGAGTACATCCTGTGTCGTAGGACCCCCCTTCACGCTCCGCTGCTTTTACTCCGTAACGCTGATTTCCTAAGTTCCCTTCCTCGCCACGGTGTACTGACTTCGGTTGAAGAAAAAAAAAACGTTCGTTTCGTTTCGTGCTAACTGAGTTGACGATGGACTCTCTCCGTTAATTAAAGTATCTCGATCCTTTTCCTTTGACGGCGGCATCGATTTTCCCACGGATCTGTGCTCTATTTAATCTTCCTCCACTTTTTTTTCGAAAACACGTGCCAAGAAATGCAAGATGTTTGTGTAATACCTCTTATACCGTTTCTTTCCTGAGTACTTTTAATAATTTCTTCCAAATTTATTTCGTTTTCTTTACGTTCCCTTACGTTTCCTACGAACTTGGGCTATATTACCAACTTTTTATTGTTTATGTCAATATACTTTGTAAATAATATATTTATTAATAAATTAAACGGTTATCACGAAGATATTTCAAATTATTATTACGTCCTCATGTTCTATTGTCTGTTCTAAAAATAATTTCAAGTTGTCAGAATAACAAATTTGCAGCAATTTATATCAATGAATATTCAAGAAATATGTGAAAATATTGGATTGAATGCCGTGCTGGAAATGTCGTAATATAACAAAAATAAATATTATTTTGTGTGTTTATAAGTTGTCGATAATTCAGTAGGTGAGTGTCGGTAGATCATCGGTACTCAGGTAAGCTTGCCATGAGACACGCTAGCTGTTGAAGTTTTTACCTGGGGATGTCTGGACTCTGTCGATCTACAGCTATTGTTATAACTGGGTGTCTGCTGTTTAATTTATTTAATATAAACTGATATAAGCTAATATGTATATTCTTTTATTCTGCATAGTTAAATATTTTCATTGTTAATTATTTTCTTATTGATAGTTCATAATATCAGAAATTTCTTTTTCAGCTGCTGATAATGAAGACAACTACAGCTTGGACGTGATCACTTCTCTCACAGTCGACTCAGTTTAGTTCCATTCTGTAACAGATGGCAAACCTTGTACGTTTATTAATTTATCGATTTTAATATAATTAATAAACTTATTTCGCTCAGCTTTTTATCTTTGAGAGTTTCTATTGAATACGAAATAAATTTTTAATTTTGTAACTTTTACTTTTTGCATATTTGGAATTTATCAATTTACACACTAAAATGCTTAAACCAAACTATAACATATTGATGTACAAAATGTACAAATGTAAATTATAAGCCTTTTTATTAATATTATTAATTATTAATAATTAATAATATTATTAATTAAATATTTTTAAGTAAAATTATTAATATTATTAATATTATTAATACATATTATTAAATTTTCTAATATTATTAATTAAATTCTATCTCCCGAGTACTTCCACTCGCACGACACCGCACACCGGAGATTCTCTAACTGCAGGATATGTATAACTGTGGATTTCGGATATATGAGACACTTGTGCTTATGACCATGCTGGAACATTCGCATAACACAAGGATGTCTCTGAATACCGTATGACGAGTCGAGTAGACGATTAGACCGCACTTGAGAAGGGCTCAAACCTAGAGCCGAAACGTAGTGCACATAATTATAATTTGCTAGGTAGTCGAGAATCAAGAATATTTCATTATTAATTAAATATTTTTAAGTAAAATAAATCAATTTAAGGGAGAAAGATATCAATCAAGAAAAGAACCGCACGCGATTTACGGACATTTATAACGTTCCATTAAAATATTTCGTAAAGAATTAAAATGTGCTCGCTATACATTCCTTATCCCGAAGTCGGCGTCAGTAACTCGCGGAATGCGTTTCGTGCGGCTGATTTCCGAGGCGAACTTGTCAGAGTCACGAAGGGCGAACGGCAAATTAAATTGCGACGGCGAAAGGCAATTAGCGAGAGAAAGACAAAAGGCACAGAGCGGAGAGGCACAAGAACCAGAGCCAGAAACGTTACGACTTAACGAGAGCGGACTTTCTTCCGATCATTACACACGGCGAACAACTGCACGTGTCGCTTTGTCTTAGCTATAGGGCATAGCCAGAGAATCGTCGCAAAACGCAAAGGTGTTATCTCAACCATCGCGCGGTTTAATTAAACGCAGAATGTTGTTCCGCATAGATATTCTTATCGGATTTGCCGCTATTTTGCTACTTGATTGTGACCATAAATTTTGCACTGCCCTTTCCACGGCAATTGTCTTGTATAACATTGTCGCTTGTTCGCGTATTCTCGAGAACTGTTGATCACATAATTAATAATATGATAATTTATTATTATTATATATTGCATGCCCGATTTTTAATATTCACTTATACAGTTCTTACATTATTTTTATTATTTACGTATGATTTAGCGAATGCTAATGCCTCTTTGTTATGTTTGCCCGTAAAATTTATCTTTTTAACTATCTATATATTCTATATATAATTTAAAAAATGCGTTTGACCTTAGCAATCATTTTTATAATTTTATTTATCTCTTTGGAAGTGATAAACATCGGTTAGATTTAGGACACATGAGGGGGGGGGGAGAAGGGGAGAAATAGAGAGACACATACACGAGTGCCTTATTAGTTATTTATATATCTTCAAAGTGTTCTCCGCGAATTTGACGGTAGATATTAATTATCTCTGATCTTCCAGTGAAGTTAACAGTCGATGCCGCTTAGTGGGAGACGGCATTAATTAATTAAACGTTCAATTACGTTCGTGAGAGTTCCGGGAGAAGCGGGGAGAGTTCAAAGATGTCGAGTAAACGTTGTGCAGTCGCTGACTCGAGACGCTTGTTTGTACAAAGAGAACTCTCGCGATGCCGAGTGTCGTGGGCTTGACAAACGCCAGAGAAACGTCGGCGTTTTGCAAAAGCGCAGGAGTAACACACAAACGTCTCGCCCACACGCTTCGGCATTACGCGATGTTGGCTACTCGACCCTAGAGCGCTGGTACGCGAATCGGGCATGTAGCCACGTTTATACAGGTATCCAATAACGCGTATAGAAGTCGCGGTCGCATATAGACGGCCGTGTTTTATGGAATGGCCTTCATAAAATTCTTCGCGTTAATAACGCGCGGCCAATAGACATCTCTCGAAGTTTTATAAACGCAAACGAGAGGTTCTCTCTCGTTCGGCTCTTCAATCCTGCAGGCACGGTAAATTGCTTTTTTGATATTGCCAATAAACAAAGATAGAAACGATAAATACGATATATTTCCCAGATTTCATTGTTTCGGATATAAATCGGTAAACAGGAAACGGTAAAACGATGTCGCGCAGATTAAATATCGCTCTCCGCGAAATGTTTTCGGACCGATCGAATATGTATGGCTCTCTCTCTCTCTCTCTCTCTTTCTCTTTCTCTCTCTCTCTCTCTGACGAAGTCATTCGGTTATCCGGGAATTCCGGGTAGATATATGAAATGTTTGCTTGTACAAAGGGACCTTACACTCCGAGGGCCACATGCCATATTTTTCTCGGAGCTCCATATTTCTGACATACGCCTGGGGAGGATGTTCCTTGCCAACTGGAGAAACGACGGGATCGCACACGTGCTTTGAGATCATATGCAACTCATAAAACAGTCAGCTCGCTGAGTAATAATACTTATTAGTCCAATTTGGAGAAGCATATATATTTTCTAACACGGTATCATAAATGTAGATGATCAGTTTTTAATACACACATAAATAATCATAAAATTGCTTTTATCCTTGCTTAGCAATATAATAATCAGAAAACAAATGTACGCGAAATCTCTATCCATTCAATATCTTGACACGGTTCTAAGTAAAGACAAACTAGGCGGCGGTCGATATCAGTAGAGTTTTATTCTAGCTCCATGGTTGAACGGTCACCAAAGAAATCCATTAATCGCGACGCTTTTAACGGCAGCTGCAAACGCAAAGAACTCTCTCCTTCTCCCTCTCTCTCCCCCTCTCTCTACCTCTCTTTAAATCGCTCTACAAAACGTCTCTTTGTCGAGGCTGCGATTCGAAAGACCCACAGCGACGTGCCGCGGTGGTCCAACTTCTCGAGGAGATTCTCGAAAAGGGGACTCTTCTCCGCGAGCCGTTGATATAAGCCGACAAGTATCCGGATCGCGGTACATGTGGTATCGCGCGCGAGTGCGAGCGAGAGAGGACCGTGACTATGACTCTCTCGTGGGTACCGCGACTGATTTGAGTTAGCCACACGCCGAGCGAATCAATCACGTCGCATGCACTCGGCACACATGCCGTTAATGTGCGCGCGCTGGCTGGGACCACCAGCCGACGTCAAGAGGAGAGCTCCAAAGAATAGGGTGCGTGCTTCCGTTTCGAGGATAATTACTCGACACATCTCCCTCTCTCTCTCTCTCACTCTCTCTTTCTCTCTCGCGTTTGTGATCTCTATATCGTAGAACGAAAGGCACGTCGTGATCGAGAAAAAAATAAAAGAGAAAAAAAGGAGAAGGCAACTCTGGGAGTGACTGGAAACGAGAAACGCGACAGGTTCGTTACCGGCCGAATACTCTCTCGACTCGACTAGAATTAGACGAGGGTAATTGCCTCTCTGCGCCTCGACGCGCGGCGACGCGGACGCTGCTGAGCGCCGAGCGCTACACGTTAACCTTTAACACCGCTCGTATTTCGCTTAGACGATAATATTACGGGAAGGGTTAGGCGCCGTGTTCCCATCAGCGTTTCTACCCTTATTAATTACACATGGGTTAAAGTGCTCATGAGGTTTTGCACAAGCTTTTTATAACTTTTAATGTGCCAAAAATTATCCGCAAATACATTAAATACAAAGAATATGTATTGTAGATGGTCCAGAAAAAAAATTCCAATTTTAATTTAACCTGTTTTTCAGTTCAATTCAATTTATTTGTTGACATTTTTTGTAATTAAACATTTTTAATTAATTTTAAATTAAAAGTTTCAGAAAAAATTTTTATATACTCAATATCCTTCTCTTCCTCGCCGTAATTATGTCTACGTTATTGAACTCGTAACCCCTGCTATTCTGACGCGCAAAAGCTCCGGCTTATCGCACCACGCTTTGCAATCTCAGACTCAATTGGCAGGTTCCGGTGTCGTTGCGCGAATATCAGAGAATTTTCCCCGGCACCGTGGACACAGTACTAAATTAACATTTCTTACGATAAACGAATTTCCCCGGAGCCCTCGGTCGAATTGAATTTCCTGCCACTCTTTCGCTCGGAGGGAGCTCAGCTTGTGGAACTCTATTTCCCGCACCTAGGCGGCTACCGGCCGGGCAGTGCCACTAATGAGCTCGATTAGACGGAATCCTTTTTACCGTGAGGTCTCCCCGAAGGATCTAGAGTTTTTCTCCGTTGACCTTTTGATTAAAGACTTTGCACTCGGCGAACAACGATGAAGCACACGCGAGCGTTACGAATGGACCCAACGTTTTAAAACGATAAGACACGTGTTAATGATCTTATATGTTAAAAAAATCATGCAAACGTTATTTTTGAAAATGATATAAATTCTACGCTTTTTTTTAATACTTGTGCGTTATCAAAATTTTCCTTTTAATGCAAATTTCAGTGCTATCGTTACATCTCTTCTTCGATTCCCTCGAGGAGATTCGCGGCGTAATATAATCCGGTGCACGAGATTGCGAATATACAAGTAATTATCGAGCGACGCATGACGCGCGCCGTCTCCGGAGGATTAATTAACTCGTTTTGCCCGCCGGACATCGGCTCATTATGCGCGTCGAAGCCACGACTCGCGCGACGTAATTCGCGCGCATGATCAACGCGTGTGAAAGCGATACGCTCGCGCTCGCGCGGCCGGCCGGATCGAGACAAAATAAGATACAAGGAATTAAAATACAAGAAGCAATCAAGACCATGAGACCGACATATCCCAGGGAACTGATTCATGATTCATCCTTTGTGAATTCAGAATTGATTTGTTAAGAAAGGGAAGTTTAACTGTATACTTTCGTTAATCGTAATTTCTTATTGCGCGTTGATAAAATTACATCTAGTTCTTCGTGCCTGAAATTTATATCTGTATCTCATATATCGTTCCAACCCCAAGTTCTCACCTGTCCCTCAAACAGGCAGCAATGTAAAAGTCGAGCTCATCGCGCAACCCGCATCTCCTTGTTCTTCGCTGTCACTCCCGCATCGTCGTTACGGTCCGACATCATTTTTTATAGACTCAGCTCGATCTTTTTTTTTACACGAACTGCGGGTTCGAAGAGGGTCCTCTCGGGCGGATGGTTCACATAAATTTTCATTTCGAGAAAGACGCGTTATAATTTACATTAACCGTTTTTGAACAACAAATATAAGGAACAAGATACACAGCGTGTTTCCAATTGAAATCGTACTAATTATCTCCAACCACGTCACACGCACGGCTTATAGGGTGAATTAATTGTTTTCATAATTTCGAAAAGTATCGCATAATTAAGCGAACAGTTTTCCGTCTCGCGACGATCGTGCGGATTGCCCGCCGCGAAACTTTTCTACCGCGCGCAATTACTCCGGGCGGGCTTCGACTTCGAGTCTCGAGTCCGTGCCGCGTAATTAACTTTTGACGAGCGGCCTGCGATAATACCACTTCGCTGTAAAAGAGCTTAATTCGAGGGGGCTGCGTTCAAGTTTAAATTCGCGAGACGAGTACCTAATACGCGTCGCGGCGCGTCGCGTCGCGTCGATATTTCCCGTGTGTGTAAAGTCCCGCCTTAAGGGACAGCAGTGCGTTATCGTGCCGGGTAGTCGGGACGAGCCGGCCACGAGGGTGGGCTGCATAAATTCGGTGGCTGCAATTGGCGCCCGAATACTTTTACAATTCAAATTATGGAAATCCCAGCGGGTGTACGCGCTAACCGGCGTAGCTGCCGACCGCCGTCGCCGTGTGTACGTCGAAGAGCACGAGAGCGGATTTATTCCTCGGAACACCCGGAACATGGACCACGTTCGGCCGGCGCGCAAGCCCGTCTCCTCGTTCTGCTCCTCTGTCGCTGCCGCCGGGGGCCGGGGCTGAGGGACTGGCTGGACGAAGGGGGGCCGGGCGAGAATCGAGGGAAGAGAGAGAGAGAGAAAGATATCCCCTCGAAAACGCGCTCGGGATTCGCATAGTGCTGCCGCACGATAAAGGGATATCGCGATCGCCGATTCTAATTCTATAATTCCACGCTTAAGCCCGCCTTGCACACATAGGCACGGAGGGTATGCGTACGTGTACACGATGCGTCTTGTACCGCATGTTTTATCTAAATCTGTGTCACGCGCGGCTCCACTTCATCCCCTTTAATGCCCGTTGCGAATCACGATGCGCTCTCGCATGCAACTAGAACAAGGTACTAAAAAAAAGCGACGGCCCCGGCTCTCTGAATGGAACGTACTTGAGGTAGGATAGAAATTGTATTCAAGGAAAGAGAAAAAAAGAGAAGGTGGAGGTGGGCGGCAATGGAATACTTTCGACATCAGCGCTCGTATTCCGGAAATGGTGCAAAATAACGACGAGATGATAAGTATTCGCTAAAGGAGCAACGATTTTTCCATATCTACGATTAATCCATTCTGCAGTTTGTCGCTTTATTTTGTTTAAATATTGATAATAAAAAATTTACATAAATATATTAATATAATTGTATATTCTTAAATAATAAAATTATTATAAAAAATTTAAGTAATAATTAAAAATAATGGTTTATTTTTAAATAATAATAATCTATCCTTAATGTAATGATCCGGCTATGTGCATTCTTCTAATGGTCTACTTCGCAATTGCTCGCTAAATAAAAGTTTATAAAAAGTTCGGTATTTAAAAGTTTGTTCAGTGTTTAGTTTACATTATTATTTTCTATAAAACCTAGAGAAAATATAATATTATTATTATATTTCTCTAAGCATATTTCATGAAATATACGTGCGCGCGGTTGACGTCCAGGTAATTGCCTGTCAATGTTAACGACTTCAAAGTCCAACGGAACTGTGACACGGGTTTCATAGGGGCGAGAAAACCTTCGCGCGCGCACTCGATAAAGAATTAACAAAACTTTTCCCAAGCTTTTTCCGTCGTTAGAAGCGCGTTTCCCCACGACATTCGTTATCCGCGAGAAGTGCGCGCGCGAGCTTCCACATTTTCCACGGCGAGCGCAGAAGAAATTTTTCATAGAACCACGCGCCCGGAGTATCTCGGAAGCATTTTAGACTTTTGATTTGAGATCTTTGTAAACGTCCATCTAGGGACGCGCGCCGGGGGAACGGAGTTTCTTTCCCGTGATTTCCTTCCCGATTCTCGCGTTTAGCGTCCCGCGGGACCGACACGGACGGCGAGGAAGAAGTTTCGACGTTGAAAAATGCAAGCCGAGACTTGGTCGTTGCCACGCTCCGCTCCGCTCCTCCCCGCCTGATATTTCTCATTGATATCTCTTTTTCGCCCGGCACTCCTCCCCTCCGACCGCCAACTATCGGCAGAGCAATAATACACGGCAGAATCTAATCGTGGCAAAAAACGTCCCGACATTCGGTGATTTGTCTCCCCGTGTCTTTCGTGACTTCGGGACCACGATACTTCTCGTCGTATCCGATATGAAATTCCACATTGAGACAATATTCCGGGTGTAGGCAATATTGGACGAGTGCCTAGCTGCGGAGGAGACATTTGTACTCGATATAATGGTGTACTACGGTTATTTGAAGGAACGTATCAGAGAAATGTTTGACGTCGAACGATAAAACAGGTCGAGTGAAATATTCTTTCACCCTATGAACAGTCGTAAAAAAAATATATGTAGCTATACTAGTTTCTTTTACGTATGACAGATATTTTACGAGATACATATAAGCGTACCAGATTTTACAGCAAACATAATTCTTTCGAATTTTTTTCCTGTTTTATCTCAAGCCTGACACTGCTTTGTGTATCTTGTCGGATTAGCCTACCCGAGATGAGATGAGCTCGCGCGTACTTAGTCAGCCGCCAAGACGAGAGAACACTTATTACAATCGTGTATTAGATGAAAAGGGGAGTGATTTGATTAGAGAAGTGTATCCGGGGTAAAGGAAACGAAAGGGAGTAACTGCATCACGCGAGAGTTTATCAACACAAATTGGAGGGCTAAACGAGGAAAGTTTCCTTGCACCCGTAGCCCTCGAGGACATAAAAGAAACACACAATCTCTCATTGGATTTTTTCAACGAAAACCATACCGAGTTCCGCGTAATTATTAATATCGCGCGAGCGGATGTAACGCGTGACTCTAACGACCATAGCTCGGCTCATTATGAAACTTTTTCGCGCGGGTAATAATTTTCTAACGACGTTCAATTCAAATGCACGCCTTGAAGAAAAAAAAAGCAGCGAGGAAGGAAACGTGGTGACTTACAGCCTGGGCCGCATCTCTTCCATCGGGAGGCAAAAAGCGCAAGATAAGCTCGACAACTTAGCCGCTAAGCCGTTCTTTCTCGGGATTATCAGCTCGAGCTCGCTCGCTCCTCTCGCATCCCTCTCGCGCGCGAAACGTTGCGCAACCCTCGTCCCATTTCCTGCAGACAATACCTACATCCTGGCTCTTCCCCAGCTCTCCACCGATCCCCGCCCGTCGTTTCTCCCCGTTGTTTCGCTCTCTCGCTCGCACGTGTGCGAGCCGCTCCGCGGCTCGTTGTCTGGCACCCCCGAAGTCTGGAGTGACAGACAGCGCGGTCCGAGGGGTTGACGTTTGCCGAACGGATGAAATGCAGGAACGTATATTTGTTCGTTTGGACCCTCGTGAGAGCGAAGCCGTTACCTTAGAAACGTCAAATACCTTGCCACATAATGACGTGCCACGAAGCAATTAGTGCGCGTCATTAACTGAATGTTTTAAAGTGTCGTGCGTTATCAAGAACCGTAGATGCATTCTCAGTCGATGCGTCAAGTCTAATATTGCTTATCGACTTGTATAGAGGACGTTGAAAAAAAGACTATAAAAACGGGGATAATTTTTATTCTATATTTCTATGAATTTGACGGGCTCCCCATTCCCTACAGTGCTGATAAAAGGGAATAGGGGGATAGTGTATGCTACCCCCCAATCTAGTGGATGCGAAACTGTGAAGGGACATCAAGTCGTGACACTGGAGAGACCAGAGGGGAAACACCGTGACATTTGTCGGAGAATCTTGATTAAATAAACATAAAGAAAGGCGTTCGTCATGGATTGCAGAGGAATGGAGATATTCAATAACACATAAGAATCTCGGCATGTTATGGTATGTTTGTTGCGCGATTTTTTAGTTTTTATTTTTCAGTTGGATAGCAAAGGATAATATAAAAAATTTCAAAATAAAAATCGCACACATTATATATCGTTAAATCTTGTTGATATTAATCCGTATATGAATAAAATAAGTATAAAGAAAGAGCGATATAAGATTATAACGTTTATGTAATGTAACCGCTTTTGTAATATAAAGAAGCGCAAAATTTCCAGAACAACAATGAGATCTTTCTGTTTTACGGTCTCCTCGTAACTCTTGAAACTATCTCAATTCAGAAATACTCGAAGAATTCTTCGCGCGTGCCCCGCAGTTCATATCCGGCACGTAGTTTATGTAGTTTCTAAACTGGAAGATCTGAAGGACCGTTGTCGTAGTTCAAGGACGACGAAACGATTGTTATGCATGGAAAACGAGTTGCGGAGCTATGGCGAAAAATAGAAATTCAAATTGTACATCTCCATATTTCTAAATTGAGAATACAAAACGGTCTAGCGCCTCTCTCTCTTGCCGCTTCTTCGGCGATTTCTGCTAATTTCTGCTAATTTCAAGTAAATTTATACTCTATTGCTTCTAATAAAATATACAATTGGGGGAAATTACGTTAGGCGGGGTTTAGAGAAATCTCGTATATCTAGTCAACATGTTACCATTCTGTTATTAAATGATGAAGGCTAGCGGGATATCTCAGTCTTATGCAAATTTATGTAAAATTGTCTTGTTTAACTGGTATTGTGTGCGGATTGTCGGACGATACGGTAACTGCTTCGACTCCACGGACTTGAGGGACCGTTCTATCTTCCTCTCGAAGCACGTTAGCCCTGAGCGACCGCGCGTACTTCTCGAAGTTCGCCAATACGCCGTAATAACACCCCAATGCGTATTCTATCATCGGACGTCGTCTGCGAAGCCCTCCCCCCCACGTTGATACAGTAGCGAAGAGGTAGAAGAAGCAAAAGAGAGGGAGGATGAGGAGGCATGAATCGCGCGCGCGAGCGAGCGCTGGAACAAGAGAGTAAATGGCAGAGAGAAAGAGAGAGAGTGAGAGAGAAAGGGGCAAAGTCCTCGGCATAAATCACAATTATAATCAACGTGCTCGAAAGTTACACCAGGTCCCCTTTGGCCCCCGCGACTCGTCGTGGCTCTACCCGGCGTCGCATGAAAATTTATCGCCCAACTTCGGTTTCCTTCAAGGTCGGCCGCGCCACTTTGCATACATCGCTCTTCTTCCACTTTTTCGCGAGTTCTCTCGCAAGGAAAGTCGACTCGTTTGCGTTGCGCTACATGCATCCGCCGCCAGCCAGCGGAAGAATGGAAACGCGGGAGGGGGGAGCTGCGAAGAAAAATAAGAGGCGTGGGGCAAACATCCCGTTGAACTTGGGACGAATACTTTATCTCGTTTTGATGAACTGCTCCGGGTACGGCACTTTGCGTTGCGGCGATTCCGCAACTTTTTTCTGTTTATCGTTGAAAAAAACTATATTGTTACATACACAGTTGATTATACATTTCTTATTTTCACACACATACAGTGATGTTAACAACCAAAACACATTAAATTTTATCCACCAAAGAAGAAGCGCCGTTCGCCGATGAACCCCATGTTGCCGTTGAAACATCACAACGACGACAGAACCGAATGGGGGATGAGAGCGAGAAATGACGAATGAGTCACGCCGAGGGTGGTTACGCCTCGCGATCATACAGTGAGCCTCTTCTCTTCATCGGTAATCAGGAAGACGTGACGATGGCTGCGTAAAATACGGGCGCGTGTATATAGAAGCGTGTGCGGCGTCGAATTGCGAGCCGAATCGAATCAATCGAGAGCATCGTAATTCCGAAATGCGGGGCCGCGAAGAGGGTGAGCGGCGTGTAAAGTTACCGGTTGCAGGGGTAAGTAAATCTAGTTTCTTCGTTACGGGCCGAGAGACGGCCCGCTGTCTGGAAGGGAACGACACGAGCGATGCCGAGAAACTAGGGTCGTTCGGAGAACGATGTGGATTTTCTTGGCTTACATTTGTTCCGCCGTGCAAACGGTGAAACTTTTCACGATGACACCGCCAGCGCGGCGATTAACGAAATGACAAAGTCAAATTCTCTGGCGAGTCTAGGATGTCGTGTTCTCTAACGCTAAGACGGCAAATGAGATATGCGCGAAAATGGCGAAAGGACGAACGACTGCGGCGTAAGGCAAGTTCGTATAAACTTTCGTGCGGCATTTCGCGCGGCCCCAAATTTCTGATTCAAATCGAGAAGCGATAAGAGATTACGGGAAAGATAGTTATAATCGTATGATAATTGTAAAGTACGGCAGCAAAGTTTCCTCGCTTACGTGCGTCGCATAATTAAATTCGCGGCGGTTACACGGTAACGCGTGCGACGACGGGGTCTAACAAGTTCCACGAAATTAATTCGCCGCGGTTCTTCGCATCGCAATAAGCCGTCTGTTCGCCCAAGTTCGCCGGCGAATTTGCTTAAAGCAATTTTCCCAGCGGACCGATTGTCGCCGCCACGCTGTATGACACTGAATTTCTAGAGAATAGCTTTACAAATAGACGATAACTTTTTATACGAGATATCTCCAAAGATATTGATCAACTTCTTCCTTTAACTTGTAGCGCGTGCCGTTTCGTTTCAGCACACAATTTCCCGTCGTGTCAATGGCAGGAAGTGGAGATGAATTATTCCAGAGAATAATGGCGAACGATTGAAATACCCTTAGTCGTAGCGCCCAGGGGCGATCTGGCTTGTGAAGTGAGTGAAGGAGAAACGAACGAGAGAAGGAGGTCCTGAAAAATTAACATTATTCCTTCGATCCCGTAGGGAGAATCCCGCGCCTAATGTCACGATGATTTGAAATCGATAACGACCCGTCCAGATATGCAGGAGTCAGACCCTCTCGATGGCCGATGGTAAAGAGCAAGAAGTCACGTCGTATTATCGTAGCGCAGGAGACACCGCGGTGTGCCGGTTCTTCAAAGAAACTCGCAGCCGCGGAAAGAAGAGGAGGAAGGAGACGACGAGACGCCGTGGCGTAGATATACGGATCCCGGCGACGTTGGCGTACGCCATTCTTGCCGGGCTCTTCCTGCCGGTAATCAAAGATTTATATCGGCGAAGTGCACGGGCGCGAGCACGCTCGGGATGTTCCTACGTTTCGCGAGGAGAGAGAGAGAGAGAGAGTACGATCGACGATAGGAAAATCGATGCGCTACTGTGTTCCGTCCGAGTGACGTTTCCCAATCGTAGATACGAGAGGCGGCCGACGTACATATCGTATGCGAGCGAAAGCAAACAACGGAACGCATGAATGCCGCGCGGTTCTGATTGCGAGATACACCGCTTTTATGTTAATGGCCGTGTATCCTCGAGCGCGTATCCGCGGATTACGCTGACGGATGCTGGTGGATATTCTCGAGATAAGTCGCGTATGCGTACGACCGTCTGTCGATTTCGACGACCATCGTCGCGACCACCGTCCGATGGAAGCATGCAAATCGCGTGCGCAATTGCACACGGATCGATAGAAATGTCACGCGTCGCTTTTTGCAATGGTTAGACGCGATATGTTTTGTGATAATCGCGAAAGTTTTTTTCTTTTAATTGGGGCGAATCGTTTTACATGAGTCAGAAATTGCGATAGAACAAATTATTGCGGCACTGCAATTTATAACTATATTTTTTAAGTATAAAAAACCGAACAAAACTTTCGGACCCACATGTTTATAGAAATTTTTTTATTTCAAATTTAATTTCCTCTAAGACTTTGAAGTTTTACTGACCTGACCTGTGGAACACCCTGTATATATGTATAAAATATTTACGTATACATATAAATTTATTAAAAATAATACGGAGTAATAAAAGCAATTGCGTAGAATGTGAAATCAAGATGATAAGTTAATCCAATAAGTAAATCGATAAATTGTAAAACCTCAATTTGACGTTTATCGAATTTCTTTCTTTGCCATCAAGCGCTTGATTGATTGACAGCTTAAAGATTAACATGTCTTTTTTCTCCACTCTCTCGGGTATAGGAAAAATTCAGGCGACTCGCGTCAAACGGGACATGATAAACTAATCTGGTGGCAGCATTCGACTTTGAAGAATCTTCATCCACGCGGTGCTTACGACATTCACGCTTATCTCGTGAACGCATCCACGAGCTCGTCCGGGCCGGACATTAGCATACTTAATGGCCCTTTGTTTGGTTAACTTGAACTACGAAATGTTGCGAGCGCGACACGGTTCGTTAACTTGACCGAATCAAATTACATGAATTTACTGTCCCAACGCCTTCGTGGTATTTCATCGTGGGTCTATAACCGGCGCGAGTTTACATTGCTCTTGGGTGGAAGTTTGACGTTTCGGCGGAATCAATTCTGCTGGAGAGCTGGAAACTCGCTCGGTTTCAACGCATCTCGGAGATAGTCCCGTCAGAGAGTACGGCGCGCGATACCTTCGGGCAGAATGTGTACGAAATAAATTCCACAACGTGCGTATTCCACGCGAATATTGTTTTGTAAGTATATATCGATATATTTTTCTTTTCATTCCTCGTATACATTTATAATGAAATCCTGCGTGACTGGTACATACGCGTAGCCGTACACCGTTATAATAACGACAGGATGGAATTTTTACTGTAATAAGATTTGTTTGAATAACTTGGTACACGTGGACCCCAATATATCGATACAATACAATATGCTCGCTTGTATCATAAATATTTATTTACGGAAAAATATGGCGAGATAACTGGAGCACCGAGACAAATGAAAAAATGTAAGAAACAATTTTATGTTGTCCCAAAACTTTTGTATCGTTTTTCATGTTAAAAGTGGATATCAAGCAGTTCAAAACTATCGAGCAATTTAAGGTAAGATTTATTTAATTATTTTAATTTAACCTACTTGAATTAATATTCTCATTGACGTCCCAACAGGATGTCGCGTCGATGAGAAACTTTTCCCGTGTCGCTTGTACCATCGTGCACGAGATCGTGCATAAACATTTATTTACGGAAAAATATAGCGAGACAACTTAAGCACCGCGACAAATAAAAAAATTAGAAATTAGCAAGAAACAATTTTATATTGCCCCAAAACTTTCGCTTCGTTGTTAAAAATAGATATCAAGCAATTAAAACTATCAAGATATTCAAGATTTACTCTAATATATACCTCATTGATATTAATATTCTCATTAACGTCTCAACGGGACGGACGCCGTGGTATTTCGCCGTGGTATACGCCGTGTCAATGAGAAATTCTTCCCGCGTCGCGCGAACGCGCGAAGTTAGTCGCGAAGTCGAATGACGTGATCAAAGCAAGCAACGCTCAATCAGTTCGCTTAGGCCCGGTCTACAATGAGTCGTATGTCGGAGTCGGATGTCGGAACGTAGCCGATGGTCCAATGAGGAAAATTCGTTTCCGAAAAAGAAATTCTCTCATTGGACCATCGGCTACGTTGCGACATCCGACTCCGACATACGACTCATTGTAGACCGGGCCTTAGCGTCGCTCCGTGCGTGATGGCCGAATTGCGACCGCTCCGCGTTTCCACGTCTTTTTATCCATCCCGACTCCCGCGCGCGAAGGAATGTCGGGAGTTGTCGAATCCAGCAACGGGCAACCGTTTCGGGGTGTCGATCGGTGCGCGCGACCGCATCCACCGTCACGCGGCGATCGCGGTCGGTATGTTATAGTCAAAGCCCGAAACGCAGGCATTCCTAGGATTGACTAGTCAATCCTGGGGAACGACCAAGCGTCTTGGTCAAAGCCCGAAATAAGTTTTGCGTTTCGGCTTTTAACTAGTCAATCCTATTTATACCTGTCGCTTCGCGTTTCGCCGGATCGATGTGCGTCGGGACGGTCGGGACGATCCCCGATCCCCGACATCCGACGTTGTCGAAGACGCTCTCGTTTCGCGTGTCTCGCAAACGTATACGCTCGCCCGAGCGTGCGGAGTGCCGTCTGTTTACGCAGAGCATCAAGGAGCGTCGAATAACATCGAGCCGAGCATCGTGGGACGGAGCACGACTGGCTGTCTTGTTGACATAGGTGATCTCTCGCTTGTTTACGATACTCCGCGTAACGCTCGCTTGCCCGCCATGATTGACGCCACGCCACTTTTCGCGTATTTTCGCGCGGGACACGTCGCGAATGCCGAAGCCAGAGTAGCGTGTCGGTTGATCGCGGTCGATCACGTACGGTTTTTCGATATCCGTGACGAATATCGGTCGCGCCTCGCCTCACCGTATACATATATCCGACGTTCGTCGAAAAGGTTCCTTATAAGTCACAGGTGCACCTGTCTTCTGCTACTCGCGAGTGTATTGTGTATCTGGAGCGTCGATCGAATCGGACGATTGTACTAATATATTAATCGACGATAGATATTGGCATTTTGAAGCAAAACTGAACTTAATTTAAAGACTTTTGCGCGTCTATTACAATAAAGGATTTATCATTGGACATATAATTATATATCTTATAAGAGACGTCTTATAAAACTATAATATCAAAAAGACGTCTTATGATCCGATTTATGACGCCTTTAAAACGTTTTTTTTTTTTACCACTTTTAGATATATTGTAAAAGAAAAATGAATAATACGAAACGCGTTAACAAAAAGAAAAATACGAAAGAGGCGCTAGCGTTGTTTGATAAATCAGTATATATAAATAATTTAATACCTATACGTAATTTTGATAACAATCTACAGTGAGTATAAAAAGTATTCGTACACTAAGAATTTTCACAGAAAATAGTTTACTTTTGTGTGGTAATAAATAATAAACAAATAATAATTATTTCATATTATTATAAAGTTTTTCTTAAAGAGGACTTTATTTTAAATTTAGAATATAATAAACAATTTTCTGTGAAAATTCCTAGTGTACAAATGCTTTTTACACCCACTCTATATATTACAACAGAGATCGTAGTTTTGTTGTTAGCAAAGTTATGTGAGTATTAAATCATTGATATACACCGATGTATCTCTCTCTCTCTCGAATAATTCTAGCTTCTGTCTCGTATTCTTCCTCTTGCGTTTTCGAAACTTCGCCTTAATCGTGTCGTTGTTACTAAATAATGCAAAATATCTGAGTACCAAATTAGCTGGCAGTAAATATTTTTATAGGCTATATTAGATCCAAATTGGCTACGTTATATGTATTTTAGTCAATAATGTAAATCTGTATATGTTCAAAAAAATATATAAAAGACCACTATTAGATATATATTTGGAAATAAGTCTTGAAGACATTTTAAAGACGTCTTTCTTAAGACATCTTTTAGACATGCGTGTTGTCTGGGATAAAGTTGTTGCTATTATTATTATTTTTTTGCCACGTCCAGGCTGATATTTGAGTTTTGTCAAGTAAATTCCGCCGACAATAATATTATCTACCGTTCGAATTGCGATTTGTTATTAAAAATAAATAATTCATGAGAAAACACCATTGGGACCATTGGGAATGCCGAGAAGAGTATCGAGTGACCACCGTATTGCGCGTAGACCGTAGACACGGCCACTAGTGAATTTTGACCCCTGGACGTAATTGGATTTGGAGATCCCTATCGAGGCCCTAGGCGCGCGCCTGCTGCACCTAATGGAAAGTCCGTCGCCGGTGTTGATTAACGCGAATGTACTTTTCGGTGCCGGTGATAGATATCGTCGATATCGACCGCATTCCGTTGGATCCCGTCCGCGTATGCCGGAAGAACTCGTTTACTGATACGCGCGTGTCGCGTTATTTCGCGAAATGTGATTGAGTGCGTCGCAAGTGCATCGAGGAGCATCGAGGGGCATCGAGGGACCCCGTTGGCCGTAATGGACCATTGAGACAGGGGACTGCTGCTCGTCTACGGTGAGTACGAGTTATTCATGCCCATGCCGTTCGCTATCGGACTGCTTTGTATAATTTTTCCTTCGCACAATGCGAAATTTGCTTGAAGAAGCGTTTTCTTCGTCTTGATTTTTAATATTTACCACTGTGTAAATAATGAATCTAATTTCTTTGATTCACAGGGAGAACTTGGGAACTGCGGAAGGCGGATATAAACCATACATTAATAGTGTATACGAAGAGATCCTCTGAGTATATACCTAAAATATTATTGAATATTGGCCAGCCATTTAAGAGTTATTAACAAAAAGAGATTTGAGCATCGTGTATAGACCATTGTGGTAAGACCAAATTCTACAGCAGCGCGGTAAAACGTCAGCTTGTTGAGACGGTTGAGAACGTTGACCCGAGTCAGCTGAGTGTGTAGGCCCTATATATTTATGTAAGGGAAAATTAGTTAATTTTTAACTTTTTTTGTTAATTAATATACTTCTTATCCATCAAATTCTTAATGTTATATTAAGTCTAAAAAGTCAATAATTTTGACTATTTAAAAATTTATTTATTTTTTAATGTTTCTTCACCCACAAAACAATTAAAGAATTATTACTTTATAAGAAAAAAAAGCTGGAAGAAAAATGGTTTATACACGATGCTGAAATCCTTCTTTGTTGATAACTCTTAAATGGCCAATAGTTAATAATATTTTAAGTTCTAAGTATAATAATCAGGGGATTCCCCCCTATAAAAACTGTTAATGTATGGTTCATATTCGCGTTCCGCAATTCCCAAGTTTTCCTTGTTAAATAATCTTTTTATTGTCTCAAATAATGTGATCTAGACACAGAAGACAACCTTTGTGGTTATTTTTGGCGTACGGGAAAGACGGTATAGTCCAGTCAATGTAGGAAAACACTTGGAAACTTCTCCTCGAAGAGTAAACTTTTTTGGAAAGTGTTCTTTTGGGTTTCAGAAAACATGTCCCAAAAGTTTACCAACGTAAACCCTGTGCTAAATGTTTTATTTAACAAAAAAGACCGAAAAAATCGGTTTTTTGAGTATAACTAAAAAAACATTAATTTTATGAAAAAATAAACCATGCCAATCGAAAGAGGAGAAAATTTTACTATAGAAACATATCTAAAGTTTTCTTAATATTAATATGTGTAGGAGTAATAATTTTTTAATTAACACTTCAAAGTGCGTCGATGCCGTCCCGTGTGAAGCCGCCTGCAGAGTACGCGGGCGTGCGCGCACTTTTTAAAAAGAGTTGTAACTTTTGATTGGATCGATAGAATCAAATTTTACAAAAAGCATTCGAAAGTAGACGTAATTTACTAATTTTCAAGTGGTTTAGAAAAATTGAGAAAGCATTTTGAGTATATTTAAATCGAATTTGAAGAGAGGCGATGTGAAATTTTTGACTTATTTTACTAATATCATTGCCATTTATTTAAATTTGCAGATTTTCACTTCTAAATTAAAGCATTATATTCTTAAAATATGTGCTGATAACATGCAATAAGTGAAAAAAATTACAAAAATTTATTTTTTAAAAGTTGGGACCTCAAAAAGTTGATAGTTTTCTTGAAATTTCGTTATTTCAAAATTGATCAACAAGTTTGACTGCAGATATTATTGCTTAGGCAATAGATATTGAAATTTAATAACAGGGTTTTTTAAAGCTAAAAATATGTACTTTAAGATGATACATGTTTTATTTGAAAAACAAAATATTAAGCAGGTGTATTTGTATTTTTCAAAAAAGTACATAAAAATAAATGTCGAACTAGAAAATATGAAAATTTCTCTATTTTTAAAGTCGAAAAAGTAATAAAAAAAAATTTTTTTTTAGAAACTAACTTATGGGATGTTGTAGCTTGGGTCTTAAACTTTAAGACTGTATATCGGAAATAATTTTTTGAACTTTTATTTTAGTGGCTACACGCAATTTAGTAAAAAAAGTCGTATTTACTGTCGTTTGTACTGTTGTTCAGGGTAATCTTAGAAACTATTGGACCGATTTTGAAAGTATTGTATATGAAGTAGGGGTAGAATATTTCCCGGGGAGTGCTATAGGGTGTATAGTTTTTCGTTACCGATCTTCTGGAAACCGGTTTTTCTAATTTCTTAAATTTTTTGGGAAATAATTGACGGAATCTCAAAGAATTATATATGAAACAGGGGTAGAATTTTCCGGGGAGTGATATGAAGTGTATAATTTTTCATTACCGATCTTTTTTCGAACAGGTATCCAAAATTTTTCCAATTTTTCGGGAAATAATTGACCAAATCTTAAAGAATTGTATATAAAACAGGGGTAGAATTTCCCGGGGAATGCTATAAACTGTATAGGATTTCTCGGCTCGTGCGCGGAGAACCGCAGCGTGCGAGTAAGCGGGTGCTCGCTGCAAACAAATGCTACGCTGTCTCCATCCTTTTTCTAACATTCTTTTGTTTTAAGAATCGTTCACATACTTATATTTTTGAGGTTTAACAAAAGGAAATCAGTTTGCGAAGCGCCTTCGCCACAGAACAGTCTCCGTAATTGTTGGAAGTGTTTTTTACCCGCCTTTTTGAGTCGCCATTGTTGAAAATTTTACTTCAGATTCGTATTCAGCAACCTTGAAAACACATTACCTATGAATTTTATGATAATACATTTAACATTTTTTTAATTATAATCACTTTTTCACATTTTTTTTTAAAAAATCGGTTTTTTTCGTTTTTTTCCAAAAATAGGTAAGAGCACATGAAATAAATAGGTAAACTTTTCCATTTAAGGGTAGAAAAACACTTTCCAAAAGGTTTCAAGTGAATTCATTCTTCGAGAACAAATTTTCAAATAACGCATGTTTTTCGCCTACGTTGCCTGGACTAGTAGCGTTATTGCGCAAAATGCAATCGCGAGGGTGACGACTTCTGCGTTTTCGCGGAGGATTAAATCATCGATTAGAGCGAGAACGTTACGCACCACGTTGCGGAGTGACCGATGAGTCATTGTCATTAGGCAAACGTAGCTGGAAACGTAACTACTTGGCGCACGAATGGGCGAAGGAGCCCCTCGGTTGTGACATTAACGAATCGCATCGTATGTGCAAATGAAGCGGCGGCCGCGGCGGCGCGCGGCGTGCTGTTCCGCGCGATTCGCCGCCGTTGCAATAATTTGCCTATGGCTCTTCGACGTCGTTTCTCGGCGAAACTCTCTCGCGAGATGCTAATTTGGCCGTGTTTCGTTCAAGAACTTTGAAATTTTTCCCGTTCTCGTTCTCTTGCTCCGCCGCCCCTCTTCCCCTCTCTCTCTCCTCCTACTGTTCCGCTCCGCTCTCTGCTATTGTGCCGTTTGCCGTGGTTCTCCGGTCGTTTTATAGCTTCATTAGAAGCGAGGGTTCTCGTTTAATAATTCATCGGGGAAGCTCGGGCTCATCGTGTTGTTCTGCCTCGCTTCGGTCCGTTCTTTGACGAGTAATCGGGAATCTCTCTCTCACGTACTTTGTACGTTGGCGAAAAAGAACGAAAAAGCTTTGTCCAATGAGTAATATCGCGATACACCGCGGCTACGTCATATTAAAATGTGTATATCCAGATGAACAGCCGCTCTCGGGTGTCGTTCGCCTCCGCGAGAAACAAGTTTCGATAAAGGGAATTCGTGCACTTAATAATTTTGACAGATAAATCGAAGAGCGCTGGAAAGAATTTCTTTTCAATGTTATATATACGAAATTGCCGCCAAAATTGTTCGAAAGATAAAATTTACGGGTTTTCAGTACATAATTTAATACTTTAAAGACATTAACAATTCTCTTTGCTCGATATAATTTCCTTCACGCATAATTTTTGACAACGATAAGTCTAGCCCGGGATTGACGTCATCGGACGCTTGTTATAGCTCGCGTTATGAGGTCGTACGAGTAACCGTAAACCAGCGGTGTTGCAATAAACCATTGTTGGGCCCTCACGAAGCGCGGAATAGCGAAGTGGAGGGACGATGTCTTCTCCGAGGCACGTTTTATCCGGGAACACGTGCTGCGCGGAGACGGGAGGCGTTAGAAAGAAACCAGCATCCCCGAGATAATTACAAGCGGCTTCCCAAAGCGAGAGTCTCGGATTCAGCCGCCTTGTTTTCAGGTTTCCCCCCGAGAATCCGGCTGTTTCGAAGGAAATGGTGGCTCGTAAAACAGAGAAGAAATATCGCCGGACTATTTATCGAATCATTACTGCCCATAGGAATCCAATGACGCGGGGGTTACTCAAAGAGAGAAAGACATTCTTCTCTCCAGCGTGTGCGCGGCACGCGGAAGGAATTCTCGTTCGGAAAAATGGTCGCGATCATTACTTCACTTAAGAAAACAAAGTTGCGCTTTTATAACGCAATTATTTTTATGATATGGCTATTCTGAATCTCTTCTGACGAACGTGCCAAGCTTTGATCTTCGAAGACATTGTTCAGTCACGAGTAATTTAATTGATCGATTCACATTTATTTATATTATGATTTATTTTAACTGCGCGATGCAATTATGCCGGAAGAGCACGAGAGATACGCCGGTACATACACACGCGATACCTATACATACATATAATTGAAACTGAAAAACAGAGATAAATCCAGCGACGATAAAAATTTCACGCGTACCGTTACGCGTGTTAAAGTATTACGCGTTGAATTCTCTGTTGAAGTTTAATTTTATGGCTTAATTACTGGGACAAGAGGAGCTTTTAAATTAAACTGCTGAATCAATCAACGCCGGGCGATACGCTGTGTTATTCATTCGCGTGGAATGAGCGAGATCGGGGATCGGCGAAACATGCCGAAACCGACAAGTTAATACGCTTCGTTTCAAGGTTCATTATCTTCATTATTACGTGTGAAAATTAAAAGCTTTGGAGATTTCTTTCCTGACTTTTTATCGAGAGTCCTCTTGAATGTGAAATTTCGTCTCGACCGTGTATACTTTTCGTAACATTTGTCGATATAAGTGTTGAATATTGAACCGTTACATGGGGAGAGAGGAGTATACATACCATGTGTCAATAAAAAAATATTAACGTGATATATTTTAGGGAACGCCGTGTCTCATTAAATCCGTAGAGAAAGAAACGTTCCTCCCGCGATATGCGTTCCCTCGAGAGAAATTTTCGAGCATGTACATTTATTGCGAACGGTTCAGGCATAAAGTATCAATTCCGATCTTCCTACGACGTGTTTACGATGCCGGCGGACTAACTTTATGTCTTTCTTACGAACTTTACGAGACGCGCCGCCTCTCCGAGAGTGCGTCCGCGAGTGCTCCATATCGGAGCTGTTGAGCGAGGAGGAAGACGTAGCCCGGTCGAAACATCCTGTATAAACTGTTTGTTACCGCTCATGCCGCTCATGCGAGGATAGCCCGTACGAAATTCTGACGCGATTTAGATTACGCCGTTACTGTTATGGCCCGCTCGCGAGACAATAGATTCGCTGGATCGAACGGAATGTGACTGCGTGGAAGATAGATAGTATTGTCGCGTACGGAGGCTATAGCGCGGCGTAATGTTTATCGCGAAATTTATACGATCAGTCTAAGGCACACACGTTTCGAAACGCGCGTCATAAATCTCGATCATTTTGGGAAACACGGTACGAGATTTATGGTGTCGAAAATCTATTCGTTTATAGTTTATACACTGGCGTTTCGTAATGTACTTGCCTCGCGCGATATATTTTAATTTTGGTAATGTACACATATGGAATAATAAGTAAGTAAAGATATACGTGTATCTATCTGCCGCTGCATTATTTGATCACGGATATGTATACACAGACGGCCCCTTCTATTTCATATTCATAAATTCCCCTCGCGAATCGGCCGCCGCGAACATTCGATTAAATATACTGCAATCTCGCGCGCGATCTCACTTTGGCGAACGTCGAATATTTCATATCCACCAATTAGAGCGCTTCTCGGTGATCAAAATGCCGCGTCCAGATAAGCATTTATCAGCTCCGCCGAACGGCTAAACTCGTTTTCCTGCGTCGCGATTAAAATCGCGCGACGCGGTCGCTCGCGCGCTCGCGTGCGAATATTCCCCCGCGCTCACCTTTCGTTCTCGCTATACCGAGTATAATTGAGTTAGCCGTGTGACACGTCGTGCCATCCCTTCCCGGTCCACGATGGGCTAGCGCGGCGGGGTGGTGGTGTCCGGGGGAGGAGGGGGAGGGGGAAGGGACGGTCGGTTGGTTTGTTCCGCGACGACGATGGAGGTTCGGCCGGTTGGTGCAGCTGCCGCGTGCATTGCCGAGGTCGGGTCGTGCCGATAAAACGCAAACATTTAATTAAAAGATAATCAACTGAATTGCGCGGCGTCCGCTAATGTTGCAGAACGGGAGATAGGGGCCCGGGCTACACAATATCGGTTCTTTATGCATATGAGCGTGGCCGGAATCGCGTCGCCGCCGCTCGCCTATGTGATTTAATTTTACACGAATATAAATTCGCGCACAGAGTCCCGATACGCCGCCATCTCCGCCGCCACCGACCGTCGATCGTTGCCATACTCACCCGCGCCGAAGCGCGTTTGTGGTGGCGGCAGCGGTGGCGGATATCGGGCCGATTTCCCATCAACTCGTCCGTGACGTACGCGAAGGCAAGAATATGAGATGTAAAAATCAGACTCTGAGACGTGATTTTGGACTTTGTCAGAAAAATATCTCTATCGGAGAAATTTTGTAATAAAATAGTGAAATAGTTAATTTAATTAGAGCCTTTATGGAATAAAAGTGTTAACATAGACGTAAAAGCGAAACAATCTGTTGCATTTTGTTCTCTGTCATCTTCTTTCCTATTTCCGGCGCAGCGTCCAATGATCAGGATCGATTCTAACAACGATGATAAGTCTAGATTGTTGTGACCGTCGTGATAGCGGTTAAGAGAGTGCGAAGAAACGGCACGGAAGAGTGACGGCGAAGGGCACGATCGGTCGGGATATTAAGCTCGCGGTCACGTACGCCATTACCGAAGCTAATGCAAAGCTGCCAGTCGTTTTATGCCATCTGTAACCGGATCTCCCTTCGACGACGACGAGCCGTTGCTCCGGTCTGCCTCGGTAAAGTCCTCCTTCCGCCGAATCCCCGCCGATTGCCAATCGATTCGACGTGCCTTCGATTAAAGACCTCTCTCTTTCCGTTCTACCTTTCCCGCGTTTATTTGTGCGTCCCGTCTCGTTTTGCCCTTCCGAAATTCGGTCTCTCGCTTTCCCCGGCGTCGAGAAGAAAAGTGTCCCGAGATTTTTTTGTCCCCTTTCTTTCACCCATTCCCGACGGTTTTTCCACCCTCGATACTGCCCGATTTCGGCAAGTCAGTATTCAGCGTGCGCGATCGTTTTTCTAGAAACGGCGTGATAAAAGCCTGTGGTTTATGGGTAAAATTCCTTTTCCCTGAATCCTGGATACGTTGATTTTCTAGGCATATATGTTACGAACAACGTAGACTTATTTCTTCGTTCAAACTGGCGCTATGAATCACGAGTCACTTCCATACCTCTTTTCTACATATCATATACAAATTCCCGAAATACCGAAATTTTCTTTTTCGGTACTTTCCCTCTTTGCCATTATATCACTTTTATCGTTCTATATATGACGAGTCTTAACTCATTTGTATCGGAAAACGCTTATATATATAAGCCGACAATGTTGCGCGAATTTACAATTCCTTGATACAAAAAAAGTATACCGTTTCTTTCATTTATCCACTTCTTTTCAACAGTTAAAAATTCTTTAGATATTCAGAATTGCCTTTAACTTTTTTCTTAAATTAGTTTATTTTATACAACCTGTATCTTAGAATCCAAATTTATTCATTAAGTTTTTTTACAGGGATCAAAAGATGAATGTACATTTTACGATTGCAATGATTATATGATATATTTATTATACTTTATGCGGGCGGTATCCTTTTAAGAGGGATAATCTACCCTTATTCAACAAATTGCAGCATAACGGACGAACTGCCGACTAATATACGTAAAGGAGTGCTAACAAATTATTAAGCGAGAACCTATCTCTCGAGCCTTACTCCGATCCTTTTGAGTTACGCGCAAAACCCTTTAACGCCTTAATCGGCGCGTTCATGATTCAAGAATCTGCATCCCCTCGTGAATAAAGTTTGCAGCTTTTTGAAGCCGACTGGACCGACGTTCGTTAGCGTTAACGGAGGTTGATTAACTTTAAATGAAAATTCTGAATAAAAAATACATTCTATAAATATATACTTTGCTCTCTCTATTTTACATGTATGGAATCATATTCTAGAAAAAAAATAGCGTCTCGCTAAGTCGGGGATAGTTGAATTAGATTGTCAAAGCTCTCGAAGTCAAGACGAAGCCGAAGGGATCACTGGAGAGCCCGCGCTATTTTGCTCTCCGGCTCTTTGTCAATCCCCGACCTGTACGCGCGGTGCAAGGCGACGCCGACGGTGACCACCTCCGACAATGGTTGACGGCAGGTTCGATCCCGGGAGCACGATTGTGTGTGTAGTGTGCCGCGGGGAGAAAGAGAGACAGAGAGCGTGCGAGGGAGAGAGTGACAATCTCTGAAAGGGGCCCTCAGTGGCGCGCCTATTGAAACCGTGCGGCTCCCGCGTTACGCAACGGAACGAAGCGGAGCGGTCGTGACATGCATATGTATGCGTACCGTGGTACGCGTCGCGATAATATTATATAGGCATAATTCGAAAAGAATCGCGCGCGACGCAGGCACGACGGAGGTTCCCAACGATCTCGGGTTACACGTCATGCGGGTCGGGCGCAACGGACAAACGGACGATGGGACGACAGACAAGCCGGTCGATTGACGATAACGAATGCTAATGGATCGGACGAGCTAATTTACCTTCATTAATCGATTGGTCTTCAAGCAAGCCTGCCTTCGACGTCGCGCGCCTGAGTCATCCGGACGAAGAGCGGATCTGCCCAGGGTTGAGGGTGAGAGGGACGGATACGAGAGAGAAAGAGGGAAAGAATGAAGCGCTGGAGGACGCGAGGGTAGCGAACACGGGGCTACTTCTCGCGGGGTTTACTACGGACAGGTCAATAAACTCCTTTCGCCTATCGACAGGCGAATGCCACGGTGGGCGGCGAGCGGGAGAAAAGGTCCTCTTAAAACGTCGAAATTAAATTCCGCCGGGGGTGAAACGCGCCTCTCGGTTTAAGGCTCACCCTTACAGCCATTCCCGTTGGGTTGCGCGCGCTACTTATTTCCCGCAATCCTCGGTTGCGTAGTGCGTTCTTATTTCCCTCTTTCTATTCTGCCTCCGATTTCTTCCCCTCGTGCATCCCTTAAAGGAGGGGCGGCACAACGAAGCTTTTTCCCTCCTGGACGATGCGAGGAAAAATATACGCGCTTCTAAACGGTCACGACGACGCCCGTCCGCCCATCCTGAGGAGTTCTCCATTAAGTGCCCTACAAAAAAGCTCGCGTGCGGTCATAGAGGATGGCGGTGATACGTTTTCGGCATTTTCGGCTATCTCTTTACGTGTAATGCTACGCGGACTTCCGTCTTCCGTCTGGCAGGCAGCTCGCAAGATTCTCGGTGCTCGCTCGTTTCTGTTTGAGAGTCGTAGTAAGTAATTGCGTGGCGAAGCTTTGCAGGACCGTCGAGATAACCGAGAGAGCGCGATATCCTTCTTCTTTCACTCTCTCTTCTCCTTTTCTCATTCTCTCCTCCTTTTGTAGCCAGTCTCATCGCCGCTCTGCAAAGGTAAATAGGTATTGGAAATTCAATTATTGAGCCTGCTTTCCTGTCGGCCTTCGTTATTTTTAATGAACGAGCACTTAGAACGGGGACGAAGAAGCAGGTCGGGGGGAAAGAGGAGTGTATGATCTTGCAGGATCACGGCTCTGCGCTCTTTGTACCGCGATACTCTAGGAGCAACGGTTATCGAGTCGATAACGAGGTCCATCCCCGTGAAAATTCGACGTATTCGTGTAATCTAAATCTCGTAGGAGCACAAAGAATTGTATCAAATGCGGATAAGGTACAAGAATATTTATGCGGACCTTTTTTCCGTGCTCCTTCCCTCTCGCCCTTCCCCAATAGAAATGCAGTAAAAGGCAAAAGTACTTTCTTTCGATGAAATTCATTGATTCTGTAATATCGTGATTGAAGTCTCCTCCGCCGCGGGACGAATTAAAGCTCTAAAAGCCGCGACTTCGCGTAGCAAGTCCTTCCACGTTTTACGCTCATCTATTCGCTATTGATTTCCTCGCTGCTTTGATATCGGCGATGAGTAACGGCGAGAATATTCTACGAGTGTAATTTATCGCCAATAAATCTTTATTGATTTCGTTAGTACAGTCTTTCAAAAAGATTCTTAGAAGTCTGCTCCGTGGTTACACCCAGCATTGCTCTCGCGATGTTAATAGATTGATCTATGCAATTCTCGGTACTTTAATTGTTTCTAGGTAGCGCGGAAGCGATTAACCGCGATTCAATCTTTCTTTATTCAATAGAACTTTTCTTTGCGCGCACGCGATATTCTAACGCATGAATGCACTTAGACCTGATGACTCGCAATCGATGAAGACATTCTTGATTATATTTCCCGAGGCGCGTTTTTACGACGAGCAAATTGACGATAACGATCGTCAATTATCGAGTGGCCTCAAAGAATGCGCGAAAAGGAAACGGACGTTGTATTTTTACGCTTTACGAGGTTCCGACAAGGCATGGCGACGCGGAGACAATAGAAAACCGTTGCGTAATGTGCAATCGAGTGGCATAGGCAATAAAGAGTCACGACCCATAATAAACAGTCCCTGAAATAGAATGATTATTTATTACTTCCCATCGATAATGGCGGCCCCGCGCTCTTCGAGCGCTATTAATTATCGGGGACCGACGGTTTTACGATATTTCGCTGCCGTTCGCAGGGATGTTTCCTCACCGGGGATAACGCATACGAACCGGATGCGCGCGGATGCATTCGAGCGTAAACCTAAGATCGATCGGAGCTCATACTGCGGAATTTCTTCCCAGGATGGTAATTACGGGATTCCTTCTTTTGTTACGTCCTGCAGCTACGGCAATTGCTATCGCAATAATGAGTTTTACGTAATTTGCCAAGGGATACTACTAACATCTAAATTAGGAATAATAACGGGGGAGCGGGTTAAATGGAGTATCGAGGACTATAATGATCGACTGCCGCGCGAAGAGCTTTATCGGCCTTTGACGCGTCATGTATCTCGAATAACTAAATATTATTATTACTATCTTTTGATCGCAATTCTGTCGACGTGAACAATCCACTTTGTATCCATAAACATACAGTAGTAATCTTATCGTAATTAATGTCTAAGCTGGTTAATATTTTTTTTTCTGGAATAATTCAAAAGTAGATTTTTAAGGCTGATCTACAATGTGCTCTTTGCTTTCTGTTTTTTGCTCTTAACCTCTTTGCGACTATCTCGTATTTCGCAATTCCGTCGCATAACGTGATGTTTCTTGTCTCTTCTGAAGTTCGTCAATTTTTATCTTAGGCGACAGAGAACAAAAAACATCGCGTTTCGCGACGCAATTGCGAAATACGGGATAGTCGCAAACAGGTTAAGAGCAAAAAACAGGAAGCAAAGAGCACATTTTAGATCAGGCTTTAGTCTTAAAATACGTCAGGGGTGAATAGAAACTAAAAATGATTTTAAAAATGTGACAGGAATGAAAATTCGTCGTTGTGATGTACACTTCTCTTAGAATGCATGGGGTACCATGTGCTTCAAACATGCGATCAAACAGGATGCGCGGAATCGTTCGAGCATGGTAAGACCGATAGCGATGTGCTCTCCTTCGTAGCGGTTTTTCAAGCGGACCTGCTGGGTGTTTCACGGTCGCGCGACGCCAGACTTTGAGCCCGGCCGTGGTCTGGTCCATCGGCCCATTACCAGCTTGGCACGTTGAACGCCCTCGTAAATCACCGAAGTGGCTGCTCGCGTTTGTTGCCGCGATTTCTCGCCGCGCGCGGTGGAGAGATCTTTCGGGCTCGTGTGTGTGCGCGCGCGATCGCGTCACAGAAAATCATTTGAACTGTGTCCCGGCTCGCTCGCGACGAAATGTTTACATTCGTGCACGCTTGGCTTTTACGGCTTGATTCCGTTGCCGCCTGGTACAAGTTACGGTAAAGGATCGCCCATATTGTCTTCACGTTGGACATTTAAGCGACATTTGTTTAACCCTGCACATAATTCTAGTTTCTTTGGATCATGCAACGTTGCTCTCTCTACCGCTTTGCGTTTCTTGTCACGAAATGAGAAAATAACATAACATGACATAAATTACGCAGACTGACTATAATATAAAGCACGTCAATACCAGTTTTATTTTGAGTTGGAGGCACTTCAGAAATTGTAGAGAAGATTGAATGTATGTGTGCGTACGTGTATATAAAACGTGTACATCAAATATATGAGAATAGGGACCTATAGCATTTAGCATGGTTGAATTCACACGAAAGGTGCTAATAGCCAGGTTATTATAGATCTGCTGTACAAGATAAAAGATAACAACATACCAAAACGCTAGCACGAAGAATATAGCCACAGATTTTGGCACGCGACGTAGCCGCGTCTTATCGCAAACGTATACTTATTGCGAGATAACGCGAGTCTGGCGACTCGAACGATGAGATAACTCGACGGCATCAAGGCATATCTAAACATTGGACACGATGAACGGGAAAAAGGTGTATAAGAGGTGTGGGCACAATAAATACCGATGTTACGGGAAAGGTCCATTCCGCGCGCCGCGCCGCGCCGTTGTTGGAGCGTGATGCGTGTCGAGCATTCGGCGCAACGCGAAACCGCGTTGGGGCCGACTCCGCGATGACTATCTTTATACACCGTTGGAGTCTTCGTCCCGCGGCCGCCGCGCCGGTAGTCCCTTCTGCTCGTCCTTGCCTTCCCATCTCGTTCCTCGAAACCATAGATCAGCCCGAGACCACGGTTCTCTCCTCAGGTATATTATCCGCGTGTTTGTGGCGCGCTAAAAATACCGAAACCCCGAAAACGGGCGTTAAGATAGCGCTGGGCGTGACCGAGTCTGGGGGTCTGCAGGCGAACCGTGCTTAAAGAAGGGTTACGACGAAGTAATGACCCATACGGGGGGCGAAATTGGACGCAGACGAAGGGGCGAGGGTGGTGCCGGCGGTTTTTTTTCCTTGCTGCACGCACTGACGATAGACCACTACCTTACAATGGCCGAAGCATAAGAAATGGAAAATCAATATCGCCCTTTTTCGCGCATTCTCTCCTTTTGTTAGATTATCGATCAGTCTGTTTTCCATGTCGCATCCCCTAGCTAGAGATATATTGCAGATTTATACGAGATCTTTAGCCATTGTTATTCAAAAGTAAGACGCGTATTAAGTATTGCAGCCTGCATTTAAGTATCAAATTGAATTTGTTCTCCGACGAAATTCAATAGCTCTATTTTTCCCTCTGCTCCTCTTTTCTTCGCTCAAGGATTAATTATTTCAATATAATTCCGTGTCGCAAAGAAACTCGATCGGCGATACCTTTTCTATGTACAGTAGCTATTAAAAGTGATCGGAAAAGAAATGCAAACAGGGTGGCAGTGAGTGAATATATCGAGGAATATGCCAGTAATTTGATCGAGAAACTTCTCGATCGCACTATAAAAAAACCATCGCCAACCATTCGCGCTTCGAATGGCTTTATCGCAGGTGTTGGCAGAAAACTTTCTATAGATATGCGTCCAATCGCTTTTTTCTTTCTTTTTCTGAATATCACTTATAAATACTTCATGCCGTTTGAGTCGTTCTCGTTCTCACCGTCGCTTTCTTTCATAGCGACAATTTTGCCGATATAATGAGTCCTACAGAAAGATTCTTTTGACGCCGGACGAAGTGTGTGAATAATTTAGAAAAGGCGCTTGGAAAAATATTTTCGATCGGTGGAGGCCCCAATGCCTGAGTGCCGTCTCTCATAATTCTCCCCCGCTCTCCCTATCGCCCATAACTTGAAAGTTACCCAGCAAGCTTTTCCCCTTTTAACATTTTTCTCCTCCATTCGAACTCTCAACTGCTGCGAAGTCCCCGTTCCACGTGGTGTTTTGAATCGCGGCGATAAGAGTTGCGACGTTTGCGTTTCTCCCAGTCGCCGAAGCGACGTCTCGCGACGGCTCCGTCGACGATAGCCGATACCATCAACATCGTCGATGTCGTCGATGGAGTGCGAAAAGTCATTCTTGTAAAAATATACCCAGATTCTTCCCGTTTGTGGATTCGTTGAGGAATAGAACGAAGGATGAAGGAAAGTGAAAGCTCTTTTTTCGAAGGTGTTTAAATATCTTCTCTACAAACGAATTAATCTTGTACATTAAAATTAGCACTTTTTTCAGAATTTTCCAGCAATTGATAAAATTTAGTCTCTCTTTTATGTATAAATATAAATAATTGGCTTTAAAATTTGTAATTTATATTTGTTGCGCAACGTTCGTAAAATAACTTTAGAAGCAACGTGAGCTTTGTGAGAAATTAGATAAGCACAGTTCAAAGCGAGGGGTATACTTTGACAAGCAATAAAAACTTTTCGGGTGTAAAAGCGGTAAAAGACGCTTTAAAAGACGCTCGTAAATTTGAAAATAATTTGAGGCATTAAGGGAGCCGTAAAGAGGCGGTTTCGCCAAACAATTTTACCGGAAACGACATTACAATCAGAGCGGGAAGGCGGGGACGTCAAGTTTTCCCTATAGCAATATCTACCCCGGCGGCGAATTAAAATTTATGCGCCGAGACGCCGGAGTCTCGGACAAACAATTCTTAAAGTGCTGGAACGTGTCTCCGTTGTATTCGTTTCGCCACGTCGCTTCGCTGAAATTTACCCTAATAAGAGCAGTATTCCTTCTTGGTGGTGAACGACTTCTGCGGCCATTGACGTTCGCTAAGACGCTATTAATACCATCTCGCGCAGAGAGAGTCCCGTGCTTGTAGATTCCTCTGTGATGAGAGATAGGTAGCCGCGGGGCGACATACTTTACTCGTGTGTGCTTTTGCATTCTCGCATCACGCGACTTAAAACGAGTCGCGCGATGACATCGCGTAAATTGTATCCTTCGTAAATGTCTTCGCAACGAGAACGCAATGCTTAACGACGGGTAACTGCCATCGGCCGGCATTATTATGACTTTAAGAAGCGTTAAAAGAGGTTTCTCTCGGCTCCTCGTTTTTCTTTCCCGGCCTTGTCCGGGAATTTATGCGAGGGAGCGTCGTGACGCTCCGCGCCCCGGTCGGAGCAACCACCCTCGAAGGTAACCTCCCTGTTCCGGCGACTTTGGGAGGACCTCCAAGTATATTTCTGGGTCAGAGTGGCGAGAGAACCCTGTTGATATATACCGCGCGGTTACGCTGGGAGGTAGAGAAGGGAGGAGTGGGGAATATACAAGCGGGTGTGGGCGAAGAGAAACGGAGAAAAAGAGGTGAGGGTTTTTCTCGGGACCCTCTCGGAGGGTTGAGGGAGAGAATGGGTACTTCCGCGGACAGAGACGGAGAATAAATATAACGTACGCACACGTATCACTCCGCGATACACGCCGCGCGCGCTTCTGCCTTTCTTCTTCTCCACGGAGGCCATCATTTCCAGAACTCTGGTTCCCTTGTAAACGGGGAGCTGGGGATCCGCGTGATGCATGCGGGCTATTTGCAGTGGAAAAAAAAGGAGAAAAATAAAAAGGGGCCGGCGTGCTCTGTCCCACATTTTTGACGGGTCGCTGGATACGCGTATCACCCTCTCCCTCCGCCGCTTTTTGTCCGTTTCTTTCCCTCTGTTCTCTACTTCCTCTGGAGCGTGTGTGAAGATAATGCGCCTGCTATCGCGTACGGGCGAGATTCGGCGTCCCGATTAAACCGTTACGTATACCGCGGCTTTGATTTGATGTTTACACAGTTATTCCGTAATTAGAAAATGGCGACTTTTATCTCGTTTGCACGAGAAAACGTGAACACGCGTCTTTTGTACATCATCTTTACGATACAAGTGATATAATAGAGTGTTATAGTGACTGAATCAGTAATAAGTTAATGAAGTTAGTTTACAAGAGAAATATGTCTGTTACATGAAATATGAAAATAATTCGCTTACATTTTATTGTCTCATTAACTACCCTATAATTTTGCATTCAAATATATATTTTATTTTTGTGTAAATTTTGTATAAATTCTCGAATGAAAGAGGAAAAAAATAATATAGAAAATGAGATTAGAAGTGAACAATAATGGAGATTTTGATTAGAAAAGAGAAAGTGTAATAATAAATTAACGTTTTACAAGGACATTGTCACTACTGTCACCGCCGTAATTCAGAAACGTTAAACACGACATGACTCAGTGCTCACGAAGCGATTCGATACTTGATAAATTTTCATGTAATCGGCAGCTCGATAATCGACACTCTCTACACCGCTGCACCGCTGCTTGAAAAATACTTTATCGTCAGGATATAGGCAGGCGGCAGCCTCGTTCATCGTTAATGCTCGTTAATGCCCATCTTTCAAGCCTCGTCAATGCCTCGGGACGCGCGCTCGATCGAGCCAAGTTGCGCTAAAAGGCAAAGACGCGGGACTGACTCGCGGGATTAAATATTCACATCGTTATACCGCGCTCGCTCGTAAGTCGTTGGTGAAGCGTTGGTTATTACCTGTCACTTGGTGTAAAATCATTTTAGAATTTCAATAACCGGCTTTCGGCCACCCTGTATGCCGATCTACCGGCCAGTCGTTCTCTCGTGGGGAGGGTCTCTCTCTCTCTCTCTTTACGGCACGGGGTGAGATCCCTTGTATCGGCCGGCAGGGCTAATGGCAATTCCGAACGGACTTCAAACGCAACGTGCGGCCAGCACATATGCGAGCCGCGTATACGATAGGCGAGACGCGGCGCACAGCGCGGCATACGACGCGGCTAGTAATTATATTGGCGGCCGATGGGCATCGCCTTTGACCGACTCGATTGCACGGTAAGCAGACCGCGAAGGAAATTACCGAGCGATCGACGTTGCCGTGATGGACCCGTGGCCTGGGTCAGTACGCGCTGAGGGCCTGATGGACGTTTATGAATAGCAAAAATAACTGAAGCTTTCTCGGAAGACATTGCGGATATATTAAAACGATGATCGATGATTAATATGGTAACAAGAGAATAATTGTCTGTCAATTTTATCTATTTTTTTGTCCATCTTCGGATTATACAGAAAGCAGAAAGTTTATATTTGATATCAAATTTCCATGCGGCGAATTTGTTTTACGTGGAAAGAATAAGCGCATTAATATATCCTATTAAAATATTTTTTATCGTAATTTCTAAAGCGCGCGTATGGTAACGTTAGAAAGAGAATATGATTGAAATCAGTTCGCATAGCGTGCTTACTAAAACGAACGAGTCATATTCGCGTATCGCGAAATGTGCACATGCACAGCTTATTACGTGCGCACATCTAATCACGTCGGTATATATAGACGCATAAATAGCCGACATTGCGAAAGCGTAACCAGCTTGTTCATCCAATTTCCCGACACCGGAGTAAGAGAGGAAGAGAAAAAGAGAGAGAGAGAGAGAGAGAGAGAGAGAGAGGGAGAGAGAGGAAAATCGCGGAGATTTCATGATTACGAACGACCGATCGAGGCGGATCCAATTTTCGAGACCTGCCAGCCGTTAAGACAAGCTCGACGACCGCAAGGACACGGCTCGCGTATTAGTTGCGAGGTACTTTCTCATTCACGTTGCCTCGCTACGGTAGAAACAATTTCCTTAAATTTATGCACCCCCGCGCGGCGGTGGCGGTGGCGGTGGCAGCGGCGACACAGCTACCACCGATGCAGTTGAGCTTGTAATATTTTCACGGAGGAAGAAGTAAAAAAAAAAGAAGAGACTGTAGGAGAAATAACAAAGCGTACGGGGTGCCTGTGCCCGTCATCGGGGGCGGAGAGGAGACGCCTTCCACTCTTGTGACGTTATCAGGCTTTCGGCGTTTCTATGCTGAGGAAACGCGCGGCGGGACGGGCGATATTGCACCCGGAGCTTCGACAGAGGGGACACACGCCGCGCGGCGTTCGCCGTCGATGTCGATAAACGCGTGAGGCCTTCCTGGACCGCCCTTTTCGGCTATAGAGTCGCGTTGCGTTGCGTTGCGTTCTCGTCGCGACCCTTTCGCGCGCTGCATTGAACGAGGGTGAAAAGTGAAGCGTAAAGTCAGCAGGCGAAAGTACTGACGCGCATTAAACGCCTCGATGTTTGCACTCGCAAATTAGTACTCGACTCGGCGAGCGAAAAAACGATGCGTTGACAAAGTTGGGAATTCGAGTGAATTTCAAGTATTCCATATAATGGATACCTTTCGTGTCGCGATTATTTAAAATGTATTTAGTTGTATAAATCTCTCTCTCTCTCTCTCTCTCTCTCTCTCTCTTCTTGGCATATATATATTTAATATTTTGAAAAAACTTAAAGCTCTTTAATCTTAGAGAGATACTGTAACATGAAATACTTGTTGCTGCGAAGTTTAGTTTACTTGGCTGCGCAGAAAGTTTGAAATTATACCGGGCAAGCCCGCGAGCATTTTAGGATTAAATACAGACGTATGATTCATAGGTATATAGCACGGTATGGCAGACCAGAACCTGTATCTCGGTAGCTCGATCTCCGAATGATCGAACGGCTTTGAGGCTTCAAAACGGAGGGGGTGTTTCGCTGCCCTGAAAAATAACACGCGCTCGACGGACACGTGTAGCAATTAATCAGCTTCGGGGGTGGCGGCTTGAAGAGGTTGTTGCCGTCACGGGCAGATGACGGCCTGCGGCGGCATCGTACTGTATTTTATACGGTGTCGTGTTATGGTTTTGCGGTACTCGCGGTCGTTCGCGTGCAAGTAGAACGGGGCGCTGCAATTTGGCGGCAATCGTTATATTCGGCACGACCACCACCGTCGCTCGTTTCTACACGAGCCAAGGTTTCGCGCGTGTATTTCGCGTGCGCATTCACGTGCACGCACCTACGCACCGCACATATCGCACGCTCGGATTCATTTTTTAAGCTCGATTTCAGAGCCCGCGGCCGCGGGGAATTATCATCGGCCATATCGTTTTGGCGGCAAATCCTTCGTTGGTAATACGAGAGACTGATATTTTCTGGTGCCACACGGTCGGCTCGTCAATGTCGAGCCAGAGCTGACACGCGCGCGCATATAGATCAAACTTTTATTCACTGATTGCGGAACGCAATTTCGCCCTTGAGCTATTTTCGCGCGATCGGTAACGAGGATGTCTATCTGACGATGAATCCACACACGCCGCGCTGCTCCGAATTAGTACGATTGCTCTGCGTTTTATTATATCTCACACTTGAGCCTAAACGCCTCATATTTTCTTCCCTCGGCATTCAAGGTACAAACTCGATCCTTCAGGTGTGGGCCTCGTACCTGTTCGTATCGTCTTGATGAAGTAGGAACAGGTCTCGCGAAGAAAAGCATCTCCGGATTCCTGAAAGGATATGGTATCGTGTTACGTGATAACGACGCGCCGGCACAATGGGGCTTTGTTAAGGACCCTGAGTCCCATTATTTAAGTCCTATTGATTCCGCGTGACCCCCTCGCGATCCGAGCAAACAGCTTGACCTATTTCGCCCGCGCTCATTATTATTTTCCTGGAAACTCGAGCTTTTCTCTTCTATCAAAACGAACGGCGAGTGCGAGAGCGGATTTCGTGCCGAGGGAGAATATAATCCGATCGGCGCGGCGGTAACCGTCGTAAAATGCGCCAACTTGGAATCGAGACGGTGGGGTTTATCGAGGCGGCAGAATGGAATATTCTATCGTTTCGTGGGGCTCTCATTTCTACGAAGAACGAGACGGAGATCCAAAGTTTCTGGTAACCTCGCGGCGCGTTAGTCGGCGCATGCGGTAAATAATGTATGGGTAAGCGTTAAATCGTCCGTTAACGTATTATCGCCCGAAATGATTCCGCGTTAAGACTTGTGCCGATGCACGCGTATTCGAAGACACAATGCCATCGATTCGAGATGTATTATATGATCCCTCGCGAAAAGCTCGCATATTTATGCCGAAAGTAATTTTCTTCGTAACGTGGCATCACAGTTTCTTTTGTGGAATTCCTCTTTTGATCCTTTTACCGGTACTACGGCAAATTACTCAAGAATATAAGAGGCTTTCAAGAGCGTTTTGCCTTTAGAACAAAATTTACTAAATTCATTTCTATTTAAGTAGGAGATTTTATAGTAAACCCATGGAGTTGTATCTGTTAATGTTATTTGCACTTTAATCAAAGTCACTTTCAGGAATTATATTAATTACGAAGTAGCGATCAATAAACATACAATTTTCTTTTAAATGTGGCGTAATTACCACGTTAGAGTATGTCCGTCAAAAGAGGTAGTTCAAGTAAAAAACGCTGAGAAGGTGAATCTTATGAAGAATGTCAATAAAATCCGAGGAATTTGCATTAGCAGTGTAACAAGGGTAGCCTCCCTAATTATAAGTCGGGCATGTTTATTCGACGATCGTCTTCGCAACGATGTCTGATCATACGCGTCCGTGGAGATCCCTTCCTCATTAATTGGAACTTTACGATCGGCTTTGTGCGTTTCACAGTGATTGTCAGTGCCTGATAAAGGCATCATCGGGACGTTGAGCCAGACAGACTTCCCTTCCGAAGCGACAATACCCTGATCTGCTAATCCGCCGATCGCCTCGCCTTTTGTACGAACAACAACGTGAGATCTGTCAATTTTCGATAATGGACAATGTTGACGTTATTGCACAACGCTACTCAAAACCAACTGCTGGGCCAGGTACGCGAGATGCATGCAACATGCATTTGCATAGCGCGTGAAAAGATGCATTTTATGGATCTGCTTGCACATCATTATACGCGATATCTTTTCCCAACTTTGCATATACATGTGCATTCCTGCATGTGCTTTGTATTAGTTAAGTGCAATCCATTGTCTGGAAGATAGATTTCTCCGTGAAATATTCATCAGTTTCAGCTGATGTATTCAAATCGGATCTCGTTTTGTCTAAAGCTTTGTTCCGCTTTCGAAATCATGTACGAGAAACACGTAAATCTCGGAATAACATGCTGAATTAGATACATATATATTTAATACGTTTGTCTAGACTTTAATTAAAATTAAAAGACAGAAACGAGATGGTATATATAAAAAATCAGTTGGACTATGTTACAGAATAAACGATGAGTTTATTACTTTACATTATATTCTAAAATATAATGTACCCGGGGATGTACCTATAGAAATTTTAAATCGCAACATGCTACTATAAATTCCTAAACAAAATTTTTCTTTATTTTATTATTACGGCGAGTTTCTATAATGTATGTCGATATAATTTTCATTGTCGTGTAGATAAACAAACATACGGGCGTAAGTAATACAATACACGAGTGAGCTTCTAATAAATGCTAAACTAGGGATCCCTTTACGCGGGAGATGAAAGTACTTTATCCTTATTTCTCTGATCGGGTATTTCACTTTATCCACTAGCCCCTTCGACATTGAAATTCAGAAAGGTAGCCTCTAACTTTATTCGGTCGCGAGATAACACATTTTGGAACGGAGAGTATATAGAAAGTCTTGTAGAGGTTACAGAAAAGTTCATTATAAAGAACTGTCGTTCACTACGTCGCTCAACAAGAAGAAAACATTTTACGACAAACTGCAGAAGACTTTTTCAATACGTAATAAAGTTTTCTTACCGATAACTCTGTTTGTCTCGACTTTGTTGCGATCGTTCTCGTTGATTTTACTTTTATTGCAACCCGAGTCGATAAACGTTCTAATGGCAATTGGGATTTCATAAAATCTCGCACGTAATTATCGGCCTTAATGACTGTTAAGATTTGTTCGGCAGTTTAATCGGCAGGAAGCACAACATAGAGGAAATCGAAACGCGAATAATAAAAAAATTGAGGAGGAAGGCACGAACTCTCGCCGAGAGGAAGTCCGAAACCAATTCTGGCGCCGACTAAACTTTTGTTAGTATCGGCGAGAACTTCCGGATCGATTCCGTGTGGAGAGCCCTTCTTTATACACAATCCACGGTATTCTCTTTGCTTTCGCTCTCGACAAGTTAACGAGCGTAATGCAGTGCAGTTAATTTTTTTCCACGGCACAGTGGGCTTGGGTACGCGGTACGAGAGAAGCGCGCTGGGTGCATGAAAATATGCTTCGAACATTCATTTGAGCAATTTTTAAATACTTAATAATTGCGAAGGAGGCTAACAAACCGGCGATCTTTTTGGTGCATTTTCGCGATGCATTGTTTCACGAACATATATATCGTATAATGAATCTAACATCGCGAGTATCGCAATTTTGAATTGTTCTGTTTCTTGTACGAGTATACGGAAATAATTTTTTGTTATATTTTACCGTTAAATTCACTACAAACTTGGGACAACTTGGCAACCAAGGAATTTTTGAAATATACAAAAGACATTTTACAAACAACGTGATAAAAATTACTAAACAGATTGGTGATTTTTGAAAAATTATTGAAACTATATTTTAGTAATTAATATCTACCATAATCAGAATAGCTCGGATACAATTCTTCGTAATACATGTCCCACAACTACCATGATTTTAAATTCTAAGAGAAAATTCTCTCTGTGTAATCTTTTGTTCCTTGAGAGTTGATATTTTGCTCGGATGATTTCAGATTGTATATTATCACCCATTATTTGTTCGAAATCAGGTTACATCGGACGACATCTTCGAAAGTAATCACTCGAGAACGAATTGCGCGCTCGAGCGTGTGGCAACAGCGGACCTGCCACTTCCGTGGCGATAAGCCGGATATATTTATATCCGGTTTGTTTCATTTTTTTGACGCTTCGACGGTTAATCGAGGCACATTTCGAGTTAATCGGGCGGCATCCCCGCGCTAAAGTGTCTGTGAGTTACCGACGCAAAGCCGATTTCGGCGGCTTGAAAGTCGCTCTCGCGCGCGACGACTCTCGGCGAGGCAATCCCGTCGGGGACACGAAGCTGATCGAAATCGATGGCGCGTGCGATTTGAGAACCGGCTGGGGTAGCGCGTGTAAATAAAGCGTCGAACGTTTACAATGTAGGAAGAGGGTTGGGCGAGAAAGGACGACACACGCGCGCGGCGGACGGGCCGACGCCGACGTCGACTCCGCCGCAGCCCCGCATGTCACTCGGTTTAACCGCATGTCAGTCGATATCATCGCACCGAGTGGAAATCTCTGCTATTGACAAGCACATGAATATCGTTAATAATAAATAATGCCCCGCAGATCCGGCCCGGTTCTCGTTCACTCTCAGCGTCTCTTTCCCTCTCTCGCTAGGACAATCCTCGCGGCTTGCTGGCGGTGTCGGCTCGATCGAGCAATCGTGAGAGAGAGGACCGATCGAAAAGCCACTGCTCTCGTCACACGCCGACGGAGAATTGTTTTTTCAATGCCGCTCGAGTATCGCTGGGATGTGCGGTAACTCAATAATGTTACGAACACATCGATTTTCTTCATCCTTTCTTTGTTATCGCGCGACCGATTTTGAACTACCGTAGTGTTTTTGTCCGCTAGATAGCATGCTTGCGGTATGGCACGCTCTATAGAGAAACGATGCACATATCGTAGGCAACATTGATTATTCCCGATAGCCGGCGAACTGGGAGAAGGACTATCTGGCCGCATTTTCGAGCTACACGTCGCCGAACGAAGAGCAAAGGGAACCGATATCGCGTCCCGTGAATGCGGGCGATACATTAATCACGCACTATTGGAAGCACGAGCGATAATCGGGATTTAATTGACACGCGGATATGCCCTGATTTAAAAATGCAGTCGTTGTCCGACTGCACATCGCGATCGCGCTCGTTCGCACGGCTCCGAACGGCGTCGGAGTCGGAGATACCCGAGGCTACTCTATTCCGCAGGGTGTAGTGCCGTAACGTAATTAACTTTTTGCGTAATACCACCGGTAATGCGAAAGGAAATTGCGGGAATTAATTAAGACGGCGCTGTGCGCCGAGGACTGCACGGCTATCTCATCTGACCGAGTGTACGATACATACACGCGCGCGTTATGCACCTTCATCCAGTTCCGGAGAGGAGCGTTCGTATAAAAGGAGCCGTTCGCGCAACGTATATGTCCCGAGGGCGGCGCGCCTAGAAGCCGATGAATATGCAGATGGTCTTTCTTTCTGCTTCGATCTCTCTCTCGTCAGCCGCTCTTTCGGTCGCTCCCTCTGGCTTTCATCTATGTCGACGGTTCGACCAAATAAGTACACGAGAAACGAGAGAGGAGGGAGGGAGGGAGGGAGGGAGGGAGGGAGGAGGGAGGGGGGAGGGAGGGAGGGAGGGAGGGAGAGAGGAGGGAGGGAGAGGGAGGGAGGGAGGGAGGAGGGAGGGAGAGAGGGAGGGACGAGAGGGGAGAGGGAGGGAGAGGAGAGAGAGGGAGAGAGGGGAGGGAGAGAGAGAGGGAGGGGCCCCGAGAGAGCGAGAGATAGAGAGAGGGAGAGAGAGAGAGAGAGAGAGAAGGAGAGAGAGAGATGAGAGGAGAGAGAGAGGAGAGAGGGAGGAGGGAGGGAGCAGAAACTCGTAACTTGGAGAAAAAATTCTTTGCATTTTTAACGCGTTCCATCACCGAGCGCACGCGTGTCCACGTCGACGAGCGAATTTCATCTATCGGTGTCGCTCGTCCGTTCTGCGATTTTTGAGCGTTACACCGTGATCCACACCATTATGTGAGCCGTTAGGGCGTATGCGCTGCTATGCCGGGAACCTGTTTTGTCTATGTTCCACGGCGAGGAAGTTCGCCCGCGGTACATACGCCTCAAGGGCTGTTCCGTTAAGATCCGATGAATATGTAGATTCCATTCGCCTGTGCTCGTCCGCCGCTTCTCCCGTCTCTCCCTTCGATTCTGATACGTTTCTCGAAGGCGTAGTCCGTCTCGGCTGAAACTGCAGCTCTATCTTGTTACTGGGTTAGAATAATGCGAAGCAGGGAAAACGCCAACGTAATTGCATTTTTTTTGCGTAGCGCAGAATGAAATTGTAGCGCAGTCATTATATTTGTAGCAATCTAATTTTGTTTCCATTGTGCGATGCATAAAATATATTGTGACATACACTGGCGTAGAAATAGATTTTAATTGTTAACGCGATTTGATATCCCGACATGATATTACATAATATGTAACGTCTGATAGTATAAGTAATAACTCGGATGCGCCGTCAACAGCGCCATTAAATAAATTGTTCTAATCAAATTTCATCGCGGACGCATATAGTTCCTATCACCAAACAGCACTCTGACGTACCTTATTTCCGAGCATTACATATGTATACGCGTTTTACATATTACATGTCATCTCCGGTGGTGTCATGTTTACAGAGTGCTCCGGCAAAGAGCAGGAAACGTTACAATATATAGAACTCGCGGGGAAAAGACGAAAGACGGCGCAGCTTCTTTTCCTCCCGTTCGCTCCCGAAATCGCGCCGGAAGGAAAGGGCTCCTGCATTATGCAAAGTGACATATCGCGGCGTGTGCCGGAGAGACGGAACAAAACGCGCGCATTGTACTCGCGACGCGCATTCTCGCGTAAGGTTCATAGGTCTTGTTGTTGGTGTTCGTGCTCGCGAGAAAGAGCGGGACGTTTTTCGCTGGTGAACCCGCGACGATCTCGGCGAGGAAGAGAAAGAAGCGACAGAAACGGAGGGGTGGAGATCTCTGGTACTTATGGAAAATAGATTCCAGTTGTGGGGTGCAAGCGTCCCCGCGCCGATGGTGTGGCGTCGCTATTCCGCGCGCGCGAGCCCGACGCGGGGTAAATACGTCAGAGAGCGCGCGGCAGCATTGTCGTATTAATGGAAAGGATTGCTTGTTCAACCGTGTAACGGGAAGTAGCGCTTCGACGGATCTAAATTGAAATTCGATTGTCTACCGCGCTCGTCCGTGTTTGCGTCGCTACCGACGCAATTGTCGATTCGTAGACGGGGACAAAGACAGCACGACTTTCCGACGCTTCAAACGTTAACTGGTGGCTCGTGTGAATTTGTAATGAATATCAGGATGCGAGAAGCGCAAATTTTCTCTCTCTCTCTCTCTCTCTCTCTCTCTCTCATAGGATGACTGGGGAAACTTCAAATAGGGTTGCGAAAGAGGGATAGAGGGAGATGCGTAGTTCATTCGCTGATGAAAGTCTCGACGTTTGTCGAAGGTAACAAGCGTCGATACCCATGAAAATTATTTGCGTTTCTAATCCAAACCAGAAGAGATTAATGTTTGGATCTTAAACATTTGATGGTTATTTTTCATGATTTATTGCGAGTAAATGCATGATCGTATGAGTTTCATCTGTGTTACGTAGTAAGAAGTGATAATGACATTGAAGTACCATTAAAAAAGACGATTACCTACATCCACTCGCTTTCACTTAATTAATGAAGAGCGACAGCGATGCACTTTCCGAACAAGTGTAGATATTGGCAGAAAATCAATTGAAACTTTTTACCGATCCCTTTGATTAAACATGGCACGCAGGTCGTTATAAACAGGACGTCGCGCGCGCGCTCGTTATACGAGTTTTTCGTCAGCGCAAAATCCCGCCGGTTTTCCGCTTCAAAGGGATCGGCGACGTACCGGTGCTGATGCCGGCGCCGGAGAGGCGCGGCTCGCAATTAGTTCGACATTCATATCACGGGCTATATCACGCGATAGTCGATAACGCCCGGTCGGATCTAGACGTTCGCTCGTGCGTTTGCCGGTATAGACTTTCCCATGACATAAAGACAAACCGGTGCGTGCGCGCGCGCGGGGCGGCCTTGTCACGTTCAGATGTAAACCAGACTCCCGGGTGCAGCAGTTTCTACCTACTCCACCTATCCGGCAGAACACGCGTCACGGGGGGGAACCGCGCGCCCGTCAGGAACACGAGCACTGTGTTCCCGCTCTACACCTGGCTGTAATACACACCGCGTAGTAGGTACGGCGTGTATAGCGTACATACGTACGATACGTGCGGGCGAGCGCACATGCGTGCATGAGTAACGCTTTGCGTGCGTAACCGCGACCGTAAGTTGCCGCACACCGCGGATGTATATGTGGGCATGACATTGGTGACTTCGCAGTCTCTGCGTATAGATGAATCCAAAAGGGGGTTGTGTGTGGTGTGTCTTCTGTTCGTGTCGCGCGTTTGGCGCCACGAAATTCACCTGGCGTCTATGCATATACATATACGCGCCATTCAATGAAACGAACGTATTTATCCTGGGAGAGAAGCTCGCGGGATCACGTGTTCGGATCGAATTTCATCAGAAATTAGAACCGACGCGTTCTCTCAAACGACGTTCCATATCTTCATCGCGTACGATTTAGACATTGACACGTTCGTATACGCGCCTATAAATCGCCGTAGGTAATTCCGACAGTAGTTTTTCCGTTTCGAGATTGCAGGGTAGAAGAATGATCCATCGCGTATTTCTACTCCGAGCCGTGTTATTGCGTCGCGTGAGAAACGCGCGGCTCCCTATGTGGCGCGTCGTGGGGTCGGGGTGCAACTGTGTTTGCTCGGGAAGTCGGGCCAAATCCCAGTGTACACAGTGACAAAACGTACAACTTAGAGCTTAATATCGGAGGCGATGTATATAAGATATAAGGGTCGATGCTCATGGCGACGCGGACACGACGCGACGTGGCGGCGCGTCAGAATATCCGCCTTGACAACCCCATTAAATCATTCACCCACCGGCAGCGAATTAGCATCCGTAAACAGTCTCTCGCCCTCGCGGTATCACCTTGATATTTGTTAAACGTTATGAAATGAGCATGCGGCGTTTTATTCGTTTCTCGCGCTCTTCTTTTCTTCGCTGTCTCCCATCGTCCATTCACCTTCGAGAGCTCCCCATGGCTCTCGAAAGAGAATCGATAATGGTCACGGACAGGTTGGATATACAAAGATTGTTTGCCTCCTGGAAAAGCCAGTGGGCTTGTCGAGGTGTCGATATCCAGTGTATATATAGCCGACTATATCATTGTTGTTACGCGCTCGAGTCAGATCGCCATGCCGCAAAGAGAGACTCTCTCTCGACGAGCCGCGAGCGCACTCGAGAGTCTCTCGTGACAGTTGTACGCTCAACGTAAATCTCTCTCGAGCATTTTTTACTCTGTTCGGCCAGGGAGATTATTCCGTGCACGCGTGAGGAAGCGCGTGACCCTCCTCGAAAGACCCCCGGTCTCTTCTCTTTCATTATCCATAGAAAGAAACCAGGGGCCCCCTTTCAAATCTAAACCACCGCAGATGTGCTCCAAAATTAGACGAGCTCGTCAAATCGGAAAAAACCAGACGCGCTCATTTCGCGATTCATCGATTACGCGGAAGTATTCAGACGAAAATAAACTAATAATCATGATCTAATTCAATCATACACGCACACACATACAGACGCGGTAAGAAGATTATAACTGTTACATTAATCACAATGCGTATCTAATCAAATTATACGCTGGTATTCGTCTATAAGAAACAGTTTGGAACACTTATATATTACTTGATAATTAAAAAGTTTAAAAGAATAAAAGTCATTTTATATTCAAAAAGTTTTAGTTTTTTAATAAATTTAAATATTTAAAATAAAATAAAATATTAAACATTTTATTTTATTTAAAAAAATTAAAAATATTTTTAAGATTTTGCATATTTTCTGGAACTTCTGTTTTTTAAGTAGCATAAATAATGTAACTTTTTTCTATCTTTTCTAACTTTCTACTTCGTCTTCACTGCGAACGCTTTCTCGATCCGTATGTAAAACACGATTTTAGATTTTTTTCAGTATTACTGACTTTGATACTTTATAAGATATTCAAGCGTTCTTCGGGTTTACTTAAGTATAAACTCGCATCGTGGGAACTAGCTACGTGTTATATCTGAGATGTGCTCTGTTACATACGCTTATTATACAAAGTTCTTGCAAATGGATTTAGGTTATTAGTAAACTCGATTATCTTATTGTTAGCAAATAAAGTATTGCACCTAACGAATTTAATGTGAGAATGCAGATTTGCTAAATAAAATCTTTACTATCTTTGAGTATTATAGAATCTAACCCTATTTCCTCCAACAGCCCTTTCGTGTCCCACGAGTTTCTAATAGTCGTTTGTTCCGGAAAATAAATGATCGTCAGATAATCCCCCCACCCCTAAAAAAAGTTGTTATAGTAGGGAACATCAGGTAGAAATTTCAAAGTCCTAGCTCATTTACTCTCGAAACGGCGAACAATCAAAATCTCGGTGGGATACGAAAGTGCATGGTTGGAGGATTACGTCAGTGTTGTGTGAAAGATAAGTGAGAATTTTTTTTCGATAAAAATGTATTTTTGTGTATAATTTAAGCGTATTTAAAATATTTTCGTCGTTAAAAAAAATTTGACATTTCACAGAGGACTATTATGGCTCAGAGGCAGGTGGAAGAGGTGGGGAGGAGCTACGATTATAAAAAAAATTTAATTTTTTTACATAAAAAATGTCTGTCACACTCTCGGTTACACTTCAAATTCGTCTTTTCTTATTTAGACATTCTTTTTCTAGCATTCTTTAAGTCCTTAAAGTCCTTCTGTACCATTTAAAAATTACCAAATTTGCGGCGACAAAATTAAGTATTCTTATTTAATTAATAATTATCTCATTTTTTTTCTCATTCGCACTACTTTTAGCTTTAATTTGCGTTTTGGATCATTAAGCTTCGTCAATTTGTTCGTAAGTTATGATTTTTTAAGTAAAACGAGTCGTAACGTGTGTTTGTCAACATATAATTGTTGTAAAAAAATATTTAAATAAATGATTTCCAAATGTTATTTACATTGATTTTTAGTCGAAGGTACAAAGATATTATAATAATTTTTGGAGAATTTTTCAAAGCTATTAACATTTTGAAAAACACGTGAGACTCGAAAGTGCATGGTTGGAGGATTAAAGGGGCGGAAAAAACGTTGGAGGAAATAGGGTTAATTTGTTTTTTTGTACATCTTTATTTGTTATATTATATAAAGTATTATATGGATCCAGTAGGTTATAATAATTTTATAAATACAGAGATAGAAAATTTTGATGATCCCTTTTGCTGTTAGAAATGATAGGTACTGGACACCCTGAGTAAAACGTAGTTTTGCTGTAATATTTCATGAGAAAAGATAGTATCAGGCTTTTCTCTTTCTCACTTTTTCACTTTTGCGTTCTTTTTTCGGATAGTGAGAGATTTCTAGAGCTATGATGCTTTTTCAATCTTATTGGTCGAGGTAGAGGCGACAGGACACGTGGGATTTGGGGCTTTAGGACTTTATGGTAAGCATCTTCGATTTTCCGTTAAGGTTACGGGACGCAGCTAGGTGTACGAGTTTGGCTTACAGACAGAGTCTATTTTACGGATTTTCAAGGATAACCTGTACTTGATAACTTCCTCCCCAAAGACGGTAAGCTGCGGATTTCAAATCTTTTTACGTTGACATAAGTTGTGAAAAAAGATAGGAAGATAAATACAGATAAAGATAAGATATGTGCTTATAAATATAGCAGAATATAATTACGATTGAGGATAAAATAGAACGCAAGAAATTGACGTTTGTTAATCGTCACTCATTGGGGTTTTAATAGCCGTATAATGATGTTTCTTCACCGGTTGGAAAATAGTTGAAGTTTACAATTTATTCTGCTGTGGTAGGACGGTGATGTTGTAAAATTCGACACTGCCGTTCCGAAGTCGTAAAAACTTGGTTTATATCGTCACGAGTGATGTTTGTTGGCCATCGATCCGTCGTCGAGACATTAACAATCAGAGCGCGGTAATACAGCGCATCTGAAATCCATTTTCAGTTTAGAAACCAGGTCGAAGGAACTCGACCTGGTTGTTGAATCGGAAAAACGGGAGAGTGGGAAATTCGAGGCGTCGAGAGCAAACACGGGCGCTGACATTGTGTAAACATGCTGTGACTACCCTCGTCCACGACGATCAAGACGATGAACAAGAAGAAGACGACGATGTTGACGGTGACGTCGACGATGCCGCGCGGCTTTTCGAGAGACTGGATATTCCGCCTTAAGACAGGAATTAAATATGCTAGATTATCACGTGACGGTATTCATTTTTTGGAATTAGAAGCTGTAATCTAGTAGACTCGATCCTTCTCGAGATCCTTCTTATACATACTGGCACCTGCAGGAAACCATTTCTTAGAGATTGAGGCAAATTGTGTTTGGCATGTCACGGAATCGCTTGGTTTTATAATATTTGTTCGAGAACCAATAATCTATTTACCTATCATAAAAATTGAATTGGAAAACGTCACGCATTATTGACTTCAACATCTTAATACTATTCATTAAAATTCATCGTTTGATTTACCCTATTTTGTGTAATTTTAAAAATTAAATTTTTTCTATTTTTATTTTGCTATTTTAAGCAAATTTTTGATCTGGTATACAATTTAAAACTGTACCAGTTTTATTTCTCTTGAATATGTGCACGATAACATACATGTTATTACATGTTTCCATTGTCCTAGATAATATTTCAATCTGTGTATTTCTTGACTTATTATTCGTATTTAGGTTATTAGGGGCGCGTTAGCTATTTATTCGCTCGAGCTCCTTTAGCGATTTAGGACGTAGCAAAAATTAGACGAGGTCAAACGCGGACTCCTTCTCGAGTTTAAAAGAGCAAGTAAGAACAAAAAAAGAAACTGTAATTTTTGGATTTTTATAGTTGGATTGTTTTGAATAAGACGATTCGCTCTCTTTATTAACATTATAAATTATCTATTTAAATGGCCAATTATAAATTTCTATTTTTTATGTCTTTTTACCTGCTGATATTATTCACCAAAATATGCGTTAAAATTAACGTATTTTAATTATATTTTTTTGATGCATTTTTGAACATGTGCAAATTACAAAAGAATATTTCCAAACGAAAGATGTGTGACTAACGCTGGACAATGTTACCATCAATCTCTGCTTTGAGATACTCTCGAAGTACAAGATTGCACTCCGCAGTACAAATTAGTGTTGGCCGTTCCCTAAGTAAATCGCTACGCGCGCGCGCACGAAATTGACGTTGGCCGTTCGCACGGAGAGAGAGAGAGATATACATATATAAGTGGCTTCCCTCTTTACGTCTTACCTCTAAGGATAGAGTGGTGAGTACACGTCGCGGAGAGCGAAGGCTCGCAGAGGGAACACGAGAGTAAGTAACGTACCAGTGCCGCTTGCCTCCGGAGTACGTAAATCTCCGCGCTGGAACCGGAACTCGCTTAGCGGCAGATTTAGTACGAGGCGTCGACTCCGCCTAGAAACCGCGGAGGTTTGAGTTAAATGGTTTATGCAAGACCGAACGAAGCGGTAATGAAGTTCTCCCGCTAGGTCGTGTACAAGGATAATCTACGGGACCCTCGATTTATCGTCCGTTTATAATACGTTTACGTTTGCCGCGCGTGTATACCCTCGTGACTTTTAAGTGGGCGCGCGATGCGCGCATTCCGCCGATTCCGCTATCCGGCGAGGCGATACGATCGTTTTGCACGAACATGGAAATCCTTTCCAGGGCTCGATGGGTATTCCGTTGTATCGCAATTATATAGAATGTTATACATCGTTCCCGAGGAACGTGAAAACGAGAAAGGATTTTAGAAGCCATTTTATAAAATTAATTTAATTTACTTACAAATATATATCAGACGTAATTTTCTAAAATTTTATGTGGCTCTCTCTCTTTGCAAGATTTATATTTATAACATCCATATATAAAATATATACAGATATTATAGATGGATAAATAGATAAAATTTGAAATATACATATCGTCCTGAGTACTCCCGTTATATGTGAACGATGATACGTGAGGGGTAAAATTTAAACGCTTGATCTACGTGAATATGGAAACTTCATTGAAGCTTGTTGGTGGCCAAACTTTGGATATACTGTGGCGATGTATTTGGTGAATTGGATATGCCAGGTTGTGCCGAGCTCTATCGTAGCAGGGTAGCGGAAACGGAAGGTATTACGCGGGGGCAATCAACGTTGGGGAGCCGATTACTATCTAACATAGGGATTAGTCCTAAATTTGACATCAAATGTAATTGCACCTCGGGTAAGCGATAAAGTTCCACCATGGAATTGAGTCTCCGTGTTTATTACGAGAAATTCTAAATCGTTTTTATCATGGAAAATTAGTTTAAAAGTTTCGTTAAAACAAATTAAGGGGAAATTAAACGTAAATTGTTATACGCGAGAATGTGCTTTGACAGCAAGTTTTCTCACGTTGACAAGAAAACGTTGCCGACAAATATATCGACAGTTCTGTCTCGCTGGCGGAGATTAATATACTCCCGCGGCAACGTGTGAAACATGGAGCGTCCTCGATGTACGATAGCAGATAAACGAATCGTCGACACGTGCTGGCAATAAGAGGAAATGAAATTGTCGTCAAGATCGTTTTCCTCTCGTCCTTGTGAGCCGCTCTCGCGCGCGTCCTTTGGAAAAAGAGGAGATCGTGAAAGTGTGCCATCCCCTTATATGCGGAAGACATGGCTGCACGTGCCCTCGCTTAAACGAAGAGATGAAGGTCTCGGCCGGCAAAGGCGAGAGAAATAAAGCAACACGGTGAGCGCGGCGCGAGATGAGAGAGGAGGAAAGGCGGGTGTGGACCCGCCGTGAGAAAAGCGAGAGGGGAAAAATGGTAACGCGCGGCCTTCCATTTGTAACCAATGTTTGCTTTGCCGCTCCGCTCGTTGAAAGCTTTTACATCGCCGGGCCGCTCGAAAAGCTACTTGGTACCTGCCAACATCTATACGGTAATTCAACTCGCATCTCCGCTAATTACCCGTCAGAGAACGTTAATGCGGCTATTGATCCCCTTTCATGTCGTGCGCTTTTGCATCTCGCTTTTTAAACACGCGCGTGGTACGCGAGTATCTATTTCATGCTTTGCATCGTTCTCGATGAGTACACGCCGCATCGGAACATCGGCACAAGTGTGATTGTACCAGGCATAACGAAATCCCATTATTTCATGATACATTGATGCCAATTACTGTTAATTAATCATTTCTTGTTTTTTTTTTTACTGTAAATACGAATGCTAAAGGTATTACGCAATTCATACAGTACAATTTACAATTTCGATATTTTATTATGTTGTTCAGTTTTGATTCTTAATCTTTTAGCAATATATAAGAATTGTGCAATTTATTATGTCGTGCGCGTATAAGGTCGTTCTTGGAAGCCATTTGAGAGTGTTTTTTCAAAGCGTTCTGAAATAACACAAGCTATCTTCTCGGGTCATCGGAATCATTTAAGAGCTTGGGTACTAATTTTCTCGTAAAGAAAGACTCATTCGGAATTACGCTCTATAAAAAAGAGGCATTACGAAGAAACAAGTGGAGGAGTCACGCTGTTAATCACTAGTTAATGTGCCATCGACAAAACCCAGCGGGTTTTAATTAAAATCGTTTACCACGCATGTTTTCCTGTACGTCGTTAAAATCGTGAGAACGAAAATTGAAGTTACCACAGATGCGCGCTCTCGTTGCGGTAGAGTATAAATATGTTTTGTAGCACACAGAAAACTGAAACAAAATTTATCGCCTGAAAGAAGACACGTGTGTGGTAACAAGTAATAGAATGCTGTTAAGCTGCTCGATAATAATTTTCTAAAAGATAGAATTTCCTAAAAGGTGATCAAGCTGACGTTTTTATTCCAGTGTGTGTGCATGAAGCTGGCGTATCATTTCGTGGAAACTCATTAATTGTTGAGAGTTTTGGCTTTATTTTTAATAGTTATAGAGTTCTGTATAAGTTAAACAAATAGTTTCGGCCGTTCACGCAACGTCTTACTTTGTCTTATAAGAGTTTCCTCGCTATATCTCATCAGATTTCGCAAGATCTATAGTTCTAAATGAGTTATATAAAGAGCTGTTTAAAATAAAAAATATCAATTATAATTAAGTAACGAACATAACGAAACACATATATTGAGTTGTGCTGAACAATTCTTCGGAGTTCTGGGATTGCCAAAAGAATTCCCGTATAGTTCTGAATATATTTATGCATTTTCTGAAGAGTTCTAACAAAAAACATGGCATATTATTTTTTTTAAAATTTATTAATACTGCCCGAAAAATGATCATATGACGAAACAAGGCGAAACGCTGGCCGAAATATTGGAGTTCTAAAGGCCTCCGCACAATGAAAAATATAAGGAACAAGGAACAGATATTAGCGATTAGGACTAAAGAATCAAGAATAAAGTTGGATGCACGATAAAAAATACAGGCAACGGAAACAAAGAATAATATAGACAATAGATTTTTAACCTATCGGAACCCGTGTATTAATGCTACACCAGCTTTATTCCTGATTTCTTATTTCTAATCGCTAATATCTGTTCTTTGTTCCTTATATTTTTTATTGTACAAGGGCCTTAACTCTTCTAAAATTATTCTCGTACAGTTCTTCAATGTGTTTATGCATTTTTTAAATGATTCCAAGCATTAGCACTATTGTATAATTTTTAAAAAATTAGTATTGCTCGAAAAGTTATAATTATGACGGAATAAGGTGAGACGCTGGTCGAAATATCATAGCTTTTCTAAAATAGTTCTAGTATAGTTCTCTCAACATTTTTATGGCGGTGTGAAGTTGACACATCATTTTTAAAAATTCAAAATTTTATTCACAATTCTATTTGGACCCACAACAGTTCTACAGTTCCTGATAAGAGAGAACAATAGTTAATATTTATGCATTTTCTAAAGAGTTCCGAGCATTGGGATTTTTGGGTTATATTTTAAGAAATTAATATTATCTGAAAAGTAATCATTATGACGGAACAAGGTGAGACGCTGGTCTAAATATCGGAGTTCTGGTTTTTCTAAAATAGTTTCTAAATTAGTCTCACATAATTCTCAACATATTTATGCATTTATAGCACTACCATACATTTTATAGGAGACACTTGTATTCTTTTTAATTTTACGTCGTTGTATTCATAAAATATGAAACATTTGTAAATAAAAATACCGTATAATGACATGCACATATAGTTGACGCCTCTTAATACATATATATGTATTTGTTGTCATCTATCGTAATGGTTTTTGTAATATTTTCTAAACTGTAAGTTGTAGCTTCTAATCCTTTGTCTTTTAAGTAATTATTGTCAGTCAAAGCACTCATGTCTATTATGATTTGTGGACTATATTTTTCTATAATTTGACATGAATTGTGACATCATACGCAAGTTTGTTTTGATATTATAGCATCGTTAATGGCGTCTTGAATGTGTTGAAGCCCTTTGTATAACAAAGCGTTCACATTAATATTTATTGTGAAATTTCTTTCATTATAGTAATTACAATTAAGTTTTACAGTTTTTGCTTCTACGAAGACTAGATAACGAAGCGAAGGTATATTCAGCTAGATGGGCAGCGTTACACATGACATTTAACGATCGGAAACGTCTGGTATAATTCGATTGTTGAAATAATGACAAATTAATAAGAAAAGATGCTCTTTCAGTGTATTTGTTTTTTGTTATTTCTCCTCGAGATACAATTTTTGTTACTAACTGTATGAAAGTGCCATCTATATCTTGTACAATATACGTTTATATTCTGCATCCATGCCTATCATATGTGCAGTTATATGTAACAGAGAGTCAAATGCACATGTATTTCGTACTATTATATTTTCTTTTTGTAATTTGACTGGTTGACATAAGTTACCATTTTTCATTACTGGAATGAAAACCGCATCTGTTGACTGGATGGTTTCCTATTCGGGACATTTATCTAAACATGTATTTTTTTAGTATTGTCACACGTGTATACCGTATTTATATACCGTATTATCAGTAGAAACGTGGATCGCCTAATTGTAACGATAACATGATAATTGTAATTACGCTATTATAACATTGTTACAATAATTCATACGTTTCATGTCGGACGCATCATTATCTGCAATATTGCGATTGTCGTATAGTCATGTAAAACAATTGCATTGTGTTACACAAATGAAAATTGTAATGAAATACATTACTATCATTGGCGGAATAGCGATGTATCCGTTTGATGATTGAAACGTTATATTGACAGTCCGTCATAGTTATACAGAGAATCGCTGGAATCACAATGAATCGAAAACGCGGAAATTGCGAAACTTTTTGATTCAATTATGGCATAGATATGAAGTGTAAAAGCCAAAAATGAGGCGAGGTGATCGATCCATAAGTTCTCGCTGTCGTATCGCGTATATAAACGTCACTGATGGATCATCGATCAGTGAAATCTTAGTCCGCGTATTTCGTATTAGCGATCGTTCACTGCCGATGGCAATAGCTTTGCCATTCAAAGTCTCAATGCGCGTCGCCGTTCTCGGCGTTTCTCGATAGTGTAGCCTTTGAATGTCGACGACGATGTCGACGGCATCGACGACGACAACGACGTCGCGATACAGTTTGTGGAGGGTCACGACGGGTCTCCACGGATCGATGGATCGAGTGAGATCCAAGTAACCCCTCTCTCTGCTCGCCATTTACCATTCCGCTCCGTTGCTCTCGGTCTCTTCTAGTGGCCCTCGTCACCTGAGTAAATTTGGGAAACGCCAGTATTAAGGGTCCTCCGCGGTACACGAATTTCTACTCGTCGGTTCTACGCCATCTAGATAGACACGGCCACCTCCGGCCGCGTAGAGCCGACGAACCGGAGTCGGGCACGAATCTCTGGTAATGGAAATGGGAATTCGTGGTAACGGGGGCGAGTCAGTTCGTCTCAAAGCGAAGCTCGAACGCTAAATAAACAGCGGCGGCACGTCTTCACAGGAGTCTCGCAAACATATCGATGATTGATTAGTGAAATCAGAATGCGATCGTCGTTGACCTATGTCTCTTTCGTATACAGGCAACTCATTCGTCTCATCATGGTCTTCTTTATCCGACGAGGAAAGATTAATGAAAATGTATTTTTTATTAGAAACGCGGAATAGCCTTTAAGTCGTCAATTTAATATTCATATACATATTTTATTTGTTTATGAATACCAATGTTGTATTTTGAGGGAGTGTACTTGATTATTCGGATATCTTCGTCAAAAGTTAGTAAGAAGATTAAGTACGAGACGAATAGCGACGTGGAATTATTTCGAATAGACTGCACGCGACACAATCCGGTTAAAACGGCGGTGTATAAACTTAAGAACGACTGCCGACAATTGTTCCACCAGAAGTCGCGAAAGAGTTTTGTTGATTGAAAAGTCGAATCTCTCTTGTGGCTACCATTGCTTCCCGAGAAAATCGACTTTCAAGGGATTTTAATGAATAGAAGCATTCGCTATTCTTTCCGGATGTAATTGTAAAATCGTTCTTTTGTCTCTCGGATTCTATTAAAGAAAGAACGCCTCTTCGGCGCTAGGCCTATTGTATTAGTAACTGGAATTAAATTCTGCATTGCAGTTGCGCGACTTCCGCTTGGTGATAATCTATTTAGCTCATAATACCCCTGTATATAATTAATTTCCTCTTATTTTAAAATAAATCAATTACTAACATTACGATTACAATTACATTTGTATTGAAATATAACCGCAATTTTAGTAATCTATTTTTGGATCATTAAATTAAGATTGTCTTTTAACGTGATAAACTTCCTTTTGTAATAGAAGAAAGAATCGTGATGGATTTAGCCAACGGTAAACATTTAAATCAAATATCGCTGACATATTACAATATTTCGTTTTATTGAACGTCTTTTTCGCGGAAACAGAGTAATAGATATGGAAACGCTGGAAAACGCGTCACGCCGACGTTCCGTGTGTCGTCTTTCGACGGGAAACACTCGTCGTTTTCAGCCAGCCGAGAATACGACACTGTGAATTTCTTTCGCCGAGAAAGTGTGAATTCTTTATCTCCGAGATGCAGAGGCTTGACAGTTTGCCAATGTCAGAGAGATAAGAAGAAGAAGAAAAAAAATGAGGAGAGACGGCAAACGAAGGCGTCGGACCAGTCTTCAGATATCAAATGTTCTCTTTTTTACTTTTATATTCTCGCGCAGAAGGCAAAATGCCAAACTATCTCGACACACGGTGCACGCTAAAATATATTTTCACGCTCGCGAAGAAAAGCATGAATTTCGTTAACAGGATTTACCGAGCCCGATACCATCCAACGTCCTGTTCAAACAATTCTTTCTCTACGGGGCACAAGTGCCGTTCGTCAAAAGTAAATATTCGCTTATCGATAGACGGCTTTCATGACCGGGAGAGGTTTTATCGCCGGCGGACTCGGACGTGTCGGCTTCTCCTCGTGTTCAGTGTATTTAACGGGCCGTCAGCTCGTCCAGATTTGCGTCGGTCTTCGTTCCCGCGCGCAGCAAAACTACCGTCTCTCGCGAGAAAAGGATGAAAGATGAAAAAGAGAGAGGGAGAGAGAAAGAGAAAGACCCCCGGCTTTACGAGCATTTCGCGCGTTTGTCTCTTTACACGTTCGACGCTCGTTTCGCGCGAAGAGCCGACGAGACTACAACGCGCGTTTCCGGTTACGAGTGTGTCGTAGTCTCGATCGTATCTCGCACCTGATTACGCGGAAGAGTCGCCGTTTTTCCCGTGACGTTCGTGTGGAGGGAAGGGCGGGGGAAACGAGAACGTCGTCACGGTGCTCCGCCGAGGTCAGGATCGCGGCTTAACGTCGTCAGTCGCATGTATGTATACTGGGAATAACATTCACCATGACGACGCCAGTTCGCCCGTTCTTTATTAAAGATCTGTGCGCGACGCAGCTTTGAAACGTGATCAAACGCCGTGACGCTGTGGCGAAAACGGGCGAGACGTCTTGATGGATGATGAAGATCAACGAAGCTTACGAAAGAAGAGAGCGTGTGCTCTCTTGCGGCAACGTTCTGGATGGGCACGGCGAGCTTAGTGGTACGGAATCTTTGCATGATAGCGATGGCAGTCGAGGGAATACCACCAATCAGAACAGCGGTGGATAATAGATATCTCGGCTGCTTAATTAGGACGATCGTAATTAACAGGATAATTTACAATGCAATGCGTTTCGCATCGGCTAATTGATACTGATACTGACACTGACAAACAGAAGTTCTCATTTCGCACGCGTCGGATTCATTTGCCGATTATCCGCGTTAAAGGATTTTAATTGATATACTCAATTTATATAGTAATGTTGCTTTGCGCAATAAAGATATATATGTAAATATATATAGAGGAAAAAGTAGGCGGTGTGTACGATTCTCAAACGAAGTTTAAGCGCCAAGTAGGCTGGACTACCGGGGCGTAACGGGAAATTAGTTAAATAGGCATTATTAATGAGAGTCTGACAGTATACTAAGAGTACCAGATTGTACGACACGCCTATTAACAACTCGGTACTAAGAAGTTTTTGCGTAACATGAGATTACCGCATTACTACAGGAATACATTTAATTAATGCCAAAAATGATTAGAGAATACGAATACGAGAATATTAGAAGACGCGTGTATGTGATATCATAAGTGTTTGCATACTGATAAAGTACAAAAAATGTCATTAATAACAGAGTACCTACTCATTCAGTAATTATTCAGTAAGTACTTTTACGAAAATTTGTTATAAGATAAAGCATTAAAAAAGAAATAGGCGTTTATAATTTTATTGAAAACATATTGTCCATTTTTATTAAATAGTGCAAGGAGGTTTTGTTTAAGAATTTACCATTCTAGCTTTTTTCTAAATTTATATTACACATCATTGTATGTAATAGAGCAAAGAAAAAGAAGGGAAAGGATAGTTTACTTTTCAAATGAAATAATTAATATGCCGGTAATTTAGAAAACCCACAAGCAGTCAATTTCACTGAGAAAAACAAGTATCAGGGTTGTCCATAATTTATTTCTCGTTTTTAATCAGCTTAGTTATTCAATTAAAGGAATTAGAATTTCTCGCAGCGGTTCTTGACTTTATGGAGCGCGGCGCGTTCGCGAGAATTAATCCGGTTTCTGCGAGCATTAAAGAGACAATTTGAGGAGCGTATTAAAAAGGGCGTTTTTACGAGCTTGTACTTTTACGAGCGGGCGAAAAGGAACAGTTTGAACGGATATTTTTCCGAGCGTTATAAAATATGAAGTATACGGCGTGCAAAAAGGTAGCAGACCTTCCATGGAACCGATTGAGCCATTCGAACGCGCCCGGCTTCAGCGCGCCCTTAATTAACCCTTTTATAAATATCCTTACAGGGCATCCCTAATTTCACTTTCGCCATGCCGCAATGATGGGAAGCAGTTTCGCCATCTCGTTGCCTTCTGGCCTTGGCTTCCTGCTCGTCTCGTGCACGAGCAAATATAGCACGAGCCGCGGGAAGCCGGCTCGTGTTAATTATCCATACCACGATGCCTTTCCTCTTCTTTCCTCTCTTGCGCCTTGTGCTTTGTCTGTCTTTGGGCTTGTTCTCGATACGTTGTATACAAGTTCATTACTAGGTGTGGAGGATAAAGAGTATAAAGACCGAGGAGATGGAAAAGGGAGTGGGGACAGTTGTGCGAAACTAGTCCAAGTACATACAAAACAACGGAAAAACGAAATGACTTTGTGTTTCGGCACAATCAACAACAGACTGAGAAACAGTCTGCCGCGGCTTGATTCATAGAAAGAAAATATTCCGGATGACTATATTTAATTACGAAACGTAGCGTCTAACTAAATAAAAGAATCAAGAACTCTGTAAAGTTTGCATTATGAGAAATGAGAACTTTACAGTATGACCGAAGTCGCTGAAATTCTGCGTAGTATATAATTTGCGAGGACAACTTATAAATTCTTTCTACAACAAGTTGTCTTGCTAAAATAAATTCTATCTGAATAAAATTATTATTTTATCATTAATCATTATTGCAATGAGTGACCATTACAAATGCAAGATGATATTAATGCACTCTTTTTCATTAATCACGTCATGTCAGGTGTAATTAAAATGATTTTTTTTCTTTTGATTATAAATTGAATATAAATTTCATATTTTAATCATTTTCATAATCTGTAAAATCAATTTTGATATAGTTTCCATAATTCTAGGCAATATATTCTTATCGAATCAATTCGAGCTGATGATATCTCCCGTATATGATGTAATTGATGAAAAACGAGCTTGTTAGCAGATACAGCGATAACGATCCTTGGACAGCGGATATCGCGATGCAGCGGTGTCGTTTTTCATAACTGTAATTATCGCCCTTGACCTTGCTACTGGAATTACCACAGTGAGATCTGGCTTCCGTGTAACCGGGCGGGTGGTTCTGCACGTCAGCCCCGAGCAAGTAATGTGGATTATCCGCAACGATCGATCAGTCCTCTAATAGCTTGCTCAGGGGTAGGGGCGGTGAGATAATGCAAAATTGATGAGTCCCTCCGAGTGTGTTTGTAATCCCGAGAAATATATTGAAATTGCCGACGATCCGGTACCGACGGTTGAAAATGATTCGTCGGCCGCCGCAATAATTCTAGATGATTTGCCTCGGATATTAGCGCGAGGAAGTTTACGATCTCCTCCCGCGGAATTACCGATTCGCCGGCGGTATTTAATGTCATCGCGTCGATCGAATAACGATCGTAATCTTGTATAGGCCCCCTACGGATCGCCATTGTCGGTGTGCGTCGCGATCTCGCCTTTCACCCGCGTCGCTTGGATTCGTGTGTAATTAGGAACTTTTTAGCGATTGTGAGTTCTCGGGGAAAACCTGTTTGTATCTCGGCGAAATGTTGTCGGCGCCTGATCGTGATCCCTCGGCTTGCCAGACCGTACGAGATATTTTCCAAGTGATATATAAATTATGAAATATACGGTGTGCAAATGAGTGCCCATGGTCGGCGAGTAGCATTTCTGATTACAGCCTGACGTATATTAACTACTTAGTGTTTGCGGTCCAGTTTTGTCTCTTAAAGTACGTACCACGTATGTGATTTCGATTGGATACCTGTGCACCTTGTGAAATGTAAAGCTGTATGGTAGAAAATGGCCTAAATGCATATTATTCATACATAGAGTGACATTTGATAATGAAGATACAATATGTTACGCTCTTGTCGATACCACGCCTCTTGAAAATATAAGACGAAGATACATTACTAGAATACTAATCCTCTTTGATGTGATACCATAGCGAAACCACTAGGGAACTTCCTTGGAACAAGATTTGGCTTTGTAATGGGAGAGCCTATCCGCGTGAGTGCTTCGTGCCGAAGCACCTTCATAAAGGTGCGCGTCGAATCCCCTTGGATTCACGTGTCTGTCTGGGAATTCGCTCGATGTTAACCAGTCGGTGCATATTAATTCCGAGGGATGGAATATCTCGATCTTTGAAGAAGCCGGAAAGGGAGAGGACTGACGAGAGAGAGAGAGAGAGAGAGAGAGAAGCATACGGGTAGAGCTGAACTGGCGATAGAAGCGGATTCCTCTTCCTTTAAGGTACCTCACCGACGATCCTGGGATTTCTTCGTTCGTGGGAATTCTTAAGATCAGTCGGGAGAGAGAGAAGAGAGAGGATTTTCACGAAAGGAGTAGGGATGAATGAGCGGGTGAGAAGGAAGGAGTTATTAACGATTATCGAGCTCTTAGGGATCTTCTCATTTTGGCTACTACTAGCATCTACTCACTTTTCTACTTTTCCCTCTCACAAGCAAAATATCGTCATGTTTCGCGTGATTATAAGATGCAGAGTGGTGGATTAGGAAAAATATTATGCACTAAAATTTGAGATATCGGAACACGATTCACGTGTGCTTGCAGACGTGCGATTTATCTGTGTTCGCGTTCATATACACCTACGTACCATACGGCGGTAGGCCATGCGGCATGCAGCTACGGGAAGTCGGGGCTGTAATTCGATTTCGTTAATGACATCCCATCGTTGCAGTGGAATGTCGTAATTTTTAATGAGCGGCCTTACGGCCACTTAGGAAGCCAGATATTATTAATGCGGCCAAAGTGAAAGTTCTGATGATATGATTCGGCGGATGCGAGGCCGATTGCGCCATCGATTAAAATCGCCCGATTGGGCACGATTATACGAGCGTTGATCCAGATGTGTAACAATATCTCGCGCGCTGCCGCTATTTGAATATTATTAATTGACTTCGTAGTCCTTTTGAGTTAGGATTGATTGTTAGAAGAAATTGGATACGCGCGATCTTCAGACATCAAAGTTGCGACAGCGATTAACGTTAAGATATTCGCGGTAGATGTCGCTTAAGTTATTAATCTGTTCCATTCGCGTGACAGACATGATTGCGGAATTTAGTGTAATATGACACGTGACGTGGATAAGGAGACATAAAGATAAGAACGAAAATACTTGTACTTGAATTATATGGATGTAAGGATTTAATTAAAATGGAATTTAAATAGGATTAAGAATATATTATTTATACAAGGTATCGTGTCACCCTCGGTAAAATTCTAATATAACATGACGTAGACGTGGAATGGATATGACTGGCTTTTTCATATGCGGGCAATTAAAAACTGAAATTTACGTTGAACGTTGAATATTATAGAACCTTGTAATTATTATTAAGTAATGAGGGAAGTCTATTCAAAAGATATTATAACATTTTTATAAGATATTGGAAAGATTTAAAAAAGCGTATTATGCAAGTCGCGAAATTTATTTAATAGTTTTTAAAATTTATTTTTTACTCGGTTGTCACCGATTATATAATAATTTTTGAATAAAAAATTCCTGTAAAATTTGTAATTTATTGCATATCCTTGCAGGGTTCGCAATCTACTATACCAATACTATTCTCTTCTCACTTTTACCCTTTGGACCAACGGCTTAACGTCTCTTTCCGAAAGACGGAAGATTTTTGAATAATATTCTGTTATGTCTAGTAACATTATAACAGTTTTGTTTCAAGATGGTTTTAAGAACGATTTCTTAGGCGTTGCGCCAGAAACACTTTTTCAATGGATGATCCGCATTCACGAGCTGCTGAAACTCGATTCGCGTGCAACAGTGACTACGCCCAATATGTGCATATACTTATATATATATTATACATTCTATATACATACATATATATATATGTATATATTTAGAAAAGTTATATCTCTCTCTCTTCTCCTCGGCGTACGTAGAAACTCGGCGAGGTTTTGCTGGGTTACATTCAGTACGTCTTATTTATTGCCTCTCGTCTCTTCCGTGCCGGAGGTGGAGAGGACATCGGAGTGGAGAGCCCCCACTCATCCACCTTGCACTTTCATAAACCTGGACTTGTCTCTCTCGCGCATACGTAATCAGCCGCTGGAAAGAAGCTGCTATATCGAGATAAAGTCACAGCCATAGCGAGCGCGAGAAACAGGAGAAGGAAGAAGTAGAAGAAGAAGAAGATGAGGAGAAGGAGGAGAAGAAGCAGCTGAAGTAGAATGAAAGCGAGAAGAAGAAAGATATAGGCACGAGCAAGAAGAGGAAGAAAAAGAAGAGAAAGAAGAAAGAGGATGATGAGAAGGAAGAGACGGAGGCAGAGGGGCCGAGAGCTTAGTCAAATGCACGCTCCAGGGGCTCTGCATAACTTGTCGACTGCAGTCCTTCACTCTTTTGTTTCGCCTACTTGCCCCGATCCTGCCCCGGCCCTCGTTCCTACTTCATCGTCGCTCTCCCTTGGCGACATCGTCTTTAATATGATTGGAGTAGTATGTCTCGGGAATATCGAACTCTACTTAAGGAAACCGCTTTAAGATCGCGGGATTCGATTACCGCCTCCGCTCTACAGCCAGTATTGTGTTTTGTAGAAAAAGTTACGATCGTGAGCGCGGTGATTTTTAGCGAAGAGCTGTGATAGAAACTCTTCGAGATCGGCGAGTCGTGTGCGTAAACGAGATTATTCTAGAGAATATTTGTATGTAAGACCCTGCGCACAATGTAGCACATATTAGGAGTAAGAATAGTTATTTGTGTAACAAGTGCGGGAAGTTGAAAATTGGACACGAGTGCGGAGTGGACGCATGAGCCGAAGGCAAGTGCGATCACCCGCACGAGTGTCCAATTTTCAACCCGCACGTGTTACACACACTATTTTATATTAAAAGTGCGTTTAAAGTTTAAAGGACTTGCGGGGGGCGAGGGGGGGCAAAGCCCCCCCGAGTTGAGAGAAATGGGCACATACGGGGGGGTGCGGGGGGCGAAGCCCCCCCGAGTCGAAAGTTGGGCGCAGACGGGGAGGGGGGCGCGGGGGAGAGGGGTGGAGCCCCTCCCCCCGTTTATGATAAAAGCAACGTTTATTACAGGAGCAAATAGATGAGAAATATATTTAGTATCGATCATGATTAATATATCTTGCAAAAGAAAGAAAGCTTTGTACGTTTTTTGTAAGGCATAAAAAAAAGATAGATAGAAAAAGAAAGAGATAGATTTACTATAGTAAAGTCATTATAAACATACACAGTAAAGTAAAAAAGAAAAAATAAAAAATAATACGCAACAAGTTACTAAGAAAAAATAAAAAATGATTGACAAAAAACATCATACCAGAAACCGATAGCGATGACCAACTAACACCTCCAGAGATAGCACAAATTACAAAAAACACGATAGAAAATCTCCTACCTTCAAAATCCAAAGAAAAATATACAAATACATATAACAAGTTTATACAGTGGACAATTACTAAAAAAACAAAATTATTCTCGGAAAACACAATATTAACATATCTCGCAGAATTATCAAAAACACATAATGGGCAACTTACTCAATGCTCAAAACGACTCTAAATATTAAGAACACTATTAATATTAAAAAATATGATAAACTTATTCTATTCCTGAAGAGACAGTCATATATGTGACATATATGTACGTTTCAGTTAGTCTGGAAAGGTTATGTCTGAGTATCGCTGTGGTAAAGCGGGGAGCACACACTTCTGCATAACGCATAATACGTAAGCATAAGAAAACTGATTGGTCCATACACATGTGCATAAGGAAATTGACCAATCAGTTTTCTTATGCTTACGTATTATGCGTTGTGCAGAAGTGTGTGCTCCTCGCTTAATTCGCGAGTGTTTCCGCGCGCCGCGAGATGTCGTTAAGAACATGTGAGAAATAAGAGGACTCTAGTGGAAAAGACATACAGAATGATTGGGGAAAATAAGGAGAGTGTTGGCAATGAGTCGTGCAGGAATGAAATTTCCGCACTCAGTGCGGGAATATAGTGAGAAATTTCTCGTGTATTGACTATTTGTCGCACAGATGGCGCGCGCGGAATGGGCCACTTTTCACGCACGTGTAATATAATAGTTATTTGTGTAACAAGTGAGGTAAGATGAAAATTCCCGGGTGCGGTTACCGCACTCGCCTTCGGCTCGTGCGTAAACTCCGCACCCGGGAATTTTCATCTTTACACACGGCTTACACTCCCTATTTTATGTTGCAAGTGCCTGGAAAGTGGTCTATCACGCACGCGTAGCGTGCGTAATGGGGCACTTTCCATGCACGTGTTGCATAATAAATATTAAATATTAGGATATATAATAGGAATATTCTTGTAATAAATATTAAATATTAGAATATGTAAATGTAGAATATTCCTATATTTATATCTCAAATTTTATTCTTTTTTATTGTGCGTTACGTTTAATTATTATTTCTAATTCCGATTCCTAATATTTAATATTTATTCTTATTTCTAATATGTGCTCTATTGTACGCAGGACCTAAGTCAAACTTCTCTCTCGTGACAATAGTTTTCTAGTAGTGAAATCAGAGACATTAATAGATAGTCGTTACAATGAAATGGAGATAAGAGAGAAGGATGGTAAGACAGATATTTAATTAAATAGAAGAATTACGCAGTTACGAGGGCATAATATAATTTCGCACAGAACTGCAGTTGTATTGCACGTGAAAGAATTTTGCGGGGAGATCAGTAGACGATAATCACGCTTATTTTACGGCGCGCGAAATTGTCGAAATATAAAATAAACTTGATCTCGATGTTGGAAGCGCACGCCAGATTGAATGTAGCTCGCAAGTACGAATCAAACGAATTTAGTCGGGAACTTTTTTTGCGGTCAAATAGTCGCGCGGCGAGATGAGTGGCGAGGGAGATTGGCTGAGAGCCTTCGGATGAAATCGGATTTTAAATATACGGCGCTAAAAGCGCGCTCGCGGGGTAATGAACGAGAGACAGAGACAGAGAAAGAGGGGAAGGGAAGGATCAGGAGAGAGAGAGAGGAATGGACTCGAAATTACATTATGCATGCGGCGCCAAGTACACTCGGTAATTACTCGTATTAATAGAATCAATCTCTCGTCGCACATGCTGGGATGACGTTTATTAGCGACACGTGTTTGCCGTGGAGGAGGCTTTATGCAGTGTTATCTGGTATTCGGCAGTGGATGGATACGCGGAGCGTGCAATGATAACCGCGACGCATTCACTCGTGTTGTTTATCGAGAGGTGGTGGCGGCGGCGGCGGCGACGACGCGACGGCGCGGGCAGCGGTGACCGCGGCGAATTTTTACACGCCCGATGCACGCGCACCTGCTTAATCGAAATAACGCATTTTTAATGGAGAACTCGGAGTATCGGGCCGTGCGTGCGCTGGATGAGTCCTGGCGTTCCTCAATTTATTTTCGCATTCGTGACGTATAAACATGTGAATTCATTATGCTTTGAAATCAGGCAAAATGATTCATCGAGACAGCCATTGAAAGCTGTGAACACTCTGACGAGCACGTTCCCGACATGAAAAGGTTGTTGGCGTTATTGACAGAAGTATTAAAACCGAACAACAATGCGGACTTCTGTTTTTCGCGTGTGCACACGGCACAGCATGCCCCAACGGCGCCTGGCTCGTTTTCGCGAAAGGATATTCAAACAAATCCGGCGGTATAAGCTATAATTAATTAAATTCAAATAAACGGGGTAATCGGCGCGACAGATTATGCATTCGGGAGTAGGATTACACGTGTCTCAATTCTCCCTGTATCCGAGAATTTATACACGTAATTATTTCACGAGAATAACGCATTAACGCGTTGTTCGTTGAATGCGATATAATTGCCAACTGAAAATTGAAAATGAGAAGTAAGATAAATTGCTGCTGAATCTTGTACACACACTATACATAGATTAAAACGCACATTAAAGCTTCAAAAACAAAATTACTTTTAACGAGAGGAAGGAGAGGTGACAGGTGAGAGAGAATTAAAAGAATTAATAAAAGATTCTCTATAGAAAAATATTTGATCGAGTTAATTTGAGCGAAGATATAAGACTGTAATATAATATCATATGGACAGATTTCCGGTTTTCTCGAATAAATAGGTGGAGAGGTTTTGGGCTATCGGCTCTCTCTTATTGACTCTTAGATACTTTATCTGACTTTCGGAACTTTCGTTCCCACGTTCATTCGATATAGCCAAAAAGCAAGATTTATGACAAAACTTTAAAAGGAAAGTGTAAGGTGCTATCGGAATCTTAGTATTTATGGAAATATGCCATTACATGAATAGCGTTGTTGAACATAAATTAAAAACAACACGAGCATATATTCTCATTATTCGAATGATGACACCAGATTTTTTTTTTAAATAAAATATCTCCTCTAGAAAGAAAACAACTTCAACATTATAATAAAGAACAAATATGTGAATATAATACATATAAATTTTAAGTTTTTAACGTATACTTTAAAAGTGTGTTAATAAAGTATATTTTACAAGATGTATTGTTAGACTTACACTTAATAAATATACATTTGTTTTTCATGATGTACAGAAGACTGTGGACAAGATTTTCGCGTTCTCGTCGAATAATTCGGTGGCTGGTCGGAATGGGATCAGGTTCTGTTTCAGCAACGGCAATTTCGGCATCAATTGACCGTCGCGTCGCCGCTCCGCGCCGCGCGCCCGTAAGTTCGACGCAAGGTACTATGTTAAACTGTCGGACGTATACGCTACCGTATATATATATATATATATATATATATATATATATATATATATATATATATATATATATACATATATATATATATAGATATATGTGTATATATATATAATACACATATATGTATATGCTGTCTGGCTCTCGGTCGTACCAGTTTTACTGTCATTCACTTTATCGGCGAGAAATCAGAACGCGTTATAGGGTATCGCGGGGGACCACAGCGATCGGCGATCAGCGCGACGATAACGACGTCGTTATACCCGCATCGGTAGCTGATATACATACGAGCCGTACAAGCAGATAAACACGCGGCTAGACTTGTCGGTCGGCGCCGTCGAAACGATTCGTCCTTGTTAATTGTTAATTAGCACGTCCGTGCGACGAAGTGAGTCCGTATGCACGCCACCGTGTAACGCCGAGTTTTAAACGGCTGTCGTTATACGCATCCGTTATTGGTGTCGGCGAACGACAGGAATTCGGCTCTGGCTTTAATGTTCTCCCAAATTCATCTTGAGCCTCGAAGCGTTCGGTATTTCGGTATATAATCGGTGGAGCGCGTACGTAAACGTGCGCGACTGTGAATTATAATATCGAGAGATGTTTGTTCGTGTGAAATTGTGCGAGTAAAATTTCCCATGGACATAAGAAGTCATCGAAAAAAACATTATGGCGGTTACAAGCCAGTTACTTGTAAAACTTGTTCTTTTCGAATAAAAGATGGTAAAAATAAGATAACTTCTCCATTCAATTATGGCTCATCGTCTTTTTATGATTTGTTTGCTAGTATGAAAGGGATATGTTAAAGTATCTCGAGAATTTTATTTTCATCGAGGAGTGTCACATTGTTCTAAAATTGAATAACGGGTATAGGAATCAGTCGTTAACATGAGAATGAGAAGTATATGTGTTTCTAATACTCTTCGATGCAACGCTATTGTCCCACTGTGATTGTCACGGCGGAAATGGCAGTACGCCAATATTATCCAGCTTGACAACGGGACGCTACTGCAGTTAGTACGAATTCAATAAGCTTTCTTTAAGTACGTCTAATTATCATACATCGTGGATGTTTCGCGCCTCCGCTTGTGTCGTGAAGAGTACGCGGCGCGTGACGGTAAGCAAACACGGCGGCACTTGGCGATTTTAAAACCGTCTTTCCCCGTCTGCTACGTTGAAATATAGTTTATACGCCGTATTTGCACCTACGTACTTGGGGTAAGTAACACACTCGTTTCCCACCACGGGATATTATCGTCATGCGGGACGCGCGCGACGAGAGATAAATGCGATTCTTGTCGCGACGAATTTTTTTAAGTACGTCGCGAAGTTATTGAAACACACGACTATGTTTCGCCTCGGTGAGAACACGCGACCGGTCTCTATAATATGTAAATTTTATTTCGCACGAAAATGGAGGGATTATACGTCGAGATTAACGGCTTCTCTCTCTCTCTCTCTCTCTCTCTCTCTTTCTCTCTCTCTCTTGCGAGCGTGGGATAAACGCGCCGCGTCCGCGAGATAGTAGCTGTTCCAGAAACTAGTTACTTCGGCGGTTATGCCGAACGAACGGGGAAGACGAGAAGCTGCGGGATGGCAGCTGCGTAATTTTTATTATTGTCACGCTCGATTACGTGTGCGGATGGAAAAACGTGAAGATCTCCGTAACAGAGGTCTCATAAACAGAGAAAAATAATTAGCAATAAAAGTTTGCCAGTCACGTAATGCGGGTATAGCAGTCTCTCTCTCTCTCTTCCTCTTTCTCTCGCCTTCGTTCGTAATAAGCCTCTAGGTAAAAATATTCGTCGCGCCAATGATGAAACAGTGGGAACCCCACGAGGCACGATTGCTTATTCCATGCCACAGAATGGATGACATTCGTGCGTACGTCGTTAATATAATTTTCCGTGTGCGGAATTGACCGCGGCATCGATTTCCGCGGTGTCCGATTTTACGAGCAACCGAAATGTTAAATGAAATCGGTGTTCTGTTCGTTGACCCGCGATTATACAGTACTGCGTTGAAAGTTCGATTCTCTACAAATAATGTTGCCAATAATGTCAAATCAGAATGCACGTTGTACTTTTATGACACCGGATGGGGAATATCCAGACACTGACGATCGCTTTATATTTGTTGTATAAAAACAACGTCAACGATCCACAGGAATGCCGCGTCGTTGTTGCGCGCAATTTGAATAAATCGGTGCTACGGTGTTACGGTAATACGTGTTTATTAACGAGCCCTCCCCCTTGAGAAAAACCGGACTGCGAAGATATTTGCCGCGACTATTACTTCTAATTATTAGCCGCACCAATAACTTTTGATTTATGACACATTCGAAGCGTTGCAATGTTTACAGGCCTTTAATTGATAAGATTTACGATTAACATCTGGCCTTCTAAAGCAAATATATACAGCATTCCGATAGCTCACGTTTAATTAAAGAAATAGAATGATATGATATAACTCGAACACTGTTTTGTGTATCCGAATTCCGATGTTTGTCCGAATAGGGGCACGGTACAACGTAATGCATACTTTGTCAGAGATAAACTCTCCGACCGATTGTTTCGTCGCGCGCAAATTACATACGTTTCAATCAATTGTTCCGCGAAGCGCGGCAAAAGTGCGCGCTCTCGTCGGCAAGTGTCGTGAGTTTGCGGCCGGTACGGCAGTCGTATACTATTGTATTTTCACGAGATAAATTCTCTCTCGCTGTCTCGGCAAGGGCGACGGTTAACGGTAGTCCGTGAACAATGAAACGTAACGTAAATGCGCAAGTCCGAGGGTAACGTTGCGCTCTCGTAATAACGATGCCGAGCGAATTGGCTTGGTCGGCCCGCTGGCGGCACGTTGAACCGCGTTGTAAGTAAAAACAATATTGAAAAATTCGCGCTTAATGCCTTGTGCAAAATTACCGTGCCGCGCTCACAAAGGTGGACCAAGACGTGTCGGCCTATCGTGTGGAATAAAAAGCTCATTTCCGCTCTGCGCTCGTGCGCGCCGAACACCGAAGCGACGTGCCTCGCGCTTGTTGCGGAACTTTTCGTGTCGAGCGATCGTAAACCTGGCTTAAATTAAAACCACGACTTTTTTAACGTTTCAGCCGCGTTGCGATATGAGCCTGATTTACTTTTCTGCACGCTTTTCCTTTTCATTCTTTTTTATTCTTGTTTTTTTTTTGTATACCGCGCGCCCGGATTTAAATTGCACTTAGCGTTGCGTTCGTTTGACGAATGACGTCGCGGTGTCGAATTTCGCGAACGAAGATCGATTGATTTGTCGACGTAAAAGGTTTGCAGTATGCAGCGAGATTTATTCGCGCGAAGGCTTATAGGGAAACATCGTAGATGCGAGCAGTGTAGCATAACGTGAAACATCGCATGCATCTTTGGAAATAATTCTATTTGACAAGAAATAATTTTCTGATGACGTAACAGCGCATCACGAAAAAAATAGAATTAATTTTTGTTAAGTTTGTAGTTTCCACTATTTACGAGATAATTATTATACATACTTATTTTTATGATAAGCATTATCGCACCGGTGAATATTTAACGTTAAATTTGATGATTGACGTAGAGTGAGATAGAGATAGAGAGAGAGAAAGAGAGAAAGAGAGAGAGAAAGAATGTCTGGTCATGATAAAACGCCGGATTAATGGGAATCGAAGAACGGACCACTCGATTTTCTATTCTATCATTTACATATGGACCAAGTTTGGTTGAAGCCGACTGCAAACACAAGCCTCATTTAGAGTGGTCACTTTCGAAAGCACTCAGCCGGTGGCTCTCGAAAACGCACCATGAGTCCGCATGCCGATAAATCGAGTCCTGATAAAATGCCATCGATCGCAGTGGTTGCACGGCGGTAAAGCTATTATACGTAATAGTTACACGTCATAGACTGGATATGAATATCTGATATCTATTATGACGATAATAATTTGTCGAATAATAATTTTCTTTTTTGATGAATACGTGGTGTCCAATTGAACTCATTGGAGACAATCAGATGTAACTGATTAAAATACGTCGTACGTGATTTTCTATAAAATTGATACGTTCGTAAAATGAGAACAGCGAGCTTACGTAAGAATTCAGAATACCTAATACTCTGCTGTAACGAAATCTTGCATCGCTACGGAGACAGGGAAATGTTGTGGCGTTCTAGTGTTACTTTGATCACACGTCCGTGAAGAATGACGCAATCAGGAATTAAAAATTCCGTATACGTAGTCGGTTGATAAAATCGATTTCGTCGCTATGTAACGCAGCCTCGACATAAATAGGCGATCGCTCTCGAGATCCGAGCTCCACTTTGGCGGTACGATCGTGTTTGAAGACGCCGTGCCGTGCCGATGTTGAAGTCGTCGATGCCGCGCGAGTAATCAGCGAAACACTTCGTATTCTTCCTGCTTCTAATATTCCCGAGACGTGCGCCGACTCCTCTCAGAGAGGAGACCACCAGGATCGCCGTGGTACCGGTTCTCCGCCGGGTTATTACGAGGCAGCTTCCCACTAACCGATGATGCTCGAGCAACAGCAGCACGAAATTCTTCGGTGCTTCGTGTGAACACGCGCGATGGACGGGAAGAGTTGAGAAACGCCAGCCGGTCGACGAAAGTTTTTTTTTCGCTGTTTAATTGCCGATGCCGATGAAACACTTGGTCGATTACCCTTCGCGTCGTGTAAATTAGTACATTGCATTTTTTATCGTTACACACAATATTTTAAAGATAGATGAAAGAAAAGTCTCGATAGAATAATTTTTCCAGCATAATATAGCGAGAAATGATAATTTATACGGATTATACGACTACAGCGCTGTTTTAGAAGAATCACACAATCGCTGTTTCACAACTCCTTTCAAAGCGATGTAACGGAACGGCGAACGATGGGTTTCTATATTTGCTCAGAGTATACAGCTAACCTGTGTGGTTGCGGCTCCATTGTTCGTCTATTTTCTGAAGGTCACGCAAAAATTTGCGCACCTCGTTTGCATACGAATATATCCTAACGCCTAATAATAACTTAAAATAGATTTAGCATTTCACCTCTAATGTTTTCTGGATGTACAAACTGCACGTGATTCGTTGTCGTGTTACATTTTGCTTATTAATATGCGCAGGCAAGTTTTGACAGAGAGAGAGAGATATATATATATTTAATTAGCATTATTCTATGCTTTAAATTAGGGACTACAGCATGCGAGATCATTAATACGTTAAATATCGACAAGTAATGTGCTTTACATAACAATCTCGTGAAAATATTCAGCGTGCGAAATGGACACGCGTCATTAATATCGTTGAACAAATAGCACGATACCCAAGCTAACTCGCTTGCCGCCCACTCGAAAATCCCCTGCCAGTGTACTGACTCACGGGAGAATTGTGAACATTCAGGTTTTAATAGTTCGTCCGGATGCGTGTCATTCGCCGAGTCGCCCGGTATCGAATAAATCCACCGCGTATACATATCTGAAATAAATATTCTGCACTAGCTGTGCAACCTATCGATGTTGGCGGACCACCTTGCTGCCGATTTATGCGAGTTCATTGAGATAAACTAAACATATTGCAAATATCATTGATTGTGAAGGAAAAATAAGATACGATTAATTTCATGTCATGTTAATGCAACATGATCTTTTTCTGCAATTAGTATGATAAATTAAAATAATTATTTTTATTATATAATTAGCTTTACAATACTTTTTATAGCTAATTACTTTTTAATCGACGCGAGGGAGAATATATTATTCAAAGCTACAAAATCTATCTAAAAGCTACCTTTTCAAGTTATCTCGTTAAAATTTTTTATACTTCTGTTAAATAGTTAAATCCTACGTTTCATGAAACATTCAACGAATTTATTCGTAAATCAGCACACGTTTAACATATGTGCGATTCGAAAATCGCGCATTGGATGGATTTTACTTAATACGCTCGCATTTCGTAAATTGCGCCTGGCAACGCGCACTTTCACAATTAAATGCGAGGATCTGTGCGCGCACGTGCGGTGCGTAAGTATGAAATTATCGAGTCTATTCAATTTTCAACCGATTCCTATTTATCCCGGACTAACAACGCAGCCAGTTGAACAGCCCGTGAGGTCTTTCATTGTCCGGTTACTCTTTTCATCGCGATAGACACGGCGCACGAGTGTCTAGTCGCTATAAATCGCGGCAGACGAGCGCTCGAGAATCCTCTAGTGTCGCCTCGCGTCGACGTCGCGGCTCGCCGCGGGAGAGAAAATCGCCTTTTGTCCCTCGGGACGTTAATAATTACTCATGCAAACGAGTCGGTCGACTCACGAGCACGACTGTTGCATACGCGCGCGCATACGTTATACGTGCGAAAGCAGCGGTGCCGCGCCGCAAAGAGATGGTTTGCCGCGAGCGCGAAACGCTCGAAGAAGCCTACCGATCCGGCACAGCGATGGGACGTGATTGGCTTTCGCGATTATCGGGCGTAATAGGGACGCTAATAAGCGTCGCATTAATTAACCAGCTAACGCTAATATCCCTTTATGACTCGTTAATGGCCCGTCGGTACAGCTCGCTGATCGTTTACGGATTTCAAGACATTCCCGATCCGTTCGTGCATCCGTACCGAGTACCAGAAACGAAAACTTGAGCGTAATTTCTTTTATAATACATATCGAAATAAGTGATTTTTCTTGCTTTCGATTCTAAGTCGTAATCAAACAGCTGGAGTAATAAAACTATAATTATTGTGCAGGATCAAATGCTTTAATGTAAAAAGTGAATAATTTAAAAAGTTTAGAAGGAAGTTGTTATCAGATATCCTTCCGTGACATTTGGTACATATGTGCATATACATTTTTTTCCCGCCTTCCACTCTTTTTTATCTTGTATCTGCTAATTAGAATAAACAGGTTGCCGACAGCAGGGCTCTCACGAGACTTATCGCGAGCGGTCGATTAAGGGATCGCGATCCTATCTCTCGCAACGAGCAGCCCGCTGTCTCGAAGATCTCGTAAACTTGTTTCGGCGACACCGGCACCGGTACGGAGTAAGCGAACGACGAAGTCGAGAGGAGGCAGGGCCAAGGACACGTGCCGAGTGAAAAAGGAACGAGCGCGGGGTCTCTTATTTTTCGAGGCGCGGCACGGGATATTTGGGCAAGCGAGTAATCGCGGCGGAAAACGTAATTGCTCGATTCGGTCATTATAAAGCGATGCGCTTTATTGCCGGGGACGCAGCTGCGAGGATCGTGTTTCCTCATCAGCGATCGTCACGAAAAATGTTCCTTTCGCATTTCATATGGACGTGGTCGACTTGTGAATTACATCGCGGCGCGGCGGGGTGATTCTCTTCTTTTCGAGCTCGCTCATGGTACTAACACGAGTCGAGGCGAGAGAGAGAGAGAGAGAGAGAGAGAGAGAGAGAGAGAGAGAGAGAGAGAGAGAGAGAGAGAGAGAGAGAGAGAGATCGGAGGTTAATAATAATAATAATAATAAATGATGCGCGCGCGCCGATACATTTCGCAATCGATCCTCTCCGTTGCTCGCGAATATCTCTTGAGCTGGGATTTTTCGATTCCCTTCTCCTCACGCTCTGGGAATATTTTTTCCAGTTATTTATCTTTTCGACGGTGATTACGGGAGATTTTTGTCGCGCGTGTGTTAGGCGAACAGTTGCCTCGAGTTTTACGTATAAATTGCGCGACGAGCTACACGGCGAATAGCAGTTCGAAATAAAATATGGGAATAATAACGATACACACAGATTTTATTGTTCTTCGCGGTCAAAGGTCCGGCCGCGCGGCGTAAACTTGTTCCCCGCGTTCTCCGATGCGTTCCCGCGTGGGAAAACGAGTCGGGAGCATTGACAATTTTGTACGATTCTCGTAAGGGACGTACTCTCATTCGGTGATATGGCAAACATATATAATAAATGAATGTGTTCTTTGACTTGCGTATTTCTTGCACATTTAACGTCATGAAACATACTGATATAATCGTGCGTGATGATGGAACGCGCGGAATTTATTTATGCCATGTTTAATGCGAGTGCGGTTTAAGCAATGTTGTGTGCTCGATGTGTAAGCGAATTATTACTTCCTATTACCTTCCCGTGCCCAGATATGGAAACTGCGTGGAAACAGTAATAGGGAATGGTATGACATGAACACATATCGATTCCGTTTTCGCCAATGTAATGGAAATAAAAATACTGTCGAGGCTGTCGTGTTTTACTTTTCACGAATGCTGAAATAGACGTGTATTGCCGGAGCAATCACCGCGCCGTGACGTTCTTCGCACGACGTCGTGAAGTAGACGGGGCCCCGTCTGGATTACGTCCGATATGTCCGTCAATGCCGGACCAATTAACCTTTCTTTTTTTCTCTGCTCGAGGATATATCCGATCGAGGGAGATTGAAAGGATGGTTTCCGCCTGTGCTACCAAGGGGTGGAATTACGCGCTGCCCCGAATTTCCCCTGGATATTAGGCGCCGGATTAACTGTCGAAGCCAACAAACCACTCGACCTTTTCTCCTTCATTCTCGCCGTCTTGCCGTTGCTCGCGAAATTGCTAAATCCTTTGCACCTGCGTGGTAATAAATGTCTGATGTTTAGGAGATTTTTCAAGTAAATTCCTTTTTTTTGGTAATTTGGTATTTGGTAGGTAATTATATGCCGTTACAATGCTTACACTTACATAATCTTATTTCTTAAGAAAAGCGATAAAAAGATACACGGATTATTTAATGACTTGGGATTATAGCTTGATATGATTTAGACGATTTTTATTGATTTCTTGAAAGCTATAAATATTGCAAATGGTTCTTTGCAAATATTTGAAGCTGTCAGGGTCCATTTATAAAATTTTGAATACATAAAATGGGATCTTTTTATAGCTTTTGTATCTTTACGTTCAGAACTAAAATATCGAGATTTCAATGGCATGCAGCAATGGCGCGGCAGCAAAGTTTTGAATTTTTTTCTCCAACATAAATAACAGATGGTATGCGCATTCTCTTTTATCAAAGCAATTCGGTAATACATTCTAGAAGTACAGAATATATTTTCCTACGTAAGAGATCTCAATAAACCGCCACATTCACATAAACCCGAGCATAAACCTTTTTTCCTGCTATAGAATATTTCCATCTGCAATGCCTATCGAATTTTTCTGGTGTTTTAATATAATATACACATATATGTATGTGCACAAAATAATTATTTTAGATTATATCAATGGATAGTTAATCATATATGCCAAATCGTCTTATTTCTTAAATGCAATTCTTTTAGTCTTTTTGAATTTCTAAATTATTTTATAAAAATGAACGCGTGGTCGCCACGCACCTTAGAAGTAAGACTTCTGAAGGTAAGAGCTTTGCCATAACTTTTCTGAAATTAATACAAAAACAATACAACGGCATTAGTCACTCTACGCAGCCGGCCGCAACTCGAAAATGTGTTACACGCAGTTTTCACTCCACCCGTCTCGCCAGTGCCGTACGCCTTATTGGTCGAATTTTCGTTACACTTTCGAGTTTCGTGTCGCAAAATCGAACTTACTATCGTGCCAAAAGAAGGAGCCGTCTCGCCAATACCGTACGCCTATTGGTCGAATTTTCGTTACACCTTTCGGTTCCCAAAATTCGTGTCGCAAAATGCGTGTCGCTTTTTCGTGTCGCAAAATCGAACTTACTACCGTGCCAAAAGAAGGAGCCGTCTCGCCAATGCCGTACGCCTATTGGTCGAATTTTCGTTACACTTTTCGCTTTCCAAAATTCGTGTCGCAAAATTTGTATCGCTTTTTCATGTCGCAATATCGAACTTACTACCGTGCCAAAAAAAGGAACCGTCTCGCCAATGCCGTACGCCTATTGGTCAAATTTTCGTTACACTTTTTGATTCCCAAAATTCGTGTCGCTTTTTCGTGTCGCAAAATCGAACTTACTACCGTGCCAAAAGAAGGAACCGTCTCGCCAATGTCGTACGCCTATTGGTCAAATTTTTGTTACACTTTTCGTTTCCCAAAATTCGTGTCGCTTTTTTGTGTCGCAAAATCGAACTTACTACCGTGCCAAAAGAAGGAGCCGTCTTGCCAATGCCGTACGCCTATTGGTCGAATTTTCGTTACACTTTTCATTTCCTAAAATTCGTGTCGCAAAATTTTTTAGTGAAATTTCTTGTGAAGCATTGCTTGAACATTCAAAAAACATCAATTTAAAACATTAGAAACGAGAAAATTATTTATGAAATAAATTTATTTCATTATTTAGATTGCATACAAATGGTACGGGTTATACTATTCAGCTAGAGATACCAGCTGTGTCGATCTAATCAAACTGACGGCAAGAGAATGAATAGGACAGCTGACATCTTTTCTGAGATGTACTGGGTCGCGGAGAGAGAGAGAAATAGGTCTGTAACATTTCTGATGTCAGCAGAATTCTATCAGCGATCTGTTGTGACAGTTGAACGATCGCATAATAAGTTTTATCGATCGGATTCAGCATTAGCATGTATCTTTGATTGCATTAGCCACGAGTTGGCGAACGAACGATGAAGAAAGAAAAGAGAGGGATCGTATTATTCATTACGTCTGGCCTTCTTCGGCCTTCGTTTGCATACGATTTGATCAAAAATCTTATTAAAATAGAATAATGCTAATATACACATTTACATAGAAGAACTCCCATGCAGCTTTGCAATATTTATCCATCTTACTTAGAGATTAGAATTCCAAATGTTTATATAAAATAAAATATAGGTCAGGTTGGAGGCTTTAGGGCTTGTTTTGACAACGTATAACGCGTCGCTGCGTACGCAAAGCCGCTGTATGTTGTTATTCGCACGGTGACGATCGAGCAGGAAGTTAGCGACGCGAAGCACTCTATGCATTATCACGTTGTTATTCCGCGAAACGCTGTTGCGGCAAGTGTTAGGAGAGAACGCGATTATTCCCTACGAATAGCTAGTAATCCTCAACACGCGCGATTGATTAATTCCCACGATTCCTAAGCATATCTACTTATCGCTACTTATCGCAATATAATGTGCGATGTATTCGATTTAAAAGAGAATTGAAATTAAAATCGAGACAACGGAGAATTATAAATTAATATTTCATGATATTTGCTGACGGCAGTTGTTTTCCTGGCGATGTATGAAACCGAATATCTCGTGCCACGCTTGGAATTAAATGTAATTTGTTGATCTTCGAACGCGGGGTAAGAAATGAATCGATTGATTGTCGGATCGATTAATTTAAATAACAGAGAGCCGATACGTAAACGATTTATTGATAATTAATTAGAAACGCGAGTAGAATTTTGAATATAATATTTGACATTATTTTAATATTCTATGACGCATTGTAATATTTCGTAATGGCGGTGTTTTGCTGGCGTGCGACGCTCGGCACTCATTTTTTGTTGCGGCGCGGGCGTACGGCGCGATATGCTATGTAAACATCACTTGATCACTTTATCATTATTCGCGTGGCGAACTCGAACAGGCAAGTGGGCCGTTTCTTCGTATATTACCCTACGAAACACGATCGCAACAAGCGTCAGAAAATGCGATTATTTTCAACTTAACTACAAGAGAGAGAGAAAACCATTAGCCACCGATCATTAATAATATATGCGTGTATCGAAGAATGTAATGCATATACAATTTGCATTACGTTTGTAATAGATGCTACATTTCGCGCGTGTTGAGAGGATCAGAACGATATACGTATATTTTTTCGTTTTTTACTGGTAATAAAGCGCGCGCCATGTATGATTAATGTCGAGAATGCAGCACAAAGTGCCATGCGATTATCGTACTTTAATTATTAGAACACACATAAAATTGTAACTAATTTCGTTTTCAGTGTTCGTATTGTGTGAGTGCGACAAAAGAATCTGAGAGAAAGAGGAGGTCTAGGAGGCATCAGGCAACGGCAAAGCAACTACAAGGTAAATAATCTATCGTTTATTCATTAATTATTCCTTGTGAAGTAAATTATTTATAATTATTTTTATGCAAATAATTATTTCTTATAATACTAACTATTTTGCCGCTTTATTTATTTGAATATATTTGTATGTTACAGATAAATGCACTTTACATCAATTTCTATTGCACGTCGTATCGGTGAGTGATAAATACTTTATTTTAATCTGACGTCCATGAAAATGTTACGAGATATGCAAAATATGTACGTAAATGTACCTATTTTAATAGCATAAGAATAATATTACTGAATATCTCATAAAACCATTGCCTTAAAATGGATGAGCTAAAAACGATTGGGTTAATCCTGTATTGTATACGAAATTGCATTAGGTACTTAATAAGTAGATCATTTAATATATTGGATTACTTAATAATTGGATTATTAATTACATTTATTCTTACAACGACAATTTTATTTAATCTTTTATAGCTTATTCATCTATACTGTTAAATTAATGTATTAAAAATAAGCACGGCTATGTGTGTGTGTCTATTTATACAAAATTAATTGAGCAATAAACGTCAATATTATTTGAGCTACGAGAATTACGGAGAATTAAAATGGATGGATAGATCGGTACGCGTAAACATTAGTGACGGATTTGAATACGCGAATTTTACGTCAATAACCAACTATAATATATCGAGTTTATAACTCGAAAATTATTCACGACCTTATCATATTAGGATCTCTTCGACCCCAATCTCTATAAAATACACCATCGAAGTATTAGTCAAGACACCCTGTATAAACCTTTGTGCGTGTATTATTCTTCAATATACATTCGTCTTCTCGCAGATAGAAACACACGGCATTTTTATGCAAATACCGTTTCTCCTGACGACTCTTTTTAGAGCCAGTCCGACCGGTCGAAGTTCGGAATACGTATTCACGCATATATGCGCATACGCGTTTTGTTTTACGAGTCTTTCGTAATATGCGCTGTTAATATTTGTCGTGCTAGCGCTCGGCATTAAAGTGGCCACGGTTGACCGACCAGTTTATAGTCGGTATTTAAATATCCGCGTTGTCGTGTCATGTACACACGCGCCTCGCGGAAAGATGTCATTACCTCGACGTTTTCAAGTTGAGTATTCGCGCCTCGTTAAGAATCAATGACCGTTTGTGAGTTTTTTTTATGAAGCCCAATATAATCCATAACACACATTTCTGCGGTTAATTATCATAATGTGTGCTTAACGTATACGAGTAGAAACAATTACAATTTATAGGTATCGGTTTTTGCATTATGCATATATCCTTAAGCGATGTTATGTTTGAACGTGTTTACATTTTCAGATACATAATCTTGTATAATTGTCAATGACGAAAGGCCGCAATTAACTTGCTAAAAAAAAAAATATTGTTATATTTAGTAATTATATATAAATCTCAACGAGAAGAGGGTAGCACGAAAAAATTTTCTCTTCAGAAAAAGGATATATTTTATTACGATTGTAGTGTCACCCTTTATTTTCTTAATCGAGTACGCGATACCGATAAAATGTCGTTCGGCTTCCACCGCGGCGAAACGATTCGCGTAACAAGTTCCATCGTCAAGCGTAAATGGGCGTAGCGCGCACGATGGAGAGAGACGTTTTTAGCATTCACGTGCGGAGAAGTCGAAAACCCATTACCGCCCTGCATGAAATGAGCTACGGCTACTTAGAGGCGCCTCCGACAGGGAATTCGTGCTGCAGATACGAAACTGGATTTGGCCATCGCGCTCGAAATCTCCGTCGAATCTCTCGTCTCCCTTCTCTCTCTCTCTCTCTCTCTCTCTCTCTCTCTCTCTCTCTCTTCTTTTCTCCTTCGTACCGTGCTTAAGTAGTTTTGTCTACGTTCCACTTACCGACGAAATCCACGTCTCGGGGGCGCGGGGAGGCAGAGAGAGAACCCTCGCGCTCGACCGCGCGGTAAACTGCGGAATAAATTCACGAAAAGACGAATACGCCTGCCAGGAAGGAACGAAACGTGTGTCACTCTCGCGAACCGGCTTTCCTACGTGGAACGATAAATCCTGGGTCCCGCGTACATTGTTGAACATGTTCCTGATTTCATTCCAGTTTCGGGCGACGTATACGTGCGCCCGTAGGTAGGGCACGGCGAGAAAATAAATTAAAGACGCGCCTTTTAAAACGCGGCTGCGCCTGGTCCGCCTGTTTCCCTCTGAATATGCAAATATATGTTGATTCGAGAAATTTTTAGGCACATGACATAATGATGATGACGACGACAGCGGGAGATAGCCCCAGCCGTGGCGATAGAATATTAAGGGACCCGCCTGAGAGAAACCCTATAATTTTATGAGAACGCCAAGGTTTTTAAAGACGCTCATTCTCACGAGAGGATCGATTTAACTGCCGGACGGTAGTGATTATGTCCAATTTCGTCGGAGGCTGATTTCCAAACTAATGCAGAGCGATCGTGTATCCGCTCGATGATACCACGGTCTTTGTGTTAAATCAAATTACAGCCATTTTGCGCGCCTCGTTCGGTCTCTCTCTCTCTCTCTCTCTCTCTCTCTCTCTCTCTCTCTCGCTCGCGCATATTTAGAATTATCGCGGTTTTGGGGAGAACGATAATTTTCGAAGCCTCTCTCACGCTTAATGTATTCAACTTTAAATCCAAAGTGTACCTTGTCGCGATAAGAGTGATACTTTCACGGCCCGGTTGGATAATTTGATAAGTAAATCAATCGAAGGTACGATAGTTACACCCCAGTTAAGACATACGTGAGCGCGATCACCATAAATCGCAACCGTCCGCGTCGGCTACAAGGGTGTTACACGGACGTTAATTACGTGGATGATTGAATTGACATGATAAAAACAAGTTGTTTTTTTAGCACCTGAAGACAGGGAATAATAGATTACGCCAGATGATTTACTTGTATACAGAAAACATCCTGTAAATAAAACAATTAAATATACATAATATATAATAAAATTATAGACATTTTTATTGAAATTTTTGCATACGTTGCAAAATATGTATAATTGCAATATTGCAAAATAAAATTGGGAATAAAAATTGCACAAGAATTCTAAAAATGTCAGCAACTTAAAATAGTTCAAACATGTAGGTTTGAATTTTTTAGATAATAATTGTCTAATTATAATACATTTATCTACCTTATGTATATTTATTTCTGTAGATAATCCTTTTATCAGCACGTTTTTATAAGTTACTTTGCGAAACATTAGGAATAAATTACCAAATAGGTAAAACGGACTATTACAAAGCCATGCGAGACGAGCTAATAGAATTGGTTATTAAATTACACGTAAATAAATTTCAATTATGCCCTGCGTGCGTATATTCGCTCAACCGACGTAACGCAATTACTCTGCATTAAAAACTCGCGACTGTCGTTAAATAAATATCGCGGAAAATGGGAATGACCATGCGCTCTGCTAAATCAGAGCATTCTTCTTCATTATCGAGTAAGCTTACTGTTTTTTTAATGACGGTGCAGCGCACGGAGAGTTAAATGATTCGCGGGACAATTTAAAATTTCTGCGCAGTGCCGTTGATCGAGAGAGTAACAATAATTTTCAGACTATATTCAGAAAATAGTATGTATATATTACAGCAATATAGGTATATATAAATATATATCGAATATCAATTTTTCCACTCACCTTTAAGCGGTACCGTCACTTTACAAACGGGGCACATTGCGCGAGAATTTCTAGTACCTACGTGGCTGCCCTCTGCTCTCTCTCGTGAGGTTTATGCATATTCGGAAAGTGCACTCTGCATATAAATGCGCTCCCGGGCTATCTGAAAGACGGCGTTTAGGGGCGGCGAGAGGGGAGTATCACGTCCATCGAGACATTTTTCGCGGTAGCTCCGCTCCCTACGCGTCCGCATTTATATATTTATATACCCGGTGCTTCGTATTTATATGTAGACATCTTTCGTCCCGACGAAACGCTCCCGAGGATTATAAAGCTCGCAAAATATTTTCGGGCCACGACCGTCATAACTCAAGCGCTGCTGCTCGTTTTGCTCCCTTTCTCACCCCGTCCGTCGCTTCGCACGGACGAGAGAACCACCGTCGGAGTTTCGCCGGTAGTATAGCTAGGGAGGAAAACGGAACGAGGTTCGTACTTCACGAAATACGAGTGCGTTATTTGTCTCGCGCCGTGCGCGGATGCTGATAAACGTATCTATTAGCTGCCACGAGCTGCTGTATTGTTATGTGGCAGTCGATCGTGCAACGAGTAAAAAAAGAGTCGCGTTGAAATGTGTTTGTGCACCAATTGGTACCGAGCGTTCGGAATGAATGAAAATTGTTTCGTACTTTCAAGCGATTCTCATTCATCTCCATTTGAGTAATCGAAAAATCGTAATGACGTTCTATTGTTAGAGTCATGTGTGACATTACGAAAATTTGTTTTATTACTTTTTACTTCAACAACTTACGTTTTATCTTCATATCGAAATATTTCTCTAAACGTACTTACGTACTATTTACGAAATACATTTCATAAACAATATCGGGGAAACTTACTGTCTAGCTTATTAGTAAGGCAATAGCGTAACACAATAGGAATCAGCCGGAAGTCCCGGGGGCAAATGCAGTTAAACGAATCTGTAATGGTATAGCGCAATCGGACAGTGCCGCAACAAATGGCGTTTTGGTATAACGAGTATAATCAGGCACCGTGCACAATGTATCTTGTACGGGGATTAAAGTAAGCGCCTCGAACCTGATTCGGTTAAATATGCGACAAGGTAATTTTAATCCGCCACGCTCACGCGAATTTAATGCCACGGAGCGTGAACAATACCGCGTTTCGCGCTGTGTGATTAATTAGATTAAATTATAGGCCCCGTCATTGATAGTATCTCGAAGATAAAGATCGAGCATCGACGAATGGGTCGGACCGACGCAACGTGGCTGCGCGGTTCCTCTAATATTTATTTCTACCAACGTAAATTAACTTTAATCTCGGTTTAACTTACTTTTTATCTTTTCTTAGTTCTGAAAATTAGAAGAAGATAAAAATTAAGTTAAACCGAGATTAAAATTAATCTACCTTGGTAGAAATAAACATAAGTCGTCGCTGAATGAAAAATAAGACGGGAATAATTTTCCTCTTGTCTCACATTACCCCTCATCTTCCTCCTCGTCGCGACCGTCATAAAAGCCTTTACGTACGTGAAACTATTTCTGCCGGTGACAACTAAATATTCATTCCAGCGCGCGCGAAGATATATTATCCCTTTAGCTCTCGTCGGTCTGCCACTCGATCGCTATGGCAAAAAGTCGAAGGCGTACTTCCGCTATAAATAATAAATTGAAAAAGTACATACACGTTACTTATTTGTGTCGCGATATTCTATCCTAAGATATGATAATTAGCTGGACTCGAGGGCGCATCAGCGGCTCGCTCTTCGAAATTTGCTCTCTCTCGCGGCGTCGCGGTCGGGGGGGTTTTCGAACACGGATGCGAAAAGTCACAGCGACGCGACGACATAACACAATGACGCAACGTGACGTCCGTGGAAGGAAATGAAAGTTTATGGCATTTCTTATTGCGAGTTACTCGTCTCCGGATTTTCTGCTTCGCCGCGCGCGCGCGGCCGGGACGTATTTCGCGCTAGTGTTTGCGTTTCATTGACAGTAATAGACTGCTCGTCGAGACAGAAAGAGAAAGAAAGAGAGAAGGAAGAAAAAGAGGGAGAGAGATAACTTGGCCAGTTACCCGAATTGTAAATCACGCAGCATTATATTTTCCGGCTTATGATGGGCGGTACCAGAAGTCAAAATACATCGTTGGGATTTATCATTACGGACGCCGCGAGATAATATCGCCCGGCGTCTTCTTCTGCATTCACTTCGGCATTCATATATTCCCGTCGTAAATGACAATAGCATTCTTCGCCGCTGCACTCTCAGTATCCGCCTCAGTTATTTTCACTCTCCTTAAAGTGGAAAATTATTTTATCATTTCCTAAACGGCTTATGTATGTGCGCGTGTACGTGAGGAAGCACGTCTAAAGTTACTCTTCTTCTTGAGATTTATTTTGTAAGAGTAACACAAAACTCGCCGAGGTGCAAGATTACGATATTAGATCCTTCGGAGTTTCTCTCTCTCTCTCTCTCTCTCTCTCTTTCTCTCATCAAACCAGCTTGCGATTTGATGGAATCAGCCAAGTCTGCGCGCCATAAAGGTTCTTCAAGCATGACTTTCCCTCGAAAGCTATAAGGTATAACGATGGCGTAACACGGTAATCTCCGTACCGTGAAGACATAAATGTTCTCGCCTAATTAAAAGAAATATCCGTTTGTGTTAGCTTATCCAGGAATGTAATTGATTGCGCGCCATTCCATACCGTGACGCTAATCGTACGCGGCGTAACACGTATCGCGCGTATATCGTTAAACGGATAGCGCATCGATTAACAAAACAAATGTTGCAATTAATGGCTAATATTATGCGAGAGTTACTCATTGCCGTTACTCGTTAAGTGCCGCACAGACGGGGCAATTAATCGCACTGTTCTTCAGCCGCCGCGCCGTCCAGACGCGCGGGCCGCAATTTATCGCTCCGATTCCAGCGCGGATGATGTGCTAAAAACAAATGAATGTCAGCATTGTGGCGAGAAGTGAGGACTTCTTCTGGAACGTATGCGTGCCATGGTACTTGAAAATCTGATGCGCACGTGCCCCTGACATTATTCGCAGGGTCTGCAGACGCGACGTTCAAGAGTATACGTAGATTTTACGATGTATTTTCTAGTTGATAGGCAATAGCTCCTCATGCTGTGCCCGTTTCGGCTAAAGGAGGCTGAATTAATAAAAAATTAAAGGCGCTCATTGTTTTTTTTTTTACTAATTATTCAACTAAAATCACTTTTTTGAAAATGACACTTTTAATTTCAATTAGTTTGATACAATTGATAGAATCTTAGCTTTTCTCCAATTAAAGAATTTTAGAGTTTTTGATACGTTTCGAAATAGATTTGGCACTCAACAATTTTTAGCATTCAACAATTTTGTGCCGTACATTATTTAATTTATCTCGACAGCAGTTGCATAAAGAAAAAATTGCATTTACATGAAATTACATTTAATAAATAATTTAAATTGCTCTGCGAAAGTTACGTGCGTGTAATATCACGCATAAAATTACTTTTATTTTTTAAACAGTATATTACGTTATCTTTGTTGAATATTTTAATTCAGCACAGTATTTCCCCAGATATGGATTGATACACAAAAGTACATTTAATACATTTTTAAGAGTTGTGTTTATTGAGCAATCACTTCGTTATGAGAGAAATAACAAAAACTGTGCTTTAAGTCAGGCGTGCCATGCATGCATTCGCATCATATTTAAAAATCGTCCACGATTGGCACAACCGGCGTTCACGTCCTGTTTTCGTAACGCACAAGCCGTGTTTCCTCTCGTTATAACTCACGCACACAAATTTATGAGCCCTCTTTCTCTCTGCGCCCATCTCCCTTTTCTCTGTCTCTCCCTCTTCATCCCGCTCCGACACCGCGGCGATATACTTTAATGCGAGCCGCCGAGTTCAAACCGTTTCGAACCCCTCCATGGCGTAATCACGTAATTACGCGCATTAAAAGGAGCCTCCTCGTAGGTACCAATTTAATTTCCGAATTTCCAGCGGCGAATTACCTCTGCCGCCGCTGGAGTCCGGCGGTGGACCTGACCGGGGTCGAATGAGCAGGGAGCGAGCAGGGAGCGAGCCGACGCGACGCGACGCGCCGCGGCCGTCGCAATTCAAGACCATTAGCGAAATTACTCCGTGTGGAACGCGCTCGGGACAGCCGCCCATACGACTTTTTTCCTCTCCGATGAGGCGAAAAACGGCGCAAAGCTCGTGGATCTCCAGTTCGAGGGACGGAAACGATCCTTACAGACGTCGTCCTCGTCGTGCTTTACGGTCGTATGTGCGGAGATAAACCTGATCGGACGGCTAATTTTCAGATTTATACTTTCTCTTTACTCGTGTCCGATTTGGCCGAAAGTAATTAACGTAAACAGAGTAATGCAATTTTAAAAATTGTACGCGCGCGGAGAAATATTGTAGAGTACAAACTATATAAAAAATATGTTTCCTGTTTGCAACATTTTATTATGAAGCTGGAGTATACGTCATAATATTTATAAAGCTGAAGTATACATCATAATATTTATCTACTATCATGAAAATTGATTATATTTTTACCAGTCACATCAATAAAGTGTGACAACGTACATGTAAAAATGTATTACATATTTTAAAGTATCCTATGCGAACATATAAAAATTTACAATGTATAATAATGTTTACGCTATAATCGGGCAATATTTTTGTTATATTTAAAAAATTACTACATTGATATCGTGATTTTTATTTTAAAAAATAATAAAACGTACAACTTGTAAAAATAGCTGTACTTATAAAGCTTTTTTCTTATTTAGCGATTTTTCTCATTTGATTGTTTTAATATAAAAATCGTAAAAATATTGTATTTTTATGAAATATTTTTTGTATATCATAATTTTCGTCAATATATTCTAGGATAACAGAAACTTTATTCTAATCTTTATCGCAATATTTTCTCCGTACTTATATCTTATTACTCTGTCTGTCATTTTTTGATTGGAGTAATTTCGAATATATCATTGTTGACATATCTGAACACATGTTATAAATGCCTAGTATTAAGTTATCTCAATCATTACGATCCCCGTTTGATCTGATAGCAATATACCGAAGAAACAGGGCAAAGCTGCGCGCCTGTCTACACGAACGTAATTACGCACACGCGCGTGAAAATGATGAACGTATTCGTGTTTACGATAGTTCGCCACGAAAGAGATTCCGCGTACGGAGCGTTTAATGGCGACTTCTCACGCGATTCGTATTGTATAATTAGAATATCGACGCGTGGTTCTCTCTTTTAAGAAATTTTTCGCTGTTCGGTGTCTTTCACCTTGAAACGCTAATAAAGACGATTGTCGGCGGCCTCTGGCAGCCACGCGAGAAACATGCCGGACAAGACCACTTAGCACATCGAACACAAAGCTGGAACGGTTTAGATATGAAAATTACATGTCTGTTCCGAAGATAGTACCGTTATTCGGCGCAGTTCGTATTCGACAGGGTGATACATCTACACTCGTATAACGAGAATTCGTTCATTTGCAGTCGCGCACAAGATGTAAGGTTTTAAAATATTCTTTGCCTTTTTTAGAAAGGGATTGTAAAAAGATATCGCATACGTGCAGAAAATTACGAGCGATTTACCAGTCATATTGTATCAGATGTTTATCTTTATTTAGGCTTTAGATCTTTTATTCTTCTCTTAATTTACACTAATTTGTATTGATTTACATCGATGATTTTTTAACATTGACCAGTTTTAGAAATTTTTTGCATAATCTTTCAATTTGAAAATAAAAATAAAAATTTATTTTAGATTGATAGAGAGATATAAAGATTATAATATATTTCTTTAAAATATATTATTTGATTGCCTTAGTTTGAGTTTAAGAAGGTGATATTTATATTTTCATTAGATCAACTCCTGTTTCATTATAGTAAAGCGCAGTAGAGAAGCCAAAGGTTAAATGACGATAAAGCTATCCTTTAAAAAGCATCGAGCACTCAATATCCTTTACGATCGACACCGTGTTTCTTTTGAAACCCGATAAAGACGAGAGCCTCGCACGCGTCTAGTAACCGCACGAAACGCGTGTCCGGCAATGTCGGCGAACACATCGAGCAGAAAATCGTTTACACAACGCGATTACGTTCGCTCGAGTACCGACGGTACGTAGGTATCGACTTGTACTCGCGGCAAAATACGCGGATGTACCATTATCCGTGCGCGTGGGAGGCATTTACTCACATATGTACGCGCACGCACGCACGCACGCACACACGAATGTATACGCTCGTCGAAGTGCTCCAACTGGAAGGAGAATTCACGTACCAGGTACACGCACGGAATGTCCTGGCCCTGGACTGGCATCGATCTTGCCTATCCAATAGATACGTCGGGCTTTTCCCTCCTCTTCTTCCCCGCACTCGTCGGCACTCTCGCTCTCCAGCCATTCGCAATTTTACGAGCGGTTTCAAGACCCATGACGCTGCAATCTTACGACCAACAATGTGCGCTCCCCTTCCCACTCACCCGTTATTTCTTTTTTCCGCTCTTCGCGGAGTCTTGGATCATGCGGCCAAGCCTCGGGATTGCCACGCGAAAGCCCGTGGCGCGGGCGCGCGAGAAGGGAAACAAGCCCCGCGAACCGGGCGATATTTTCATCCCGATGCTCGGCAATCCGCTACATTAGTTTACGTCCTCGGCTAAGCGCTCCTTAAATGGTTCATGCATTATGGATTAAGAAATCTGAATTCCTTGCCCGCGCGAGCGAGCAATCAGCGGGAGCGCGCACTCCCCTCCGGCAGTCTCATCTGACGATGATAACGTTGAATTTATTCAGTGGAAAACTCGAGCGCGTTGAAAAGACAAATCTCCGATGGCACTCGTTGTCACTGTCGAGTTTGTTTGAAACTTTCAGTGCGCGCGGAGTGACGCTTTTGGTCCTTAGCGCCAAATCATCTCGTAAGATAACTAAATCGCGAGTCGCAGTTTCACGGATGAAAACTTTTCATTTTCTTTGGCTTAATCTTATCAGCTGTAACTAAGAGATAGCTTCCGACGAATCGAAGATTATTTTAGAAAGAGCGCCCAAGGGGTGGCTTTTAATTCTCGTAGAAGAAAAATTATCCTGATTTTCCGTAGGAAACACTTCTGTTTATAATATTTGTTGTACATTGGGAGAATCTTGCATATTAAATGAAGATTTCAGCGGAACGCGCGCATTCCGTTCGTTTCGGAAGTGACACGGGCGCAAAAAGAAGGTAGGTCCAGTTTTATCTCGGTTCGGAATGGAGCGGTAAAATACCGTCGTCTCGTCCGCGTACGTAGGTAACAGCTGTAAAGAGTCAACATCGCATCCAAATATACGACAGTATACAGACACAAGGTGTCAGTCTGTTCTCCCCGCGTGCGAGGTGGCGCGGCGCGACTGTCACGTACAGACTGGCGACTGGGCTTCATCCACCACCCCGTCGAGATGCAATTTCCGCTATTTTTACCCGAAAAGCTTCTCGGGATGTTTCCGCGGCACGTTCCTCAAATAAAGCTCCGGCCATCCTACGGCGTACGTGTGCGCGAGGTTAAGCCGCGTAGGTGCCGTCGCACGCATATTCTCGACCTCCTTCGCCCCCCCCACCCCCCCGTCGTTTATGTGCCGACGCACGCGGCTTGGCGTTCCGCACGACCCGCTGGAGGACACCGTCACGTCGTATTCACCACGGCCCAGGTGATACGTTACGGGCGAATCCTTTCGTGAACTCCAACGATCCGTTGATCTCTCCAGGAAGCCACGGATGGATCCTACATCCGTCGTTTGAGTCATCCTCGCGAGTGTAAGAGCATTGCGCTCCAAGTTGTTTCCAAAAGGGGATTCCCCATAAGCCTCGATCGTTCCCGAGTCTTATCCCTGCGGCTGTCGATCGTGGCTGGAGGAACACGCGGAGGTGTAGATATAGTTAAACGCCTATATTTTACAAGCTCCGTTACGGTATTACGCTTTCGTTTAGCAGCTTTCTCTGTAAATCTATACGTGCGATACGACGGGAATCCCGCCTCGCCCGACACACCGTACGCATTTACGGTATAGCGGACGAATTTTTGGGGAAAAAAAGAGGGTAAAGAGATGAGATACGCATCTCGAGGTGATACGATCGTCATGGCGAGCGAACATAACAGGATGCGATACATTTTAACGGGCAGCGTTGTGCGTCACATCGCGATCAAAATTACTCCGCCGACTTTACGGGTTTCGCATGGCACTCTCATATTTCCAGACGCGTCACGACGTTTATCACGTCTTGTCTGATGACATCCTTCCCGGAGACGTTTGTTTTGAACTCACGGGACATTCGTAGCGGCGGCGGAGAGACGTACGGCGAGATGTTACTCTTCGTCTTCGGGTCCTCCGCGCGTCCGTCTCCTTCGTGATGCGCGCGCTCCGTACCCGGGACTGGTAATACCTCCAGGGATACCGTTTAACGTCTCGTCATCTGACAGGAAGGATTCCAGTGGCGCTCGCTGCTCCCGAGAGCGCGCGGTACGTTTCAGACGATTAAATTCAGCCGCCGCGCCGACAGACAAACGGCCTTAAGCCGTAGGATCATGCCGTAGCTCAACCTCGGCACGACAAGCCGCGGCCCTTAATCCCGCGATCAGGATAATCGTTACCGTACGTACCGTCGCGAGAACGATGACGCTTCGGGACGCGCGGATAAAGGTCAGGGATTTCCGGATGAGCGGGCCACTTTGTGTTCAATGGCGCAGTTGAAATGCTACTCTGCTTATAGAATATCTTTATTCTATCAAGCATTAAAATCTGATTTAAAAAAATAAATAAGTTCAACAAGTAGAAATGACTTAAGTACAAGAAGAGAACGGAATGTGCTTTGAAAGCAATATGTATCTGTTGCAGGGATTTTGTGTAATCAATTTTTTTGCAAAATTCTTAGGAAATCTACAAAGAACTAGTTGTGGAATAAATAAAAATTATTAACATAATTTATATAATTTATTAACAAAATTTATATTTATAAATATAAGTTAATAAAAATTTTAGCTCACAATTTTACTGACAGAACCTAGGATTTCGCAAAATTACTAAGTAAGATATGTAATTTTTATTTATTCCTGAATATCCCTGTTTTTTGTGGATTCTCTAGGGATTTTGCAAGAAGACGAATTACACGAAATCCCTGCGACATGTAGAAATTCATAAACGTTTTGTGTATGTGTGTGACACACAAAATGTTTTCTAATTTCTATATAATTAAATATATTGAATATTGATATTCTTAACGAAATTTCTGTGATAAATGTATTCATTAAAATTTTAAAAATAAACATTGTTGTTTATCAGCTTTCGATAAAAACCGAAAACTATTGCAAAGGGCATTAATGCTCGTTTGCATATTATCGAGATGAGAAATTATGTTTATGGAATAAAGGGAATGAGGTGGAACAGCTAAAGAAGAACGAGATGGACGTAGGATGAAGAGTATAAGAGAAGTTCTCTCTCTCTCTCTCTCTCTCTCTCTCTCTCTCTCTCTCTCTCTCTCTCTCTTTCTCTCTCAGTCTGTCTGTCTGTCTCCATCACCCGGTGTGAATGTCCTGTCTGGTAGTTAAGATGACCGGGGTACATAGAGAAATAGTGGGAGGCAGGGGGAGTGTCCGGAGAGAAGTTTTATTGCGACAAGTGCGCTGCTCTCTTCTACGGACCCCATTACCGACCGACTTCCGGTCGGCATTGTGAATCGGCAGAGAACAATGAGGTTGAAATGCAATTTACTCTCATTCTGCTCCAGTCGAAACTCGAGAGCGAGTCCCTTTTCCTGTCGTCCCAGATATCGCCGTCGCATTACGGACTTAAGAATCTTACGCGTTTAATATTCTCTCGCTTTTAATTATTAGGGGGATCATAAAACACGGCTGTGTTTGATTTAGTATGGCTTTTAAGTGCTCGCACTCAACACTTCCGCGTTGCTATAGAAAAAAAAGCTAATGTCATGATGATTGCCTTTCTAAAATCTTTGTATTTTTATTGAACCGAGAAAGCAGTTACGTTGCTGTTATGGAGAGTCATATTGTGAAATGATTTCTTAATTGTAGTACTTTATGAATTATTTATGATACTTTTTATGAGATTTAACATGAAAACAGAACGTATCCCAGACAGTTTTGAGTAATTTCGAAAAATGGCGTATTCTTTTTGAGATGATATATTGGATCAATCTTTGTCTTGGTTTTTTCTGATCCAAGAGTTACACAAAAGGTCTACAGCTGTGTGCCGCGTTTGTGGAACCGTCATCGCCTGCGATTGTCCGCGAGTCACGGAAAATGGATGTCGGTCGTCAATGGGCGTCAAACGACAAAGTCGTCGACGGGGATTTGATTGCGAACCGCAACTCGAGCGCGAAACACAAAAAGGGCTCGGTGGCTGAAAACAAACGACTCTTTCTGCCGGTCGGTCCCGAGAGAGTATACGGATCCGTCCGTACGCGATTGTTCGATTTGCCGAGAGAGAGAGAGAGAGAGAGCGGCGCGCTCGCGTTCAATCTACATGTGTATAGCCCGATACCGCGTACAGCCGCCGCGATTAACTCGATCGTGCCGATGCAACCGGTCCGCGGGGGGCATCTCGAATCACGAGCGTGCGCCCACCGATATCGACATGGCAATAACGGGGATGAGAGAAGAGAGCAGGGAACTCGCGCTATCCGCTATATAATCTCGCTGCCGACGTTAAGCGTATCTTAGTACGGCGCGGCGCCCATTGTCTCTATCCACCGTGAAAGGAGGAGGCATTTAATTATTCCTGCAGGGCGACCGTTAACGATCGGCGACCATCGACCTCCGCGACGGATCGCCGCGCCGCGCCGCGCCAACGAGAAAAGGGCAGAGAGGAGAGAGACGTCGTTTATATTAGACTTAGCAAGAGTGGGACTTGAGGCTACGAATGCGCGCGGACTTAGTGCCACGTGCGTGCCGTTCCACGCACGTGTCTAACGCCGTGAATCTTTGGCTCATTGGCAGCGTTATCGCGATGCACCGATACGATGGGGCGATTGAGTCGTTTCGCGGTTCGTCAAGGAAGCGTGAAATGGGCATTAGCGAAACCACGATTTCCCGGACCAACCGCGATATGATAGTTTCTTCGACGCGTTTTATTATATGCATATAGGAGGAAAAGAAAGAGAAGAGAGATCTTCTATCTTCATATGTCATATATATACTCTGGAGTGAATATCTCTTTAATGAAAATCTATTGCGACAATTTATTTAACAGTGTTCTATAATTATAGTTATATATAGAAAAGAATTTTACTTTATATACCCCAAAGGGCCTTAAAGGGCGTTTTTGAAGGGACGTACCCAACCCTAACCTCCAATTCATCCACTACCTTACTGTTTCCTTCTTTGGACCAACGGTTTAACGTCTCTTCCGAAAGACGGAGCCCAGTTTTCTCCGCATCTTGCACGGAGGGGCGCGGTTATTTCGGAAAAAAACTTTTCCATGATTCACCGCCGCCCTAATTATATAGTTATATATATATATATATATATATATATATATATATATATATATATATTTGTGCGTTAAATTGTTTCTCCTGCCTCAAATTACAAGTCAATTGTTTATCCTCCCGACTTAAGACCTAAGCGTTCAACAAGAGATTCCTGCCGTCTATTTCATCTTGATCTTCCGATCGGCGCCGCTTCTTCAGGGCTAGTAATCGCGACGGCCGCACACGGAGCGGACAGCCTATGGCAATCACGGATCGGCAGCATCAGCAATTGCCGCGGCGGCAGCTATCGGCAGCGGCAACGACCACGCCGGAAAGTAGCAGCAGCAACAGCAACAGCAGCAACAGCAACAGCGGCAGTGGCTCGCATTGCCCGTGCGAGATATCGATCGAACCTTCGCCTTTCACCGTCCATTGTCCACGGCGCGGTGTGTCGGGGCCTGGAAATCTAACTGCCGATAATTGCCTTCGAACCCGTCAAGTCATACGGCGTAATAGCATAATAACCGGGGCTAAGCGATCAGATTAAGAGAATGAGTGCCCTCCGGGTCCGGCAGTCACGGTACGCACGCGGTAACCCTTCTTCATTCTATATCGCATCATCCCCCTGCTCCTTCGCCGCTTCCACGATTCCACCTTCCCCTTTATTGTTTCGATCGTTACGTAGTTTGTACGCTGAATATCTTGGTCACATTGCTGCTGAAATTAACCGGGGGGAACCTTCAAATTAGTCGGTGTTGCTGTGCATCGACGATGTAGCACGATGCAATTCGCATTCCGCTTGCATTGGCTAGGTAATAGGATGTTTAAGTGCCACTTTAAGGGCTTCTCTTCGAGTAGCGGTTTGATCTTTGAAGCATTTTAGGAGAGAGACAGAGAGAGAGAGAGAGAGAGAGAGAGAGCTTTAAGATAGCATGCATATCAAGATTATACATGTTTTATAGATCATTCTGACGCGATAGATGTAATTTTTAAGAGTTGTTGAGTAGTTTGACCAAATAGATAGCTCCGTTCTTTTCTTGGACACTTGGATCGTTGAAGTCATCATTTCTCCCCGTCTTTCAATTGCGCATGCAGAAATTGTTTCGCGAGATTGTTCTCGCAAAGCGTTAAAGCACTTCTCGGTAGAAGACGTAGAAAAGTGTCGAGTGCCGGACAAAGGACGTAAATTCGTGTCCGTAGGTTACCTCCAGGTGCCGCCGCCTACGTTTACGAAGTAAAATGCGCCTGCGACGACGCCTCGTAAACGTACGCACGCCGAGCGTAAGGCACATTATTACATTGTGACTAAGAAAGTCGGTCCGCGGTGTCTACGACCGAGCCTCGGGTCCCGCCGATCGTAAATATCATTCGAGCTGTTCGCCTCCAGGCGCCCAAAGGCGAGACTGGACATCCGTGATTGGTCAGCAAATGCGATATTAATCGTTTCTGATCCGCGTTTCTTACGGATGGGCGTGCGGGGCCAGGATTTAGTCGCGATATCTGTGAGATTTCTTCAATTAAAACGGTTTCACGAACTCCGCGCGCGCCTCAACTCGTTTCTGCGCTGAAAGAACTTTCTATTGGGACGGAACACTATTGTTCGTAGAGCTGACTACTCCGTATCTTCAAAAGCAATAGAAAGCGCAGTGATTCTATCTAAATATCACGCTGATGACGATAATGCTCACGATTTAATGCTCGAGACGTAAAAATGAAAATTTTTTGTTCATTGACTTTGAAATACGAAACTTTTCGAAAGATTTTTCGGACGACGCCTTTATCGTTGCTCGACCGATCGTAAATAGCAGCAGAGTTGACTTTTAGTGCCCAAAGGCGGTAACGAGCGCCTTATGATCGTCTAAGAGGCCGCCATTAGTTAGATCGATGGGCGAAAGTGTCAGCGTTTAGAATGTATAATGCCGTCTTTCTCGCGGCTGACTGACTTATCGTCACGATTTATATACGGCTTTCGCGGATGTAGTAACTCTCGGACAACTACGTGCTAATTCGCGGAAAAGAATTCAATTTCATCGATTTTTTAACCCGAGATATTATATGCCGTCATGCACTCGAATCGCGCCGTGCAGAAGCGGAGTGCGCTGCAATGATCAAATAAGCGAATCGGAATCTGTACACTGATATAATATCCCGATAGTATTTAATCGCGTTTAATCAATCGGCCGGGGGTCGAATTCCATGACTTTCGAACCGACGCACGCACGCTCGATCGAGGAGATTCTCGCGTATGATAATGATTTCGCGTATCACTCGAGATCACATGTCAACTGGAATGAAAGAGCGTCGGGGAGCGTTAGGCGAGGATGGTCGTAATGCACGTCGACGCGTGATATTTCTTACGAGACGCGCAGTGAGTTTTCTTGTTTGACAGACAGCCCCAGCCGATGTGTGTTCATATCGAGCGATACTTCGTGTCCAACACAGGCCGGTCGTAATCCGCGTGTCATCGTACCTGTCGTACGTCATCGCATCGACCGTTTTGAGACAGGACAATGCGGGCGCTCGTAAATTTTATCAGTGAACACACGTTCGATTATGGTAGCTCGCTGTGGAAGGTAACAGCTATAGACAGCCCTTTCGAATCAACGACGTCGGGGATTGCTCTTGGCCGACGCCAAGCTAATTTTCTTATAAGCAAGTTTGTCAGTTACATGGATATCGAGTTACAGTTATTATGAAATGTACAGCTTGAACTCTACTTAATGCATCAATGTCGCGCAGTTTTGTTTGATCTTATTGCACGAGAGTAATTACACGAAGGAGTGATCTTAAAGCGAGAGTTATTTGAACCCTCTCTCATTCCGCTCGCGGACAAACTCGTAGAACTACTTTTACCTCAATTTATGGAAATTACAAATAATGACTAATAAAAATAATCGAGAGTTATGTTTACGATGGATGTTAGAGATTGATTCGATTAATAACGCTTTATTGCACATGAGACCGTTCGAATGTTAGTGCAGACTTAATCGCTTCGGAGCATTGGTGACGTTTAGTATTTGTACGCGCACTCCCTTGATTGAGGTTCGTAGCAATTGAGGTATAAATCTCGTCTTGGCTAGGCAAACGAACTCGCGCAATGGCGATTGGAGCCTTCCAAGGTTCAAGGTCCCTCTCAGCCTCCACGACTCGCTCACTCGCTTCTATCCTCGCTCTTCCTCTTCTCCCTTTCTCCACCCCCCCCCGCCTCTCTCTTTCTCTCTCTTTCGCAGTTTTAATCTCTTTTGCCTCGAAGGGTACAGTCGTATCCTACGAATTTTTCTAATAAGAAGTACATTGCCGGAGTATCCATTTTCTCTAAGCATCATAGCAATCGCAATTTCCACCATGGAATGCTTCCGTGCTGCGACTTGCCGCATGGATGAACATATATATACGTGTACATTCGCTGTTAATCTCCGAAACGGCGAAATTGTGCAATCCGATGATAAAGCGTAATCTCGAAAAGTAAAAGCGACACGTAGCACGTAGATATAGGATATAGGTATATCGTGTTTGTGTTACATGTTATAAAATAAATTGCAAATTTTTCTTTACAATCGCGATACAAACGAGATACTCTTAGATTCTCATAATTTTGAATATTATAGTTGGGCTCGTGCCGACCGCTCTTCATCTTTGACTCTGTAAGATGAAAAATACTCGACTCCGCTTCCAGATCGATTGACTTTCAATTTTAATTGGCGCGACTACTTGCAAATGCTAAAACTGCCGTACTTATTACCGCGAACTTTTAAGGATTATATCATTTTTCACAAGCTATGAATAATTAATGACGATATGCAAATGTTAACTATGTGTATTGTACCTACGCTTCTATCCTATATCTTTGTAGAACTCTCAGCCAAGCCGAGAGGCTGCGGGCATGGTAGAAGATAGGTAGGATGGCTGTTGGCGGTTGTAAAGGAGTAGGACGGGACTGAGGGGACAGAGGTAGTACTGATAATTAATAACCCACTTCTTCGGCGAGGTTGCTTGGCCTTTGTGCTTCGCGGACTTGCTTCGTGGACTCGCTTGCTCGCTCGTTCGCAAACCTGGCTCTCTCTCTCTCTCTCTCTCTCTCTCTCTCTCTCTCTCTCTCTCTTCCTTTAAGCGAGCCAGGCATACCGTCAGTTCTAACCCAACCTGCAACCGGGAGCCAGGAGTGGTTCGGACGACGATTCATTAGCCGAGCAAAACACTAATTGGTTCGCTTCCTCGAACCTTTCTTACCGCTAGGAGAAGCTCGGCACAGATATGACTGCAACTTTTCGGAATTTCCTACCATGACCCACTATTAACTGTGTATGAGCTTGACGTCACGTTTGAAGGTATAAAGAGATTTTGCGTTTTGCGAGGGTTTCTTTAGGTAGGAATTAATCGTCAATCCAGAAATGATAAAACATTCTAGAAATGCGTATACTCGTAACTACCTAAAAGGAAATTATGCACTATCGTTTAACGTTTGATGTTTTCTTATTCGCAAAGAGCTCCAGAAATAAAAATATTGATTGAGATAATTTTATGTGGTCCAAGTTTAACTCTATAAAATATGAATGGAAATATCTTAAGTTATGTGTCAGAAATAATTTCAATACCTTGCACGAGATTATATTATTTTGAAGTTCTGTTAAATTATTTTCCTTTTAGAAAAGATCAATAGATATCAGATAATGTATATTTAAATGAAATGTAGATTATATCTTTCTGCAGGGATGACTATCCGTAGAGTCATTTGGATTCATCGAATCCACGGACCCGAGTTCAACATACTGCGGACACTTATAGGTATCTATACATTTGCATATTCATACATCATATATACATTAATCGTTTTCACGATCTATAAATATTTGAGGAAAAATTGGAGCCAGGGTACAATATAATTTAAGAAAAATAAAAAAATAATAAAAACAAGATTTATATATTTAATTAAAGACAAAAGCATCATTTACGGTCTAGACTAGATCTTGATAGTCTAATTATGATATTGTGTAAATTTTTGTATACTTTTTTCAAACTCAATACACTACGCGCCGATATTTTATCGGTCTTTAAAACACAGCTCCTTGTTCGAACTCTAAAAAAGTAAACTCTAAAAAAAAATTTGGAAAAAAGAATACGAAAATTTACACAATATTATTATATTAGGCTACCAAGATCCAGTGACTAAACCATAAATGGCGTGTTTCTATCTAATTAATTGTATATTACAACCGTCTTGTTCCACTCATTAAAATTTATACGTGTTTGACACAGATGGAGCAAAATAGGAAAAACTCCGAGGAAAACTCATTTCTTATTTATAACCTTTAAAAAGTAATGTATAGACATCCAGATGAATAATTTCAAAGTAATTATTGGTCCGTCAACGATTTATACGATATTTCTCCGTTCGTATTCGCCCTCATACTCGCGTAGCTTATCGTGTTATTGCCTCTGGCTCTCTAATCGAATCCAAGCGGAACTTGCGGGGTGCATTCGAGAGTCCTTGAGAGGAATCGGCACGCACGTGTCCGCACGGTAGCAGCCTCGCATCACGATGCTTCTTCATGCTGGTGGCGGCCTGGCGGCGGCGGCGGCGGCAATGGCTGTAGGATGTCAGTATGTCAGTATAGAGGTCGTGAGGAAGAAGCGTGGAAGGAGAATACGAGCGAGCGGAGGCAGTCGTGGCGGCCGGCGGTCTCCGAAGACCGCCCACTAAATCACCGAACCGAATTCCATTTGGCTTTCAGGCTTCTCTCTACAGAGTCAACAACGTATTTACCCGTCGATTTGGATCTTTTGCGGTCGGACGCGCCTCCCCTCCCCCGCCGTTCTCCTCGGGGGCCCTCCTCGCTTTACAGGCTGCCCCCTCCCCCTCGTGTGTTCCCATCGGGGCCCTTTCTCATTTTTTTCCTCATCGCTTGCCTCCGTCCGTGCGCCGTATGCGGTCGGCCGGCCCGCGGTGCGGCGTGCTGCACGTTCCACGGATGTCTCCAGCTCCGGATTATGAATATTGATAATACTGCCGGCCAAGAAGAGAGACCGACGACCGTTCCAATGTAAATATCTCGACGACCTTACGGGCCCT